>NC_134830.1:93754028-94077617 GCF_004210375.1 Tachypleus tridentatus
TGTTCATAACTTCTGTACAGATAGTATTAGGTATAGTATTGAATTGTATAAAAATTGTCATATATATAATAAACATTATAATCTAGATAAGTTAAAAAAATTACATTTTTTTTCTTTAAAATAAACTGATATATTGATGTATTAAAATTATTCAGTTGATGAGATTGCAAGAATTAAATTCATGTACACAAAATTAATCCTTTAAACCAAGCCAGTCTTGGAAAAAAAAAATTGAAATATTTTAATAAAATTACAGATATAAACAAAAAAATCAGAACTTTTAACAAAGTACTTCTACTGAAGATTTCTCTGAATTTGCTTTATTCAGGTTAACTCAGTCTGATTAGTCTTGAGTGCATTGTGATTTTCATTCTAAAAAGAAAAATGTATATATACATAATCTCTAGAACCTTCTTAAAGAATACCAAAAGTTATTTCTCAATGAAACTTTAATTTTATTTTTTCTATCCTTAAGCTCCTAACAGTGAATATCTGTTTCCATTTTATTTTTTCGAACCATGTCTAACTACTATAAATAGCAATAAGTCACCAAGTGGGAGTGTGGAGAGTAGAGTAAGCAAAGTTTCAGGTTACATCATGTGATGTCTTACTTCATATGTTTCTTGTAGATTCCTTAAGGCAAAATGTTTTTTTCATTTATTTATTTATATCTAACTTAAGTTTTTTTGTTTAGCTATTTTCTTTAAAAGAATAGATGTCAGTGAATGAAAAATATACATATAGTTTTCAAATATAAATTTTAACACAGTAATCTAAGCAGTAAAACTGAATGCCACAAAACTGCTGTAATTTAACTGGCATTCTAAATGACCTATAAAAAGGTTTAAGAAAATAATTAATTGCCAGAGCACCAACTTCAGTTTTCACTCATTAAACTCTGAGGAATGACACCTTTTGCTGAATTAAATTAACATAAAGATATCAGTTATAAACATATACCATTGGCAAGTAAATACGAGTAAACAAGTAATTTGAAAAGCATCAAGAGTTGGGAGTTTTAAGTTCTAGCTTGTCGATACTTGCGGTTGTTGTATCTGATTGATGAACATTTTGAAACCCATATTAAAAAAACAAACTGAAATGTAAAATTAAGTGTATAAAGACATGTGAAACAAAGAAGTTGAGATTAAGAATCTGCTTGAATGCTCCCTTTTTTTACATTAATAAATCAAAGCATAAATAATATTAAAATTTGATTTATAAACTGTTTCGACGCCATATTTATTAACCTTTTCAACATGTATAGGTCAAAGTATCATTGACATTCTAGAGTTACATTCAAAATTTAGTTGAACTGTTATTATATACAAATAAACTTGGCATTAAAACATAGTTAACAAATCAGATTTTTAATATTATATGTTTTACATTCTTAATTTTGTAAAGAAATATTTTTAAAAAATTGTCAATTTTCCCTAGTAAGAGAATTGTGACACTTGCTCTTTAAAGGTATTCCTTATTCTCTAATTTATTTCCACCCTTCCAGGAAGTACAAAATTTGAATTTTTGTTATAACACATATATCACTTAGGCAAATAATATTTTTATAGCCTTTATTCATATTTGTTTATAAAGTCACAAGTTAGAAAACCAGATCCACTTGCCATGCTCACCTATCACATCCCTTTTATTATGAACTGTTAATAGTTATCCCTGATGTTTTATACTGTATTATTTAGAACAAAAAAAAATGCCACACTTTTAGTCTGTCAAATGATGTATTATACTGTTGTTTTTTTTTTTGTATGTGGCATTATTTTTCATTGCTCAGTTTGAAAATATTCTCAAGCAAATCATATAAATGATCTTAGCTATATTTTTAATACCCCTTACTGAATAGTTAGAAAACCAGAAAAATTATGATAGTTCTAGGGGATTATTTGCTTTTTGCTTGTCGTTACTCTCCATACTTAGGCTTAAGTTTCATTGACATTTAACAGCAAATAAAATGAAGACTCAGGTAAGTACTGTGTATCATATTATTTCTTGTTTATTCTTTATTTATTATTATAACAGTAACAGAAAACTGATAACATATGACTATTCTCATGCCGACAATGTGCAACAAGCTCTGCTAGAGAAATGTGTTCAGAGAAAAGTTATACTTGCACTTCTGTGGTAGTTGATGACATTCAAAAAAGTGAAATAGAGATTCAAGAACAAGCTTATAAAACAAATAGATGGCACTTTCATCAATTGTAGTATGGGTTTCAAGTGAAACCTACATTACGATTGGTCCAGCTGTAAGTGAGCTGCACCAAAAGTGGTAAAATATCATTAATAAAGGTGATGAAAATTATCCCACTGATGCCAAGGTTAAGGCCTTTCTATCTATTCTGAAAACGAAGAAGAACAGGAACAAATAGCCAAGAGCATAAATCAACAACATAACACTTCTGTATACTGTGGGAGTCAAAAATTTGTGATAGCATCACTAAGCTTTCAAATTTTTTTTAAAACTGCGTGGAATTTTGGTACAACCTGAAAAATCTAAAAATAGTTTTAGCTCATTCCAAAGGTCTGTTGTACAGCCAAAATACTGGGTGCCTGGCCCATGGAAGCACTACTAAAAGTGATAGATGAACATATTAGAGTACAATGTAAGCCATATTTTGGTATTTATTATGAATTTCTAAGCAGCTTTTTTTTTATCTTTCAGCCTTAGCATGAAGTTTTATTTATATATTTGTACATGTTTAACTTCATTTAAATACATTAATTTTAGCTGTACTTTTACAGCTGAGTTATTAACAGGGAAGTAATGAAAATACCATGATTTTTAGTAGTATTTGGGGTTAGTATATACTCTAGAAAGGTGTTATACTTTTTTTTCCTAGGCACTTTAAGTTTTGTAATTTCAATGAAACAGCAGATTTGTAATTTATGAAATAAATGAAATGTAAGAAAAATAACTTTTTGTTTAACTCTCAAAACACTTGTGTGGTCAATTTGACCAATCACTTGACCTCTTTATACTCATTTAAAGTCTTGGTAGCCTTCAATGTAGTTTGTATATCTTCATAAAATTTGGCATTCTTTCAGTTAATATTATTAGTCTTTCACATACAAAGTCTTTTTTTTTAAGTTAATTATTTTTAATAAAATAATGTCCATGAATATACTGAGTATTTGTTTTGAATAATCTGTGTGCAAAGTAAATTTCATGTTGAGATTAAAAATAGTTTTCTTCATCTCAAATGTACTTTGTGTAATTAGTAAAACTTCATGTTCTATTATTTTCTCAACTCTAACTTGAAATGGGATTGGTCAATTTGACTGACCTTGTAACCACCAAAAATCTAAGTAAATTTAAATTACCTTTTTTCTTTCTTGAATGATTTCAAATAGTACTGTGAACTACATTCTTTTATCCTAATTAGCTTTAAGTTTGTAACAGTATACATCTATTTCTAATTAAATTTTATTGTTTTATTACCCTTTGGTTCTTTTAACCTTGTCTAACTACTGTCTGGGCCATTAGTAGTTATAAATCACTCCGGCACATGCAACTCATGTTATACTATAGAATTACATTACCCATGAACTGTTCGTCTGTGTACCTTGGGAAGCATTTTCATTATATTATTATTATTTATTTTACCTCATCTAATCTCAATTAACCCAGAAATATCCTAGTTTTTACATTTTAGTTACATTTGTAATAATAAATAAAGAATAAATCCAAAAAAGAAGTACTTACCCTATTTTTTTCTTGCCATCAGTTGTCAAGGGCTTTTAAGCCTACTTTTTTATATTACTAGTAGTAAGGTACTAAATAATTTGTATTTAATTAAATAATGCACCAAAGAGCATAGACTAATAACATCAAAAATGTAGACAATTTCCCCTACCTCTCACGGTTTATCTGGCTTTTTAATTATCCAACAAGAGACGTTACAAATTCATCAAAGCTAGTCTTTAAGTTTCTCACTGGAACATTGCTTGTGGTCTGAGTGAAATTGACTGTTATCTGTTCAGAGCACAGTGTTATTCAATACATTGAATATATTGAACTTTCTATCTATATAATGGATTTTATGTCAGTTATGCATATATAATTGAACAGAGAGAGACTCCTGAAGGAGAGGAAATGATAGGTGAGTGTGGCAGGAGAGATCTGATATTCTGTTTGTAGGCTTGTAACCAAAAAAAATTGAAAACTATAAAAATTGTTTGTCTGAGCAATGATGGTTATATAGCAAATAATTTACATTTAATTTATTACTCTTTTAAGGGATTGTGGAAAAAATTGAGAAGACAAGATGCCTAGAGATAAAATGTCAGGTGTGAAATCCAGGGTGAATATATCAGGGGAAATACAGGACTTTAAATATTTCCTTGTAGAATTAGGAACTTAAAAATTGTTAGCTAATAATCCACATTTTAGTAGTATACATTTTATGCTATACTAATTGGTATATCATAAACAAAAAAAATTTATAAAATTTTGAATGTAAGACACTAAAACTGTCATGCATAGTAAAGGATACCAAGGGATAAAAGGTTAATAAGCTTTCCAGAGATTGTTGTATTTATTAAGCTTTTAATGAGATCCAAATAGAATGGGTAGTAGGTAATTGTCATCTTTTTATTATATACTTAGCACCATTACAACCTCCTACAAGTGTCAAAGTGAGAGCAATCAGTCCAACCAGTGTTTTAGTCACTTGGAGAGGTGTCATTCCATCATCAGTTGAAGAACCAATACAAGGTTACAAGGTTAGTTTTGAACAATAATAGAATTAAATTTTTAACTTTTAAGAAAATTTGGTTGTCCAGCAGTGTAGTTAATGTTGGATTTTTACTGGAAATAGCAGTAGTTCAGGAAAAGTGTACCATTATTATTACTGTAACACTTACTGTCATTTACCCAGGAATTACCCAAGGTTTCAAGATTCACTAAACTTGTGAAGTATTTCAATACTTTTTTATACATATTTCTCTCTGAAGTAGTTAAACATTGTTATTTGCCTTTCCTATTCATTTGGATTATAAACTGAAAAGTAACATTAGATATGAATTAAATACCTTTTAATTAATTTAAAAAAAAAAAAGCCTTTTTTTTCATGAAATAGTGTCAAGTGTAAAAATAGGATTCTGAGTGGTGAGTAGCTTTTGTAAGTTTTTCAAATGGGTGGGGTGATTTAGATCTCCATTGAATAACTTTGCCAATTAATTATTTATTCACCAACTTAAAAATTCCCAAAACACCACTAGTGGCTGTTATTAGATAATAGTAGTTTCCTAAAACATGTTAAGTTATTGTAAATGGTAGGTGTTATTTTCACATTTATTACTTTTTATTTTAAGGATTATTTATTGTTTCATATTGCTTGAATATACATTTTTAATACTAAATTTGTGAACATATATTTATTGGAAGAGAAAAACTAATGTAACTTTAGTTAATGGAAAATTGTTCTAGTCCTTTATTTAACTTATGTTTTGGTTTAATTATATGTAATGTAAGATTGATTCTGTAGGTTGTGTACTGGGAGGCTGATCAAGACTTCACAACAAACAAACAAGTTTTTCGTTATCTGGATGGATTAGACTTGGTAGCCGTTGTGTCTGGTCTGGTTCCAGGAAAAGTATATAAACTCAGAGTAATGGCATTCAGTCTGGGTGGAGATGGAAAGATGTCCTCTCCTCCATGGGAATTTAGAGTTGGTAGGTTCAGAGATATGAAAAAAACAAAGATTTATCACTAAAAATATTTTAATGTACACTTTTATGTGGAATTAATGTTGTTCAGTGCTTTTTAAAACATCAAACCTACATATTTAGATAGATGCCATATGTGGATGTTTTATATGATGTAAATTTTTGTTCACCATACTGATGTTTGCTTTAGAGCTATTTATTATAACAATACCCACATGTGTAGTGTTAATTACATAAATTGTGGGTCAAGGGTTCAAATCCATGTTGTCAAACATGCTTGCCTTTTTACCCATTGGGACATTTAAATTTGATGGCGAGTCCCATTATCCATTGATAAAAGGATAGCCAAAGAGTTGGTGGTGAGTGGTTTTGACTAACTGCTTTCTCCGTAGTCTGTCACTGCTAGATCATAGACATTTTATAATCTACCAAAATAATATGGGAACAATAAATATTAATCATTATACTGAAACAAACCTTCACTTAGAAGATTATAAAAGGTATTAAAGGTGTAGTTGAGGGACCAAGTTTTTTTATGAACATAAATTTGATCTTTAATTTACTTTTCTGCTAATAATAAATACTAATCCATGTAGAGTAAGTTATTTTGACCAACTTTTTAGCCTTCATACAACCTTAAAACTATACATTCCCTTAACTTTTAATATAGTAATCGTATATTCATGAAATTTGGTGATCTTAGTAAGTGTTAGAAAATTTTTGTACACAAAAATTCTGATTTTTTAATTGAGTCTTTTTTTTACTAAAGATTTGTATGAACTTGTAGTTTGATGCAGACTGTTACACATCTGGGTACAAAGTGATTATGTTAAGATTAAAAATATTGTTTTCATATTACAATTTTTATATCTCGTTTTGATAACCTTTAGAAATTTGTAAGTGAACATCAAAAGTTTTTCAGTAAACCTTTATATTTTATCTTGTTTCTTTATCCTAACACTGCAAAGACTTAGCACATTTTTACATGTTTTTTTAAACAAAATTCTTTAATTTTTTTTTCTGAAATAACTTCAGGTTGTAAAAGAAAATAACAATTATTTATTATAAACATCCTCAGGACCTTAAAAATTTACACATGTTATTATTTTATCTTTTTGTTTTGTTGCTCTTTGAACTGTCTAGCTACTAAACATGCATCACAAACACTCATTGGGCAAATAGTTTGATCGAAAATAGGACAAAATGTTAAATTATAAGTAACAGTTGTCAGTTTATGTGTATACCTCACTGAGAAATTTGCTTTTTTTTCATTTATCTTACATTACTTAATGTGTTTCTAATCTTTACACCAATAAATAAACAATATACATAAAAACAAGAAATCCAGTACTTGTGTACTAATTTTCTGTAGTCAGTCTTGATAAAAGTTAATCGTGATTTTTGGTGGGGTTATCATTTGTTTGTATTAAATATTCAAATATAAATATAAAATAATAACATGCATAAAGAATACTGTATTCTGTAAGCATTGTAGTTTAATTTCATTGAAATATTTTGGTCACTTAGTGATAGCATTTTTGAATCTGTAGACTGAATAATTCAAAAACTGTTATCAAAACAAACTATCATATTACATTATTTGGTGAATTCAATTTTTTTTTTTTTCTGTTGCTTTATTCAACTCAGTCTATAGGTCATGGGTTCAAACCCATTTTACCAAACATGCTCACCTTTACAGCCATGGAGGCATTAAAATATAAGTCAGTCCCATTGTTTGTTGGTAAGAAAAAAAAGTAGGCAGTCGGTGGTGTTGACTAAATACCTTACTTCTAGTCTGTCAATGCTAGACTAAAATTAGGGATGGCTAGTGCAGATAGTCCTTATATAGCTTAGGTCAAAATTTCAAACAAATCAAACCAATTTTGTTTGTTGTAAGTAATATATGGCAAGCATTAGAGATAATTATTGATATTTTTTGTGACAGAAGGGCATGGCCTGTTCGTTTAGTTTTCTAGTTATATCTGTAAATCAAGACAGTTTGATGCTATAAAATCAGACTTTGCTTTACCATAATCTATACTACAACTTTTTAATTTGTATCAAAACCCAGATGCTCAAACAGAAGTGTAAAGAACATTTAAATTGGGCAAATCAGAGCAAACAAGTGACATAGAAAAGTGTGGATTGGCAATTTATTTAAATATATGTTTTTGAAATTAAGAAATTGAAATATATAATAGTAAATATTAATTTATTAACTATGTTTTTATGCTAAATATATTGACATACACTAATAGTGAAGTAGTTAAATTTTGATTGTAGGTACCACTTTTGCCTACCTGTATTCAGAAGGTTAAATAGTTAGATAACTAATTTAAAACGTATATATTGAATAAATTCTACATTACACAAAAATATGTGAAAAAGAATTATAGTTAAAAATGTAATTTCTTATTATTTACAGATTTTGTTTAACTTTGTAGTTTGTTAAAAATTTCTGTAGTTGCATTGCACATTTGTGTTTAAAGCAAAAGATACTTCATTTTATAACACATTTCATTAAAAACATGAGTGGATATTAGTTGACATATAGTTGGTAATAACTTAAATGCTAATAGCATTGAAAAACTTTTGAAAAGTAAAGAGAAACAGTGTAGTTGAATTATAAAAAGTTATCATACTCTTACATGATTTTAAAGTATTTTCTCAACATTTGTAGTCATACCTGCAGATGATTCTCTGATTTCTATTAATTGATATTTAAATATTAGACTTTCACACTAGAGTTTTGTTTTTAGTTGACTGTTCCTGCATGTTTCTACAGTGAAATGACTTTTTCATTTCTATACTGAGGCTAACTTTGGTATTTTGTTTACACTGCCTAAAGTACGTGGAAACTGATACTTTCATAACATTAAAGTGTTATCTCAAACATTCTACCACATTCTACCAAAGTTGATTAAAATACATGTTTAATACATCAATAATTTTAGGTGACACTATTAGTATATCATTATCAGTTCTTTACTTAATGTAAATCATTTTTTAATTAAATAATTTTGTTTTAAAGTCTAGTAAATGAAACTTCTTAATTATGTTTTCAGAGCTTTAACATTGTGTAAATATGGGTGCTTGCCTTCTATAATTTATTGTCATGCCATTAACAAAAGCATTTACAGGTTTTATATTTTTATTCTGTATAGGTGAAGGTGTTGTGTCAGCATATACATCTTCAAGTCAGAATCTCAGTTTCTCTGTGACATCACTGTTTCTAGTAACAGTAGTATTATATTCTTTCAACTCATCTAAATAATCAGGTAATTTGTTAACATAAAATATTTGTCTTTAATGTATTTGTTTTGCCTTATTTCCAACTGCTAGTTTGTGTTTAAGTTTTGAAATTTTGGAATTTTAATGTTGAATGCATTCTACAGTTTTACTATGTATGATATTTAAATTGCCCTTTATTCACCACAAATACACTATACTATAAGTATTTGAAGAATATGTAACATTAACCTGATTAAGAAGTTATCACACATGAACAATTACAAAAGTTGTAATATTTTCAAACTAGACCCAAAAAGCTTGAGTTTGTTCTAATTGTTGATTATTCATTGTTTTCCTGAAGAAGAATACCCAACTATTCAAAAGCACTTGAGTTTTGGATCTAGTTTGAAAGCTTAACATTAACCTGTTTGAGCCTATGGAAGTTTTCTGCCATTTGTGCATTTGCATTAAATAAAATTAATATTACTGTGTCTGAAACATGTACAGTTCAAACATAAACCATGATAAACATTCAATATTTTAATATCTACATATATTTTGTTTTTATAAGTTTATAACTTATAAAGAAATATTATTCATTATTTGATATAGTTATATTTATTTCCATTATGCATTATGCCTGAAATCATTGGCATTAGATTTGGGTTTTGCACATTCTTATCAGCAACAGTATTGTCATAGGTCTGATGATATCATGCAGTAGCTCACTTTGTTGACAAAAACTTTGCAGCATAATATTCTTAATATCACTAATATAAATAATAATCATCTTGCTGATAAAAGGCTACCTCTGTAGTTTTCATACAATAAGCTTCAATAGTTCACTGTTTTCAAACTATACGAGTGAGTTTTATTTACCTACACACAATTCTCTAAGTGGTAGAAAATAGATTGTAGTAACATTGTATTACTAAACATTCAAATACCTATTATCATTTTAAAAAGGAAGTATGATTAAAACGTTAATATATTTAAATGATCTGCTTCATTCATGTTGGATTATTATGGTTATTTGCAGTGATTTCTTGTAGTATAAGTTGAAGCCATGATTTTAGTTATTTGAGTACAGTTGTATAGATTTTGAGTTAAATGTTGTAATTTATTTCTTACAGCACATCACATTTATTGGATGTAAAAGTATTCAGTTTGTAAGAAAATACATTTTCCTGGTCACATCAGCCCAGAAGAAACAGTTCTAACATGAGTGGTCTAAGCAAAAATTTAGTGACCTGTACCTCGATTTAAATACAAGGAAGTATATTATTTCATAACTTGTACTGAGTATATATAAAACATTGAATTCCTTTTCAAAAGTAACCCTGTTTTTGAAATTTCAAGATTCAGCAATTATTTAAGATATGTGTTAATGAAATAAGTTAATTTTAAATATTTCTTTTCATTATTTTTTCACTTGTATAAGTTTTTTCCCCTTGTACATATATATAAATATATATATGGGGAAAAAACGTATAATATTCTTGCACACATACTGGATTTGTGCAACCATAGGAAAGTTTTTATCTGTGCATTTTCTTTATCAGCATATTTGATGTAGTCTGTAGGATATTAAACTTCAATGAATGTAAAACAAGTGTAATTCTGGTAAAGATAATGTGAAGTACCATTGTAATTTTATTTTGTTACAGCTGTTAAAAAGGGTTCATTTGAAAGTATTGAAAAATAGATTGTTCATTTGTGTAGTTTTACCTTTTTATTCAAATTAACTTAATTGTGTGTATATAAGCAAAAGGGGGTCTATGCAGCAATGAATCATGAATCTAACTCAGATTTAGATTGTTTTTTTATTGTAATATAAAATAATCCTGTATATGAAAAAGCGTTAATTTCTTTACATTCCATGAAATCTTGAGGTTCTTATTATGAACTACTGAAAATCTGGGGATTTTTTTGTTACTAAACATAAATTGATTTTTATTTTTACACTTATTTTTTTGTTTATTTTTATTATTGTTTTTCATCTTCTAACTATCATAATAGTTGTAAAGGTTTGGTCTGCTTGTGACTGGTTGATCAGGTTGATAGGTCTTTCTTATACAATTAAAACACTTTTATACTATATAGCTTTTGAGAATAATTTTCTCTACCATTTGTTTTGAGAGAAGTGTGAAAATGGATAATGGTTTGTTAAAACATAATACTAACTTGAAACATTGGTAGAAACCCATATTTTTATAGGTTTGTTTTCCCTTCTCTAAATGTACTTAATAATCAGGATTTTCCGTCCATTTTTTTTCCATTGTGAATGATAAAAAAGTGATAACTTTTTATTTTGTATTATTTGTTTTTGGATTCAGATTTTTTTCAATAATGTGCTTTTAAACCTTTTTATACACTGTTAGTGATATTGCTTTACTCAGTAATTTCTGTTTATGAAAGATAAAGATTCCCTGTGTACAATGCTTTTTTTTATTCATAGAATGGTGGTGGTGGTATTAGCATGTCTCAGATTTATCAAATAATAACAATATAAATGTTTTTTGTTGTCTTCTTGTGCTATAAAAGCAGTGCTTATTTAACATTGGATTTTAGAGGAAGTTTTTCACAGTTGGTTGCAACATTATTATTAATAATAAATGCTTAAAAAATTGATTTGAGTGTTATTTGACATTGCTCATACTTGATACTGTCCACCTAGCATTTCTTTTATAAATTATATAAACCTTTCTCATAAAGCATGTGCCTTGTGATAAACTTCCAGGTGTCTCAAGGATGTGTATCAAAATTGTATACCTCAAGTAAAATACATACTGTAAACAAATGATACAGTCTGTGTCTACTTGATATTTCAAAGTTTGTTTTTTTAATAAAATGTTACTATTATTAGAAAACTGATTTCATGATTCCAAATTGTAATGTACATCATATCACTGTAACTGAAATGTATGTAAAAGTATACAGCTTTCTGTAATTACATGATGAGTGAATGATTTTGGGTACTAGATCTGATAGTTTACAAGTGACACTAATATACAATTCAAAGACTTATTATCTGTACAGTATGCTTTTGTATCAAATAAACTAGATTACTTTGTTTGTTTTGTTTCAATTTTTATCTTTGTTGGATTCTAGTGAAGGACATGAGATGTGAGACAAACTTTTCTAAATATTTGTTAAATCGTGACTAAAGTTGCAATTTTATTTGTATTGACATTTATCACTAAATGTTTGTTAGATCCAAAAGTAAAGAAAAAAGTTCCCAACTTTTTTTGAGGGCTGGATATGGTCTAGAGGTTAGTACACCAGAACTGTGAATTTAGAATATTCCTGTTTTGCATTAAGTTGCCACAGATGGAGTCATGGGTATGCTGCAAAAGATAAATTGTGTGAATCTCACTATTCAGTTAGACTACAGTTAGATATGGGTGCTATTGACTATATATGCTGTCTTACCTCTAATATGTCAATTTAATGTTCAGGGATGGCTAGCACAGACTGTCCTTGTGTAGTTTTTTTTAATATTCCAAACAAGCAACCAAAACATTTCAAGTTGTCTCTAAAACTATAGATAACTTTAAAATTAATATAACTTTAATGGGAGCAAGAAATAAATTTAAACATTAGTTGTTTTCCCTTTCTTTTGCTATTGAAAAACAATTTGAAGTAATGTACCATTTTATTCAAATTTCTGTAATGTCTTTTTCTGTGTCCCTCTTGAATTTCTATTCTAACATTTCATAATGTACAATTGAAGAAATAAGTGAGTGTGAAACATGCAATAAGTTTCAAAATAGGCAAATTAAACTGAACTCAAAATTTTTATATGTTCCAGTGTTTAGCAGTAATTTTTCAGTAGATAAATTTACTTAAATGGTAATAAAATTTAAATCAACAAAATTACTTTTAGTACTCCATGATATTAGATGAAATTTATTGGATTCTTAAAGCTTGAAATGGAGCACTACATGTGTGTGTTTGTATGTATATATAATTATTTTTCAAGTACTATGTTTGACTCCACACACATGATGCTAAGCTGATTGAGCAAGGGAAGAAAATTTAATCAAAGGACAAATATAACAAAGGCTTAACAGGATCTCCACAACAACTGAAGATTTGGGGACCTTGAAGTGATTTATTGTGGTGGAATGATAGAAGATACTGAAATAAGATGAAAAAAATTTCTGGTAACAAGTTGAGAATTGAAAGTGATTATTATAGTAGAAAATCAAGAAACTATAATTAAAGACGACTGCTTGCAAGATCAGTAGAACATGGATAAATATGACACACAAGACATCTTGATTTTCTCAGATATGCATTTGCTCTCATTTAAAGATATAAAGAAAATCACTCTGAGAACACCCAAATGTATTAACAAAGTGTCTTCTATCAGAGAAATTGATCGTATGAGTCTAGTAGTATTTGCTCCATATGACAGTCAGTAAGTAGTCTGCTTTATGCAAGGTACATGTTCAATTAATGTGAATGTCAAATTTTCTTCACAGCAATAAAGTTTTGGTCATCTTTCAGCTGTTCTTAATGAGGAGGTGGTGTAAGGAGAACAGGAACTTCCCAAAATGGAAGCAAAGGTGTGCCAATCCAGCATATTCTTAAAATATTTCCCACTTTCTGTTCTCAAGATGACTGATATGGGTATTAAAACTTTAATTCAAATAAAGTACAGAACAACATTTCAACCTTTGTAAGTCATTTTTAAGTTAAAGAGAGATTACAACTGACCATTGTTGGACACGTGGCTTAGGGACAAGAGTGTAAGTGGGTACGGTATTGTAGGGGGTGCTGTAGTTAAATCTTAGGTTATTAATTAGTATAGGTATAAAGGTGTTTCTTTATATTGGCTTAATTTTAGTTGTTGTATAAGTAGGGCTTCTTTGATTTTGTGTTTGTTTATGTTTGTTCCCCTACTTGGTATCTAGGTGTTTTCTATGGTTATATTGTGTTTATTTGATTTGCTCTGTTAAAAAACATGGTGTTTTTTGAATCTCATTTCCATTTTTCTGATTATTTCTCCAATATAGAAGTTATGTCAGTTATTGCATTGTATTTTATAAATGTTTGTGTTGTGTTTGTCAGTGTAATTTTTACATAGTATGGACTTCAATTTTGTACCTGGTTTTTAATTTGGTGTTTACTGGAATGTTGTGTTTTGTCATAAGTTTTTTCCAAATGTTGGTTATTTTTTGCTGATATCAGGAATATATGTTGCACAGCAGTGCAAAGTTTTGTTGTTTGTTTCTTGGAATTTATTATTGTTTATCTGTTTGACTGTGTTGTTGATACAGGTGTGTGCATATAAGTTTTTCAATAGTTTTGGGTTGAAATTTGTCGATGCTGACAAAGTGTTTTATTTTGTTGATTTCATCATTAATTTTATTGGTTGAGCATAGTTGTCTGTTTATTTGGTTTCTTAACATATTAAGTTAAAGAAAGTAATGACTCAGCCTTAAGTTAGTACAACATAAATTGGATTTGGCATTTTCCAAATTAGATGGAAAAATTTATTGCTTTTTCCAGTATTAAATGTTCATTCTTTAATAGGAGAGTGAAGTAATGAGGTGTTCATATATTATAACCTTCTCACCCTTACATTTGGTTTTCCTTGAGCTAACTTTGTACTTAACACAATTTCATTGATTATAACACATGTTCAAGTGAAATTTCTCCTGTAGTTAGATAACCCAAAGACAACAGAGTGGTATGGAATGTGTAATATGATAATGCACTATAATTACCCATACACAAGATTTAGAGTATTACACTCTCACTTTCATAAAATCTCCTAGCTAAATATGTAACATAATAAGTTTAAAAAAAAACCTTTACTTGAAAAATATAAATGTATGTAATATACATACCTTCTTTTAAAATAAAATGTGAAATACTTTTTATTTTTTAAACTAATGCAAAATATATACAAAGGGAAATAAATCCTTTCATTTGCAGACCATACAAGAATAATAATGTAGGAATAAATGGTTAGTCATATTAAAGAAGAAACAAATACAGATTAATGAAATAGAATAAAGTAAAAACATTAAAAATAATATACATGCACTGAATCAAAAGAAAAATTAACATTCTCTTGATACATTTTAAGACAAAGTACCAAATTATAATTCACTTATCATCAGG
Source organism: Tachypleus tridentatus (assembly GCF_004210375.1). NCBI lineage: Eukaryota > Metazoa > Arthropoda > Merostomata > Xiphosura > Limulidae > Tachypleus > Tachypleus tridentatus. The sequence continues at coordinate 93,769,080 of NC_134830.1, forward strand.
TGTTCAGAGTGCTCGACTTATAATTTGAGGGCTGTCGGTTTGAATCCCCATCACACCAAACATGCTTGCCCTTTCAGCTATGAAGGAGTTTTAATGTCAATCCCACTATTCATTGGTAAAAGAGTTAGCAGAGGGTGGTGATGATTAGCTGCCTTCCTTCTAGTCTTATACTGCTAAATTGGGTACAGATAGCCCTCGAGTAGCTTTGCGCAAAATTCAAGAAAAAACAAGAATAATGCATTAAAACTAAAGAAGCTTCAATTTATACACATTTATAAAACTCCACATATGCAAAATTTAAGTACAAGCAACACAAACTAATACATGGTCAGAAGATTTGAGTAAAAAATCATTAACTTAAAATATACGAAAGTGACAAATTCTGAAGTTAAAAATTCCCAAAATGAATAGAAAGATATGAATACTTGATGGTAAGTGGTATGCAAATTAAATATTTCAGCTCAACTTTAATTCAAATCTTTGTACTGTAGCAACTTATATTTTGCTTTGAAGTTATTAAACACAAATTAGTGGGTTCAAGATGAGTGGCACAGCAGCATGTCTGCAGACTCACACTGCTAGAAACCAGGGGTCGATACCCGTTGTGGGTAGAGCACAGATAGTACATTGAGTAGTGTTGTGCTTAATTATAAACAAAAAAGATGAGGGAAAAACTCAACTAAATCTGATTGTTAGATCATGTGGCTATGAATAACACCCTACTTCAAATCAAAAATAGAAAAAGCAATGACATCGGACAGGTTTCAGAATAGGGTAGTGATTGATAAACACCAAAAATACAACCACATAATCGATATCTAAACTGTAGAAGTTTTAATGTCTAAAAGCAAGAACACATTCTACTAAAAAAACTTCCACCAACGTGTGTTGATATAAGTGTTTGAGTTCTGTTATCCTTGCATACTAACACACCTCGTCCTTAAGTAACTCCAGGAATGATACTCTACTTAGCACTGTACCAAGTGGTAGAACAAAATAAAAATAATTGTGGCCATACAGTTAGCAGTATACAGTTGAATTACTGCAGAAGAAGTCTCATGAAATAGACTTTATACAGAAGAATCCTTACTTGTATTGCTGCCTAGTTTGTTGACAACTACGACAGATGTCAATTTCTCTCTTAGTTCTATTGGGCAAAGCAGTGACCTGTAGATGGCTAAAAATTGCATATAGACCAGTGGTTGAAGTATGCAACCTGTGGGGTTATGGGAAATCCAACTTTCATTGTTTCACCGAAATATTTAAGTCAGGTACTTTCTATAATTTTTTTCTTTTGTTCCTGAAATCATCTTGTTTTTTTGTAGTCCTAAGCCACAGAAACCAGATGAGATAGAAGAAGCACAGCCACTTAAGGTGACGTTACGTTGTTATAAAATAAAGAATTTTTTGCTGTAAACCACACTTGTGTTTGTTTGTTTGTTTTTGAACTTCGCGCAAAGCTATCGAAGTGTTAGCTGTTCCTAATTTAGCAGTGTAAGACTAGAGGGAAGGAAGCTCGTCATGACCACCCATTACATTATAATGTCCCCAAGGATGAAAGGACAAGCATATTTGGTGTGATGGGGATTCGAAATCGCGCAAATTGCAAGTTGAATGCCTTAATCATCTGGCCGTTCCAAGTCTACCACACTTATGATTGCTTGTTTTAAAGACCTTTACTGTCCGCGTTCAATTTATTAGTTGCTTAAGAGTTCTGATCTTGCATTTTGCACGAACTTTTGGCTTTTCTGTTAAAGATTTGTGTATCTGAATACCGCAGATTATTTTTTAGAAAGTAACATTTTAAGTGTTGTGATCACGAATTTATGATGTTCTGAAAACACGTAAATCCAAGAAGTCTTGATAAAAATGAAATAGAAACCCTATTACCCGAGCGCTTTCGAAAGCGGCCTTTCTTCTTCAGGGGCAAATTGGGAGTGGTAATGAATAAATAAATAAAATTCGTGGCAGGTATTTCGATTTAATACTTTGCATCTCAAGAAGAGATGTAAAGCAATCCAGGGCGCTCAGAAGAGGCCTTACTCGTGAAGTAAAATTTAACTGAGTTGGTGATTTGTTATTAATAGCTAAACCGACAAGATTTAAAGTTAACGAAATTTGTAATGCAATCTGGTGGCAAAGGTCCAATGGTAGTCCGACTCTATAAAAAAAACAACAACAATAAGAGGATAGGGATATACAGATCTAAAAACCTCAGAATTTGCTGTGGGGGAAACAGGAGTACCCCGAAAAAACCCGAATGGTAATGTGATTGAACGAGTGTAAACGAGTGTTTAGTCATCATGGAGGTCATCCGGTTTTCCTGGAATTTTTTATTTCTCTGTATACTATTGTAAGCATCTCATTTCTGGTTAAAGGTAACCAATGGCGAGAGTGTGTGTGAAAAGGTGTTAGTGATATTTTAATTTTGAAATGACTAAATGTACGTATATTTTAAAAAATATATATGCTTAGATGTTTAAGTAATAAAATATAGCACCTGGAGAGTGATTGAAACAGACATGTTATACTAATCAATTTAAAAAAATCAGCTTTGATATTTCATGAAAAAATAAGTGAAGAATAAAGTTATTTTTCTTTTTCTGACAGAGATGAAACTGATGACCGGAGATCATTGATTCCTGGATCTAGATTAATTCCAAAAGGTTGAACAGTATTTGGCTTGACAATCCAATAAACTTCTTTTATTTCTCTGTCTGCTTTAGTTTTGAATCCTGTTTTAATACCAGTGAGAACAACTTCATTAAAGGAGTGACCGTGTTGGTTGAAGTGTTGAGTGACAGGGAGATCTTTTTCGGTGTTAATAGAAGATTTATGATTGTTAAAACGTTCTCTTGGAGTTGTTTATGTCCTACATACTGATGATTGCATTTTTTACACTGTGTAAGATAAATAGTGGTTTTTTTTCACAAGTGATTTCTTTAGATATTTTAAAATTTCTCTGATTGTGCTTGTCGGAAAATAAGTCAGTGATGTTTATGAATTAGTAGGTTTGACAACGGTAGTTGTGGAATGTGATGTTTCAGGGAAAGTGTGATTTGTGTTTCGTCCTCTGGCAGAACTCGAAGGATCACTGTGAGAGAATGAATGATATTTTTGATTGCGTTGATTGAGTGATAGGGGTGTCATTGTAATATTTGGTAACTTCTGAGACAGGAAGAGATGTAGAATTTGGACAGGGAAGAGTAGAAGGACAATTAGAAGTAAGAATAGGAGATGATTAGGTGGCTTGGATGAGGAAGCCTCGTACAAGAAAATTAGTGAGTGACCAGAAACTGTTATTCTTGAGTATATTTTGGATGTGTTTGTTTTCCTGTTAAACCCTGGCATAGTAAAGTTTTAAATCGTCATGAAATATCACTTTCCGACTATTTAAATCACAGTAGAGAAAAAGAAGGTGTGGTATAGTAAGGACTTAATAAAAAATGTGACAATGTCTAGGAGAGGCGATCTTCTAAACCTAAATTTTACGGTTACATCTGCTATCAACCTGATAGGTGGATGTATTGCTGTATTTGTATACATGGTTTGTGTAGTTTTTCTAGATATATGTCCTTCTTAATTAGGGTGCGTGTTATTGCTCAAGCCATGGATTGCTTTTGGTACTGTTCTTTATGCTCATGGATTATAACCTATTAAAGGCGCTTTGCTTTTAAGAGGTGCGACTTTTTTGCAGTTTTCTGAGTTTCGCTGGTATCCCACTTTATATTATATTTCTCTGTTTTATAATTCTATTAAGTACAAGGGATATAAATCTCTAGAAGTTTTAAAACTACGATCTAAACATATCTTTTTATCTGGCTGTAAGTATATATTTTCCATCGTAAAGTACTGTTGCTCTGTATGCTCCTTACTGCTAATGGAGTCGCCCCCCAGTAGCACAGAGGTATGTCTGCGGACTTACAACGCTAAAAACCAGGTTTCGATATCCGTGGTGGGCAGAGCACAGATAGCCCATTGTGCAGCTTTGTGCTTAATTCAAAACAACAACAGCTAATGGAGTCTAGATCTAGCTTTTGAACTAAATTTTGACGCGTATATACACTCCAATAGAGGTACAGAACATTCCACATACTACTAGATATTACGATGCAATAATACTCTATCAAAACCACAAGAAAAATTCAGAAGGTAATAATAACATGGCGATTTAATATAACCATCACCAATTCGTAACTACTGCACTACAAAATGTATGATTTGTAAACACTGTAACAGATTTGCTGTTGTTCATTTACTATAGTGCTTACACTTGTTTCTGTTGTTATTTTTTGCATGTGAGGTATATTCTTGGCTGTGTATTGCGCAAGTCCCACCTGTTCTCGAAATCTGTAGAAGATTATTGAGCGTAAGGATCAACAATGTACTAGATATGTATGTAATACTAGTGATTAACAGTGTTGTTGCTAAGCGAACATTGATGAACGCTCTAGAGTCTTGCGTGAATCCTATACAGGGAGCAAGCGAGAGACAAAAGAAAATTATTATTATTGGTCAGCTATAGTCCGTGTGCTATAGGCCTCGGAAACTATAACTGTGATCAAGGCATGTTAATAGGAAAACTACAGAATTCGATCAGGAATATTTTTAGATTTTGAACATTAGAAACCGTTCAACTTCAATGATTTACTTCGGCGGTTATTATTTCTACAAGGACGTTAAGTATCTTCGTTTGAAGGAGTCAGCGTGTACCCAGTGTGAGGTTAGCCAAGAAAAGGCATCGTTAGTTCAGGCGAGGTGAAATCATATAAAGTCGTGGACCTGGATAGTCGATAAAATATACAGTTCTGGACCGGATATAAGACTTAATATTGTCTGTAAGTTTGTAAAACTCTTATATATGAGCCATCATGTGTGATAACTATTAGTAATAACCGCTATTATAAATTGTGTTGTTTTTGTTTGTATATTAAACTATACTTGTGCTAAGAAAAAAACAATTGTATGTATTAGTCTTGTTGGCAAATTTCATAAATTTAATACATATTAACGTTTAATTAACTTCTAAATTCAAATTTCCAGTTATTTGAAAGAGTAATACGTTAAAATACGTAACATAGTAAATCGGAGAGTCGTCCGAGATAAAGTATAATACGTAACAACAGTTACGACTGTTACATAAGGTCATAAGCAAACCTGCAACAAACTATCGCTTCTAAAAATAACTAAATTTAACACTCACGCTATATAAACTATTTAAATCATAATACCCATATTAAATTTAAATGAAACAGTTGTGTATATCTGACACTATGAACCAAAGCAATGGATTGACTGCATTGTTTTTTTTACTATTTTAGGAAGCTTACCTTTAAATTCTTTCAACAGGCATCTGCTAATATTTTAAAATTTAATTATTAGTCAGGTTGTTACTGCTGTGAAAAAGATAGACAACATTTACAGCATTCATTTCTCAGATACTTTTTTCTTGCAAAAAAAAAAGCTTAAACAAGAAGCATCATAAATGTCTTATAAACACTTACAGCAATTAAGATTAATTTTGTTACTTTATATTACAAGTTATTGTACCTATAGGGTTTTTTTTTAATCTTTTTAATTCACCAAACAGTAACTCAAATTAACTTACACGTGTGAATAATGCCAGGACTTTGCAACTAATTCATTATTTAACATTTTACAACAGACAAATAATTTAGAAATTATATATATATATGTATTACAGTTTCGTTTCGTTCTCACTAGAATGTAGAATGTAAAAGAAAAAATATAACACGAGTTTATAATACATATAAATCCAAACATTCGAACATCCATGCACAACACACACACACACACACTTAGATCACACTGGTACTCACATAGTATTCAATAAGCAGTAGCAGATCATACCATCTGTACTTGGTTAAACTACTATCTTCCTGGTTGTTTTTGTAGCACAGGCATTTGTGATCTATTTAGAGTAAAATGATTCTAACAAGTCATTTTCTGCGCACAAAAATGCCAGTGCATTTAGCCTGTCTTACCAGATTGTTGATTGAAATGTGTTTTTTAGCGTCGATAATGTTCCTTTTGCTGGGCAGTTGCTTGGTTTGAGACACTGATACACTCTTAACATTATCAGGACGTTTTGAAAACTTGATTTTAGACATACGTCGCACACCATTTTCAGTATACGCTGTTCCTTGGATTCTGAGGTTTTTCAATGAACCCTGTCTTACAGAGTATAGCAAACTGAACAATTTATTTCACTATGCAACTCTCCAAGTGTGTAGGGTACTTACTAATTAGTTTTGGTGTCACTATTTTGCTACCTAATGCAATGACAGTTTGTTAATTATTGTTAAGAGTGTCTGAAGTTTATACTAAGCAGGGGTAAAAATGTACTGTACACAGCAATCCCTTTATCCCATTTGGCATCCCAACAGTTATATAGCACTTTTCTCTTATTCTAAAAATGAATCTTGTAATTCCTGCACGAACCTTCTCAGAGATTTTAGCAGATGGAGAAGTTGTACTGACATCCATTTGAGGATTTTATAATAAATGACTTGTCTTGTAAAACTTCTCTAGGAGATCGCTTAATAATTCCATCATTGTATCTATTTATACTTGTTCCAATTGTAGCATAAGACATCTTGACTCTAAGTGCACTTGAAGCACTTGTAATTGAAGCAAAGACAAGCATTACGGCTTTGTACCACATTTTAAAAGCTCGCGTAAGTCGCGTTGCATGTGAATGGGTACTTTACCTCGTGCTTGATAATCTCTTTATCGTTGGGTTCTTGTTTGGAGTTAATCATGAAGCTACACAATGGGCTATCTATGCTATGCCCACCATGGGTATCAAAACCTGGTTTTAGTAACGTGAGTTCACAGTCATACCGCTGTGTCAGTGTGTGTGGGGGGCGTTTATCATTGGTAACCCTACTTTTTTCAAGTACTCTGTGTAGGCGCTTCTACTGACGAAGCTGAGAAAAGCACATAAAACCTTTGTACAAAGCAAAAGTTAAGCAAGCGTCAGTACACTATTCCACAATGCATTGTCTAAACAAATTGAAGGAATGAACATAGTAGGAAACATAGTCTATTAATAGCTTCTTCTCTTTGATCAAGGCTTACATGCCAACATATTTGCCACTCATATTAGATGTATTTTTGTATGATTGCCCACAGCAACATTGAACTCTTAAATAATTATTTTCAAAGAAATTAATGAGAACCCTACCATGTTCTGCTCCTGTGTTATTGTTTAGTGTTAACAACATGGCAAATCTCTCCACAGTGCTATCATTTAGAACAGTGCTGCACAAACTTTTTGAGTCATGGGCTACAAACATACTTCTCGTAACTGTTGGGGGCCACAAAAGTGTGAAGATTAAAATCGTCCCACAGTTGTTTCACACAAGATGGATATCACATTTAAGAACACACAAATAACGATTACATCAAAGAGTTTGCACATTATTCTAAGAAATGTTATGATACGTCAACTGTCACAAAGTCAGTGCGATGGATAGTGCTGCATGTCATCTACGAGCTTAGAAATGTCCGGCTTGATGTTTGACGTTGAAAGATGCAAGACTGCTTCCAGATGATCGTCAGTCAGCTGATTGCGAGTGTTGTTTTTGTTCAGTTTCATATGCGAGAAAGCCTGTTCGCAGCAGTACGTGCTGCCAAACATGCTGGTGTGGACAAGTGCATTCTCTTTCAGATTAGCAAATGTATCAGGCAACGTTTTGTAGAAGTCAAGTAAACTGTTTTCTCGGTAAATAGCACGCAGTTCATCAGATGCCTGGAGATCAGTAAGTTTGAGCAGATATTCTGCTGACAAGTCATCCACTGACACACTGAACGGATCAGCAAAAAGTTTCATCAACAATCTGTATTGGTCAAAGTCATGAAACCGTGAGTTGAAGAATTGAATCAAGGTATCTAGCTCCCCAACATAAACTTTTGTGTTAATGTCATGATTCATCTGCAGCTGTGACTGAAAAGTGGGAAAGTGCACGAAGTTGCCTGATGCTGCTTGCTGCCGGAACAACTGCAACTTTGTCCTGAAAGCTGAGACGTGATTTGCAAGCTGACAGACAAGCTGATTTTTGCCTTGCAACTTCAAATTCAGATCATTCAAGTGTTGTGTCATGTCAACCAGAAAGGTCAAATGAGCTTGCCATGCTGGATCAGTTATGAAAATCACTTCTGAGTCTTTGTTCTTGCTTTAGAGGAATTCTATCACCTCATCAATCAACCCCCAGAATCTTCTGAGCATCTTCCCTCGACTCAGCCAGCGTACTTCACAGTGATATACAAGGTGACCATAGTCTGAATCAGTTTCTTCAAGAATACTTCGAAACTGACAGTGATTGAGCCCTCGTGATTTGATGAAATTAATGGTTTTCGTCACTAATGCCATCAGTACCTGAAAATCAAGTTCTTTACTGCGCAGATTCTGTTGGTGAATAATACAGTACAACTTCACCAACTGTCTGTTCTGCTTTCCTCCATGCTTTATCAACAGTGCTACCAGCCTGCTACTTTCTCCGGTTATGGCTGATGCTCCATCAGTTGTCACACTTACCAGTTTTGTGAAATCCAATGAAACACTACTACACAGTCGTACTGTCTCCTCGAATAGAGCAGACCCAGTTGTCTGACCCTTCATGGAAACCATGCCGATTAGTTCCTCTGTGATATCAAACGATGACGACACACCACGAACAAAACCTAGTAGCTGTGCTGTTGAACTGATGTCTGTCGACTCGTCTGCTGCCAGAGAGAAGTAGACAAAGTTGACTGCTTTATTTGTAAGCTGCCTTGTCACGTCTGCTGAGAGGTGTGAAATTCTTCGTTGAACTGTCATGCGATTCAAAGCCAGAGTCTGTAGCTTGCGAACTGCTTCCGGACACAACTTTTCCGATGCAGTAATCATACATTGCTTGACAAAATTACCATCAGTGAACGGGCCAGATTTCGCTATCATCAACGAAATATCGTAACTAACCTCACATGCTGCACCTAAATCTGCTGACTGCTTTGAGAAAACATTCTGCTGGTGATTCAGCGGCCGCCGCAGAGATTCAATTCGAGCTGTTCGTTCATCACCGACAACGTTGTGGAAATCTTTATGTTTCGACTCATAATGACGCTTTGCATTGGATACCTTAGCCACTCCTACTGTCGAATGACACAGTAGACAAATCATGTTCTTCTGTTGTTGAACAAAACAGTTTTGCGCAGTCCAATCATCATGAAACTGCTGGTTTTCGTCGTCAACTTTTCTTTTACGATTAGTTGCCTTTTTTGTTACGAAATAATATCAAAATAGGGCTGTAAGTAAATCTCGAAGAACAATTGGAATACGTATATTTCGTAATTGGGGAAATATTACGTCATTGCACCAATGATTAAATGCCTATGCATTAACGAGATTTGCTTATTAAATTTTCTTTATTGCTCGACACAAATATGGAACCATCCAGTATCTAATCTAATACATATTCTTCTATAGCGCTTAATCTTCGCGCGAACTCTCTATGTTTGACTTTCCCGTTGGATATCATGGGCCACTCGGCGATTCGTCTCGGGCCGGACTTTGTGCACCACTGATTTAGAATGTATCTTAATATTATTGTCAGTTGATCCATGTGGGATATGCTTGGAATAGAATAATCAGACACTAAGTGACATCTTAATGTTTTGATTTATTGGAGAATGGCAGTGAGAACGTTTTGTGTAAGATTCCTATCAATAAATCATAATTAGTTGAGAATAACTATGAGCCACGACCTTTTCCCTTAAAGGCACATTTATTAATGTGTTCAATAAGAAATGTATCATATATAGACAATAAATCCTGTATTCCTAAGTAATTGCTGTTATGTACCGAACCAACTACTTCATTGCTTCATCTGAATGCTAGCCTTCTGGATGATAAAAATTATGTGACTGAGAGAATACATTCTATAACTTGATGCCAGCAATTTCTGCCCGACTCCTTCTGCTCTGCGAATTTGTCCACTTTTGCTTTTGTGAATAACAAATTTGATGATGCAACAAGCTTCTTTTGTGCCGACTAAAGTTCCTTGCGACATGTTTTGAGTCAAAATAACCAGTCGTTCCTAATGAAAAAATTATATTGCTGTTGAAAAAAAATTGCATATAATGCTGAGGATGTTCTCCTTCGATGATGAGTGGCAAAACCCAGTCTTTTGTAATCTTTTCTCTTGCTTGCTCTTTCAATTGCTTGCAATAAAAAAGTATTTTACTACTAGAGTTTACACTTGTATCTCGTAATCAGCTTTGTAGATGTACAGAAAACCACCTCCATGCGCTGTCAGGAGGTATAATATGACACTCAAACAAAATCCTCTATTTCATCAGAAACTTTAATCCATGTCAAAGTGTCGAATATCTGATGTCATTACAAAAATTTATTTCTTCCTGTTGATAGGGGCTCAATTTAATTAGAAGAGGTTGACTGTCACTCAAGGAATGGATTGGTTTGGGATTTTACCCAAAGCTGCACGAGGGTTAACTGCGCTTGCCGTCTCTAATTTAGCAGTGTTATACTAGAGGAAAGGCAGCTAGTTATCACCACCCACCGTTAACTCTTGGGCTACTCTTTTATCACCAAATAGTGGGATTTACCGTAACATTATAACGCTCCCACGGCTGAAAGGACGAGCATATATGGTGTGACAAGGATTCAAACACGCGACACTCATATAACGAGTCAAGTGCCCTAACCACTTGGCAATGCTGGGCCATGAACCTTTTAAATAATGATGTTCCCTATGAGATGCTCTACCATCTGCCTCTTGCTCTTTTTCTGGTTGTTTCAACTGGATTTGAAAGGAGGATATTTTTCCTGATCTTTGATGCAAGCCTATCGTTTTTCAAAGCTTGGAAAGGATTCCAAGAACATTTCTCATTATTTTTCAATTGTTTTGACTAACTCCTCTTGCCTATCCAATGTAGTTTTAATTGACAGCACTCTACTGTGAACAACCTTATTAATTTCAAAACCTCTATCAGGGAAGTCTTCTTTAAGAGAGAGCACCTGGTTTTTATCTTATTTAATTTTAGAAAGGCTTATCGCATAACAAAAAGGTTTGTTTGGTTGTATGACCTCCATTTTTATAGATTTTGTGGTCATTTACTCAATTTTATTTTTAACTTTCTACTCGACTGGACTTTACAAGTTCACAGAGGTTAAACTCTGTCCTGATCCTTCATACGGGAACTCTGAGTCCCTCATGGCTGCATTTTGAATATCACACTTTCATCATTAAGATCAGCACTATCACTAAACAATTTCCTCCTTCTTTTGCAAACAAGCTCTAGATTAACGACTTCTACATTACTTGTTGGTCATTGAACATGGGGTTTATTGAGAAATAGCTTCAGACTACTCTCACTTGGTTGTTGTAGTGAACCACGACACATGGCTTAACATTCTCTTCCTCTAAAGCCATTTGCATTGATTTTATTTGCCAACAGGGTTCATATTCTGATTCTGTTTGGCGGTAAGACTTGTTTTATTTCTCATATTAAACGGTTTTGTGTCAATTGTATACAGGCACTAAGCATCTTCCATTTCCACTCTTCCATCTTTTAGGGAGTGGATAAATTATATGTGTGAAAACGGCTTGTTTTGGTTGAGAAAATTTTTTTACGTAGAGGAACGAACAATGTTTCGACCTTCTACGGTCATTGTTAGGTTCACAAAGAAAGAAAGAGGTAACTGGAAGCTGACCACATGTTGAAAGGCAGTTGTGTAATTGAGTGTCGAAATGTAGAGGGCGATGCTTAGGTGTTTGAATATATAATAATATATTATTTATTTTATTATTATTATCTATTATATTATTTTTAATATAGGTATAAAGGTGTTCTTTTGTATTGGTTTATTTTGGGCTTGAGTTGTTGTATAAGTAAGGCTTGTTCAATTTTGCGTTTATTTCTTTATTTGGTATTTGGGTGTTTTCTATGGTTATGTTGTGTTTATTTGACTTGCAGTGTACGAAAACGTGTTAAGGTGTCTTTTTATGTTCTTTGAATCTGGTTTCCATTTTTCTACTTGTTTCTCCAATATAGGAGACGTGGCAGTTGTCACATTGTATTTTATAAATAATGTTGGTGTGATGTTTGTCAGTGTATCAGTGTAGTTTTTACATAGTATAGACCTCAGTTTTGTGCCTGGTTTTTGAATAAACTTGGTATTAACTGGAATGTCATATTTTGTTACTAGTTTTTGCCAAATGTTGTTTATTTTTCTGCTGATGTCGGGAATATATGGTATGCAGCAGTATATAGTTTCGTGACTTATTGATTCGTCAGATATATTTACTTTTGTTAGTTGATTTTACTTTCTGTTTAGGTGTGTGCGTATAATGTTTTCTACGGTTTGTGGAGGAAACTTACTGATGTTGATGAAGTATTGTTTTATTTTGTCTAATTAATCGTTAATTTTATCTGGTTAGCATAGTTTTATGGCTGTGTTTATTTGTTTCATGTGCTGAGTCCCAAGGAATGTATAGTTCAGTATGGGTGATTTTTCGGTGGATTCGAAGAACATAAAAAAGTCACCTTCATACGTTTTCGAACACTGCAAGTCAAATAAACACAACATAACCATAGAAAACATTCAAATACTAAATCAAAAAACAAACATAAACAAACGCAAAATTAAAAAAGCCTTACTTATACAACAATTCAAGCCCAAAATAAACCAATACAAAGGAACACCTTTATACCTATAATAAAAAATAATATAATATATAATAATAAAATAAATAATATAAAATTATATATTCAAACATCTAAGCACGCACTCTACATTTCAACACTCAGTTACACAGTCCCTTTTAAACATGTGATCAGCTTCCTGTCAGTTACGTCTTTCTGTCTTTTTGAAACTGATGATGACCGAAGAAGGTCGAAACGTTGTTCGCTCTTCTATGTAAAAAAATTTTTTCAACCCAAATGAGCAGTTTTTACATATATATTTTTTTCTACAAGTGGGTTTTCTCGACATCACGGAGTGGATAAATGTTATGTGCTCATGATTTATTGTGCCTTCGTGCATTTCAAGCTGGACTATTGGTCTCTAGTACTACCAGAACCTCTGTCTTGAAGATGTTGGACCTTGTACATAATTTGGTCGTTGGCTCTGCACAAGGACTTGATGCATTTCATTAGCTCAAAGTCTGTACATTGAGTCCGAGAAACTTCTTCATCATAGATATATACAATTTTTCTTACTTTATGTTACCAAACTTCAATCAGCTTCACATCTGGAGCTGTGTCTTCCTTCTTCAGTGGACTGTGCTCTTTGGGAATAGATGGTCTACCATATTTAATTTGGTCTTTCTAACCAGTAAGTTGAGTCTCTCATATATAGATGTTGCTGAATCCAATGAGCAACCCATCTCACCATGGCTCATTACAAACTCTACTTGTGACCTTTCCTTGAGTCATCTGAGAAGGACAGATACTATTGATTCAAAATACTTGTTCTCTTTGCTGAACATCTTTCAAAACATTCTTTTGTTTCCCTGTTTATATATGGTTCAAAATCAGGTAATTTTGTGGGCTCTGCTACCGTTTGCTGTGGCTCAATGGTTGCTCATAAGATCCCTTCTATAGTTTATGGGTTCACTACCGAGTTGTATGCAATTTTCTTGCCTTGAAACACAAAGAAGCTAAGCAGTATGCTAGCTGTAGTATCTATACCAACTCCCTTAGCTCTCTGCTGACCTTTAAATCGTTTCACATATGTTCTCACCTTGCTCTCTTGGATATTCAGCAACGACTGGCTCAGTTTTCTATGGCATCCATTTCCGTTCAGTTTTTCTGGATATTTGGCCATGTCAGTATTCTAGGTAATAGGCTTGCTGACACTGCAGGTAAGTGTATCTGCTCTGGTATTGTCACAGCTATGCCTGTTTATATAGGAACTACGGTACTGTAATCAAGGTATGGCTTCACGCCGGTTGAGAGTAGATTTGGGGATAGTAACTTGATGACAAGCTTTTCCAAATTATACCTAACGTTGTCCTTTGGCCGTCTAGTTTCTGTAAGGATCGAAGGAAGAAAGTTGTTTTGGCGGAGCTACACATTGACACATAGGTCATAGTTGCCCACGTTTTCCTTTCATACCGTCCTTAAGAGTGTATATGGTAGCACTATTTTAGAAATGTATTTTCTAAAAGGTTACCCCTGTACTTGGATGGTATCATTGGCAATGATGACACTGTCCAACTCGATTGTATTTTTAGCTTTTGGAAGCCATAGGCATTTGTACTCCTGTTTAGTTTTACCTGATTTTTGTCGCTAATTTGCTTTTAGCTTATTTAGTTTTTATGGTATTTTAGTTCTGTTAGCGCTTTAACAGTTGTTTGGAGCAAATATATAGTCTAGCTGCTTTGCACTACTGAGCAGCTAACAATCCACCTTTGGCATTGGATGTCATCATTGATGTTGGTAACACTGCTCAGCTTAACTGTATTTTTAGATTTTTGCGAGGCACAGACCCTTCTTATCCTATTTAATATTTAAATGAAATACATGACCCATCACCTAACGATCTGAGAAGAACAGGTGCAGTGATGCCCTATTCTGAGAATATTTTCATTTCTAGATTACTTGAGAGCCACACAGGTTTTTACGTTCTTATTAAACTATTGTGAGGTTCATAACTGAGGTACCCACCTCTCACGTTGTCTTTATGTTAGTTTTTAGTAATTCTTGACTAAATTTATTTGTCGTATTTAAGAAAAGAATATAACGAATGTTATTGTAATTTCTGTTCAGTTATTTACAAGTCAACGAAGGATAAAGATAAACATGCATATTAAAACATGATGTACTTTAGAAATTATTTTGGTTGAAAGAGAAAAGTTACATGAATATTGAAAAAAGTATTACACTGATTTTAGGCTGAAAGAGGAAATTGTATTAAATAATGACAAACTACCATGTTAAGCTTCTTTGTGTAAGAAGGAAATTAGTCTAAATAACGATAAATCACCAGGTTAGGCTGAGCGAGAATATTGTCTTAAATAATGAAACATTATGACCTGTGTTTGTTGTTTTATTTTGGCAGTAATTTTGGTTTTATATCTCACAAGCCTCGAATGGGCTTGCCAGACCACCAGGGTTGCTCAGAAACCTTTGTTTCTCCTCCATCCTATTCGCGAAGTTAAGGTTTGGGTCTGATAGGAATGAATGAAGATAACACATGGCGGGTATGATATATAATGGAACACTTGTGATAAATTTGGCATTGATATATTTGATTGTTAATTGATTAAATGGGTATTACAAACTGTTCTAAATTAAATAAAACTGCGAACTGGTGTTCTGGGAAAGCTGTGGAACGAGACAACAGGAAGAGAAAGAGAGAAGGGTGTGTTTTTTCTTATTGCAAAGCCACATCGGGCTATCTGCTCAGCCCACCAAGAGGAATCGAACCCCTGATTTTAGCGTTGTAAATCTCGAGACATGCCGCTGTACTAGCGGGAGAGGGTGAAAGAGAGAAGGAAAGATTACTTAGTTTCACGACGATTGCGGCTTGAGTGTTGGCTAGGTGGTCCTTGGGTGGGCTACAGAGATAAATGCTGTTGTGAGGTAGCGAGTTGCAAGATTAAGAATTTACAAGTTTGGAGATATTGAATTATAATGGAAAGTGACAATTAGAACATGACTTTAAATTAACTTGATATCTTAAACATTACTTTAAGTTTGCGCTTTAATTTTAAGCTTTTAATATTAAATGACATGACACCTTTTCAGGGCATGAACCAAAGAATCTAACAATTCAAGGCTAATAATTTTATTGTGGAAGAAGCGTGAGTACCCTGAGAAAACCTACTTTCACGGAGAGGGCGCCGAATAAAATACTCTGACCATGCCCGGGTTTTGGTGCCCCTGAAAAGGGGCGTTTGGATTGAAAATAACATAATAAGTGGAAATGTTCTTTGCCACAGTCATGGTCCCTTTGGAGACGGCATGTTTGGCCAACTCTCTAGCTAAAAGCATATATACTGCAGTCTGGATCTCCCTGCCTGTGGGCCGACATATCATCAGGTTATGCTACTGGTTGTGAAATGAAAAATAACTTGTCATAAATAATGACAAATTATTAGGTTCATCTACTGATGGTTGGATAAAAAAAGTGTCTTGAGTAACGACAGTGTCTTTAGTTCCGTAGATGCGGACTATTGGTGTTGCTTTTACTCCCTGCAAGTGGTTCGTGGAAAAGTTTCATGATTACGGAAAATATACAACAGAATATTGTATAGATCCATCATGTTCACCAGAATAAAAAGAATTACAGGAGGTCCGGTATAAAAATGTATAAAAACCAATGGTTTAAGAGCTATACTTCTCCATTGTATTAAGACTGAAAAGAATATTATGTGGATATGTTTGTTTGTTTTAATTAAGCACAAAGCTACACAATGAGCTATCTGTGCTCTAAAACCGGGTTCTAGCGTTGTAAATCCGCAGACATGTCGCTGTGCCACTGGAAGAGGGCGTGTGGACGTGGACAAATATTAAAGCCTGGTAGATTGATAATATGCTATTACTGTCAGAATATTTGCTTTTATCTACCAATAATAGATTATTTGGTACCGATAGTTAGCTTAGTAAATTCGATTATTAATTTTAGACTAAACGGAGAAAACCCTACAGTTAAGGATAATGTGCTGAGTTTGGCCATTAACTGTAATCACAGAAGGTAGATTTTGACAGTTATTAAAAACATTCAGGCTGACAGTTAGTGTTGCTTAGTCACTGAAGAAGGAAATTTTATGAACAATGAGAGTCAGTTAACTTTGTATGGGGGAAGCAAACTGAAAGAAATGTGATTAGAAAAATTGTAAGTTTAGGTTTGGATAAGTCGTTAGAGAACCACACCAAAAACAGATTTTAGACATACAGGAAACTCTGTTACAGTTCGACGTAGTCATAGACTTAATACCTGTTGATATATGAAAATCAGTTTTTAGTTCTATTTTACATAGGTGACTCGGGAAAATGCTCCACTTAATATTAAATATAGTTTGTGTCAGCAATAATATATATATAACGAAAAAAAAAATTATTTTTGATTTTTCGGCCTGGCATGGCCTAGAGCGTTAAGGCGTGCGCTTCGTAATCTGAGGGTCGCGGATTCGCGCCCGAGTCGTGCCAAACATGCTCGCCCTCCCACCCGTGGGGGCGTTATAATGTGACGGTCAATCCCACTATTCGTTGGTAAAAGAGTAGCCCAAGAGTTGGCGGTGGGTGGTGATGACTAGCTGCCTTCCCTCTAGTCTTACACTGCTAAATTAGGGACGGCTAGCACAGATAGCCCTCGAGTAGCTTTGTGCGAAATTCCAAAAATAACAACAAAAACAACAACATTTTTGATTTATTTATTATCCAATATTTACTCCTTCAGCAAATATATAAATCAACAAGGTAACTCATATTAAAAACTAAATCATTATGTTTGGGAGTCCTGCGGTTCGAAACTTATCTACTTTGTAAAATACTTTCAGTGGTAATTATTAATATTATATGTTTGTTGTGGTTAAGAAGTTAGTACACAGGATCATCTACAAAAGTCGTAACGTTCCCAATGAGTGTTTTCAAATAAACTACTGTTGTTGTTGTTTTTTTCAGGAGAATAAAAAGAAGCAACAGCAATTAAACTGATTAATGTCTCAGTACGGCCACTACAGACACCAAATCTGACTATTGTATAAAAGTTAGGAATGAAGATATAACACTGTATTCAAATTATTTCTATATTTCTTGGCTCATTAACTGTTTCCATACCTCTTGATAACTAATTAAAGTTAAATGTAATGATAATCACATAAACTTTCAATTGGGCTGTTTTTCATACATGTAGTCTAATATTAAATTCACAGTAAGGTAAATCTTGTTTCTTTAGATGAGATAAAGCGGAATTTAAATGAAAAATTAGGATTTACATTTAAGTTTTTCAGTTAATTTTAATATTTTAGTTGCGGTTTTTTTTTCAAATAAGCACTTAAAATTCTCAATTATTCAAGACAACACTTTAAATGTACCAGCATTAATATCCATGTGGCACTAATCTGTGACTTCTGTATTTTATTGAACTGGACCGTTGCATTTAAAGAAAATCTAGATGTCGTACATGGATATTTTATCAGTATTGGATTGTTTGATATAAGAAGCCTGAGTGTACATTTATAATTTTTTTTTTATTATACATCGTATTTTTCATTTTGTAAAGTTGAATGTTAAAATAGTATTTAATTCTAGAAATGAAATATTAATTCAATAAACGGGAGTAAATTTAAATGCTCCTGATAAAAAATAATTAATTAAGCAATAATAGTTAAAATGTTTTCCAGTGGTCATACAGATAACTCGAAAATGTAATCGAATGTTATCATTTTTGCACTAGATGGCGGAACCTCAAGTTTGACTGTGTTTTCTCATAGCAAAGCCAAAAACCGACAGTACTGGAGAACATATTAATTTAAACCCAGTTTTGGATTTCGCGCAAAGCTACTCGAGGGCTATCTGCGCTAGCCGTCCCTAATTTTGCAGTGTAAGACTAGAAGGAAAGCAACTAGTCATCACCACCCACCGCCAACTCTTGGGCTACTCTTTTACCAACGAATAATGGGATTGATCGTAACATTATAATGCAATCCACGGCTGAAAGGGCGAGCATGTTTGGCGCGGCGGGGATGCAAACCCGCGACCCTCAGATGATGAGTCGCACGCCTTAACCCACCTGGCCATGCCGAGTCCATCTTAAATCCAAATAGTTCTCCAGGAATATGTTCTTAGAGAGAGTTCAGAAATACTGAAGCTAACATTATCTGTATATTAATTGTAGTCTACACTAGACAAGTTATCATTTTTACAAAAGGAAGAGAACTGTCTTTTCGCTCCTTGTATCACAGCGGCATGTCTGAGGACTTAACAAAACTTAACTTCAAACAAATAAAATTTCATTTCACCTGTAACTAATGGAATTTTATTTTGTATTTCATGTTTTTCGTAATCACTAGGTGACACAACACACAAAGAAAAAATGGAAACTCCGAAAGGATCGAGTGCGGTTTTTTTCAAAGCTATGGGATCTGAAGGTAGATTTAAAGAATGTTCTTCTTGGAGTCACTATCATTTCTCAGCATTTTCCATTACGTTTTTCAGGTGATTATACATTTTTTTCTTTAACTTTTTAAAGTTCAAGTGGCCTGAAACTTTTATCCTGTATTGATTAGCTTATATAGGCGTATCCCGACACAAGCGCAGCCACTTGTAAGTGTAATTTGTATTTGTGTTATCGATTATTAGAACAACAGAGGACCAGCTGGTTCGTCTACTCTGGACTGTGCCATCAGCTGAACTAAACTTTAAACAACTAGAAAATCAACTCTTATTACTTAAGACTAAATATTAACTTACAAATATTTATGAAGCCTGCCCTTAAATTCTTTAAATTTGACACTAGGTGAAACGTAAAACACTTAGTTAAGTTGAGTGGCTGAACTTGTATGTTTGTTTGTTTTGGAATTTCGCACAAAGCTACTCGAGAGCTATCTGTGCTAGCCGTCCCTAATTTAGCAGTGTAAGACTAGAGGGAAGGCAGCTAGTCATCACCCCCTCAGATTACGAAGCGCACACCTTAACGCGCTAGGCCATGCCAGGCCCCACTGCTGAACTTGTATCATTATTAACTTACAGTATACTTTAAGTTAAGCGTAAAGCTACACAAAACTATGCTTTAAGTTAAAGGAGTACACAATCTTTAACTCTGCATTAACCTATTATAATTGTTGTGTTGCAAATCAAAACACATGCTTGGATGGGAATAACCTAACAGTGAATGTTATGAAAAAAGGGATCTTATTGTAGTGGTTGAACAGTCTGTTTAACCTTCCAAGCAGTGTGCTGTTGCTAGTGTTAGGGCAAATGGGATTTTAATTTATATCTACAGAAATTCTGAATACAAGTCTAAAGAGTTCATAATTTTATTCTATAGTTGTTGTTGTTTTTCCATTTAGAGTATTGTGTACAGTCTTGGGCTCCTTATTATAGGAAGGACATTGAGCTGTTGGAAAGGGCTAACAGGAGGGCTACTAAAGTGGTGCCTAGGGTTAAGAGATTGCTGTATGAGGAGAAGTTAAGTTCTCTGAAATTATTTTATCTTGAAAAAGAAGATTTAGAAGGGATCTGATTGACAGTGTTTAAAATTGTTAAAGGAATTGATAGTATTGATGCATAATATTTTTTCATTCTTAATGGTGAGAATGGTAGGATTAGGGGACACAAAAATATATTTTGGCAGGGTAGAAGACATCTTCAGCTAAGACAGTTTTTATTTTCCTAACATGAGATTCTGAACAAGTGAGAAGCCACTTTAAACTAGAAAAAGAAAAGTGAAGAATTTTGCATGATGACATTTATGTTTGGTTGCATAATAAAAGACTGTGTATGGAGTTATATTGTCTTATATTACTCTTGATTTTGGGGCTGATGAATTAAATAATTTGTTTTGCATTGGAGTCATATAATGGATTTGTAGCTAACTATGATGCAACAGTTTATCTAAAATACTTTTATTGTGCTTGCTCTTTAAAAATACTAGAGTAACCTAGGAGTAACCTATTATTTCTGCTGCATTCTTACTTCATGATAAGAAAAATGAATGGTTACACACACTGTTTTTTTAGTCTTAATTAACTGATCAATGGCCAGCTTATATTCCATTTATAACAGTCATAGGGCAAGCAAATGATAATGTTAGAGTTGTCAAAATAAAAGTTATTTCACTATTGAAATCACATTCTTTTTGAAAGTTTGGCTTTCTAAATACACAGGGATAAGAGATGATAAAAAAGTGTATACAGATCATGTGTTTCAATTTTTGGATTCTTAAAGTAAAAATGTGTTTTCTAAGTTCAAAGTTATGTGGAGCCTTGCATTTGTTGACCATTTTGAACCACACATAGAAAAGACCCTATAACACATTTTTGTTCATGGGCTTTAGAAGAATGTGGGTTGTACTCTCCTACATTAAGAATTACAACAGATTGTGCAGAAATGTTTTAAAGTGTGGTGAAAAGAATGACTGAGCACAAGAAATTGAGGCTGGAAGGATTCCTACCAGTGTGAACTTTTGCATGGGTTGTGTGGCATTAGTTGTATGCAAAAGTGAGTTGAGAGAAGATAAAGGTGATCTTGTTAGTCCTGATGATGTTGTTGATTTTGTGTAAAAAGTCTAATTTAGAATGAAGAACAAAAAACATTGGATGGTAAATGTGCTATAAAAATATGAGAAGGACTGGCCAGGTGGGTTGTAAAAATAGATGTATTACTTTGCAGTCAGCTGAAATGTTTTACTGTACAAGGACTTTCCAATGAAATTCATACCTGTAGAAAAGTGTATGTGTCCACTAATAAGGTCCTGTTATCAGACCTAAGCAACTGAAATGTCCATAGAGAAATATGGAACATCTTTATAAAACATTGTAACTTAAGGCAACTGAATATAAAATTGTGGAAGAGAAACAAAAGCTGGTAGGAAGAGACAATATGTAAAGGACAATATATATGAGAGTGCAGCACAAGATTTAATAGAGTTGTCATTATTGTGAAGAAATTATAGACAATTTTAAGCTATATATACACATAGAAGCGAAAGACTAAAAAGTAACAAAATCACAAGCTGAAATATCATGTTCCTGAATTTATTAGACTTTTGGTAATTTTGAAGGGAAGACCACTAAGGAGTTTTTACCAAGGAATAATCTGACCAAGACTGATTTCTACACCAAAAACATTTGATATGCATTTAAATAAAAAAAAAGAGTAAGTTCTCTCTCAAGATTTGGAATTTTCTACAAATGGTGACTCTTGTTAGTCTATTACAAAAGTTGATAAATTTGACATGTTCATTGAAGATTTGAATGCATTGCAACCTGGAGAGTGGGTAACTGATGTAGTGATTGATGGTTTTTTTACAATTGTGTTCAATCTAACAGAATGTAATAAATGTTTTATCAGTATTTATCTAGTTCCATACCACTTCATGCAATGATTTAAATGTGAACAGAAAACCATTACCCCTCTATATTTTACTAATGGAGCCAGGGAGTCCCTACCACAATCAGTTTCCAGTCACTGGGGTAGTAGACAGAGGTTTTTCTTGCAGAGTGTTAGTGTGTTCCTTTACTCTTGGAGAAGATGGCAAATTTGGAAGCTCTTATACTCTGGTCCCTGGATGTTTTTCCCAGATGTGAGTAGGAGTGGCACCAGTCTCTGTGGGAGTCTACTTATAATACAAGTTCAAATTGGACACTATGGTGTCTGGTTGGGGTGTGCATTGCTCTTCTCTTTGATCAGTGCTGGTTTTGTATATTGTTTGTAGAAGGAGATCCAACTATCTTCTCATAATTCCAAATGCAAAGTGGTCCCATCCTAGGTCCTTAGTTGAGCACAGTGTTCCTTGTTCTTTCCATAACTTCAAGAGTAAGTGGAATGGTTCTTGTCTGCATGGTTGGGGAATGAGAATGAATGTTCATAACTCCAGACCAGATGAGTTCTTTTCCTTTGGTTGGATAAGGCATACAGTATTCCATCATTCCTAGTCTGGGGTGTTGCCTTTTGGACTTCTTAGGTGGAGGAAAAAGTTTGTCCACTTTGGTGTTGTCTACTTTATTGTAGTGATTTTGTTGGTTTGAAATGCATCATTCTAAGGCTAAAGGTGGGAATCCAATCAAAAGTATATCAATATATAACAATGTGGTCCAGTAGACCTAGCTACCAACGTGGGATATAGGGGCCAAGACCCCTTAGTTCCAACCTGAGTTGTGTAATTTTGGCTATCTGGTTGGGGATGGCCTATAATTAGGATTACTGATTATTTCTACCTTTGACACAAGAACTAGGTTCTGGATGAAGATCATGCCTGTTATGTAGTGTGGTTCCTCTACTTGTGTACCACTTATATCATGATACACTCCTGTTCTATGCAGAAACCTTCTTTATGGATCATGCTTGCACTGGCTCTTCCACCTTCTTTGTTAGGGATTCTAGCTATAGTATCAGTGAATGGTAAGTATGTTTTGGAAGTTAACATTTTTCATAAAGTGAAAATATATTTCCAATAAAACTTGCTTCTGCTAACACTCTCCCACCCTGTCTTCCCACCAAGATCTGGCATAAGTCTCAAAAAAGTGAGTACATTATCTAAGTGAGATGCTTATATCACAGTACTAAAATAGAGGACGTATTGATGAGGGTGGAGAAATTTGAAAACTAGATATTGCTATTAAATGGAGTATGAAAGACTGGAGCATATGAGACTAATGCTTAGATAAGCAAAGCCAATGCCAAAGAATAACTATTGCATCAGTCATGGTGAATGTTATTGGAATTGCATTTTCAGTTCAGGAACATGTTAACTTCTCACATGAAACTTTGTAAGCTGGAATAATAAAGAATTTTAATATTCAGAAATGCTAATTTTGATCTGTTCATTATTTTTTGCATGTGCAGTAAATTGTTCAAAAAACAATTCCTCAAAACATGCATTTACAAACATTGTGTTCACTACATAATTAAAGCTACATGTTTTTACATATTACACTGGTTATATAATGTTCATGTCATTTTACCTCCTGTGAGAGGAGAAACATGGAACTTAGGTCACAGTGCAGGTCAAGTAATAACACACTGTACTGTCAGTGACCTCTACTTCACATGACAACTGAGCAAGTGATGAAGTGATCCAGTGGGATTGTTCTTTGATGTACAAATAATAGTATGACACTTGGGACACTTTGGTGCATCACTCAAATGCAAAATAAAGAAAAAAGATCCCTGACCAAGGTACAGTTTTAATATAAATAGAAATGAAAATTGTTATGATGTGTCAGTCTCTGCCATCACTATTGAGGAGTATTGAATGATTTGAAACATCCAGAGAAGTGTGTTCAAAAGTGCCATTGACTGACAGTTAGTCACTATTTGCAAACAATCCTGTGAAGTTGTACACAGTGCACTGTGTGTGTATTATATTGAAAAGGGTGTTATAATTTTTTTGTTAACTGCTTCCTCCAAAATGTTAAATTGTGTAAAAAGTGAGAAAGGTACAACTAAGTTAGTGTTAAATGGATACTTATTTGTTAAAGACAAAAAAGTGGAAGAAAAAGTGTATTGGAAATTATTGAAATTTGAAAAAAAAAATGCAAAGGTTGTCATAACAATTGGTGATAACTTTAGTCAAGAGTATTGTGAGCACAACCATTTTGGCAGCTGGTATTAAAACTGAAAATATAATGCACAGCATATGAAATGATTCAGAGAATATACATGATGCATCACATTATATTGTCTCACATTCATCCTTTGGACTCAGCCAAGCTGTGGCAGCAAAGTTGTCATCCATAGACAGCATAAAAAGAACTATTCAAAATTTATGTGTAAAACAAACTCTAAAGCTAGTTACTTTCAATTATCAAAGAGATATTGTTTTTCCAAAAGAGTAAACTAAAACTGAAAATGGAGAACAGTTTTTAGTATGTGACTCTGGTGTGACAAATGATCAAATATAAATTTTCTGTATAAGAAGAAGCCAACAATTAATGATTATTTGTATGCAAAAGGAACATTTAAAACAGTTCTGAGTATTTTAGAACAATTATATATGATTCAAGGAAGCGTTACTATTCCTTTAATTTACGCATTGTTACTGAATAAAAATGAACACGTATTAGACTACTTAGAAAGATAAAGAAGTTAGTACTTGTCTCAGATCTTATGTCTATGTTAACAGATCTTGAACTTGCAATGATCAAATGTAATTAACATTGAATTTCTGTGTGAAGTTAATCATGGGTGGTTTTTACATTTTTGTTAGTGTATTTATTGTGGAATTAGTAAAAATGGCCTCAGGCAAAGATACGACACAGATGCAGATTTCATATAAAGATTCATATGGTCTCTACATTAACATTTATTCCTACAGACCATGTTGCAGAGATATTCAACTGTCTTATTGATGAAGACATTTTTCCACTTGAAGAAAATGTATGACATTGATTATTTTGAGGATACTTAGATTGAATGTCCTGATGAAGACAATAATGCTGATATCCTGTATTTAAGCTTGATATGTGGAATTGCTATAAAGGTATGTTACAGGACTTGTCAAAAACTAACAATTCTATACAAGGATTACATTGTAGCTTTTGCAAATCATCCAAATATGTGGAAGTTCGTTTCTGTGACAAAGAGGGAACAAAGTTTGAAAGAGCTATGTATTGAGCAATTTTTGATTGGTCAAAAGAAATATTGTGACTGTGTAGAGAGGTTAAAAGAAGTTGTCATTGCATTTGAACCAATAAATAATATAAATGATTACATATATGGTATTGCATATTACAGAAGTAATTAATTGTTACATGGTTAAAATAAAAAAATAATATTGGTGTTTTATGAATCTTTCAAATGGGCTGGTAAAATTGCCTATTGTAATATCATGATGTAATTATGTTCTCTATTCTGATTAAATATATCATTTTTTACATATATGCATGTCTTTCCTTATTTATTAAATAATATTGATTTTTATTTCACTTTGAAAGTTCATCAAAAGGTAAGTTATATGCCTTTTTATAATATTTTATATACAAATTTATTAGTAAAAAATCAATTTTAAGTTTGAATATTTGATTAACTTACTTTGTAGAACTGGTTTTTGAAGAAGTTTTCTCAAAGAATTTTCTTTAAATCATTTTCTTGTGGAATGGGACTAATTGACTAAACAGAACATCTTTAAATTATTGAAAAATATCAGGAAAAAAATTTCACAATAGAAAGGATAATGATACTTAAGGTAAATACCATTGCTTATTTATAACATAAGGATATACAGATAAATATTTTGGAATACTACCAGTGAATTAACTATTCTGGATTCTATTCAGTTTGTATGTGAATTAATTCAATGTCCATCTATAAAAAACACTTTATAATACATTTTATCTGATCTCCCTCTTTACGAATATACCTCTAAATGAAACCATTTTAGTATATTTGAACTTCTGATATAGTATTTACCTCTTCTGACAAAATTAGCTGCTCTTGTTCAATTCTGTCTTCTCTATGTATACCACAAGCATTCTATGCCACCCTATTGGAATTGAAAGATTCCAACGTGTGTCTTTTGCAAATCATCTTGTGTCACTTCTTTACCAATAGGAGCACGACATACTCAAATACAACCTGAACCTCACTATTTTTTCCCAAACAGGTTGAGCCTGTTAAGACGGATGAGGACTCCCACCTTCTGATTTATGTGTACTTTCCCATTCCCCATTTGAGGAATCAGTTAGACCTGATGTAATTTTTTGGATTTGGATTTTCAGATATATGAAGTTTTATCTCTTTTTCTCCTAGTTCTTATGAGCCTTATCCTCCTTATTTCATGATCACTATTCCAACCCTTTTTTGGTTTTTCCTCCTTTCCTTGATATTTGGGTTTGTGCTGATTGATTTGCCTTGCAATTAAGGAATGGGATTAGCATGCCTTGTCCCCCACAGGCTTCGGATCAGTTCATTCTTTCATACCATCGTACTGGCTGTTTCTTTTTGAACTAGCAGTTGTTAGGCTTCTGAATTTCCTGTCAGTCTGATCCATGCCCATTATTCTCACTTGTATCTTACCCTTACAACTCTTTTATATTATCTTTCTTCTCTACACTTCATCTCTGAGGTTTCCCACAGAAAGCCCGAGAAATTTTCTGGGAATTATCTTTCCCATCTTTTCTTTAAACTATGTTGGTTGTTATCTTCAGTGCTGGCTTTGCATACATGGTTTCTTTGTTGTTGGGACTTTCTAGGTCATAATTTGATTTTAGCTCAGGTCTGTTTACTATCGACTTTGAATTTTATGTATGGGCACCATTTCTGTGGTGATACTTTTGATACAACACCAGAAACTAGAGTCACAGGAGCATTGGACCAACAAAAATTTATTTTATACAATATTGTTGCATGTTTGTCTTAGTCAGAGCCCATAAAATACCTATTATCATTTTCTGTCCTTCCCCTTCCCATACCCTTACTTGTCCCTTCTTCTCGGGGTGCCTCTTTTTGTTCAGCAGTGCACTGCACATCATTACTGGAAACTACCCAGTGGGTTCTGGTCCAGTGTAAGCTCAGCTTGCTTGTATATTCTTTGCTGGAATTCCTTCTTCAAGAGTCTGTAGGTTCTTTGGGTTTTATCAGAAGGATTTGTGTTCCTTTCTTCCTCCACCTCCTCTCTACTTTTTTCATTTCCATCCCTACTCCTCATTATCCTGTGACCAATTGGGTAGTCTAGGCATTTGCTCGCACATTTTAATGTTTTTGGGTTGAGAGTTTACTGGTACATGGACAACATGCTTCTTCTGGCTCATTCCAAATCAGAATTAGCCCACCATACTTGGTAGTTTCCACCCCAACATATATTAAACCATACTGTGATAGTCTATGGCATATCAGCATTAGACTATAGCTCTTCACTAGTAGAAAGGCAACATATCTGTCATATACAATATACACCATAAATATATCGTGTATTGAAAAAGTTTAATTTTCACAGAACTGTTTGATTCAGCCTTTTTTTTTCTTTATTTACTCAATTTTTCTACAATATACTTGCCATTTTAACTTTCAATTAAGAAAGTATTTAAGATGTTGTATCATAATTATACCCAAATACAAAGTTAATTCTTTCCTATAAATAATGAATAAAAAAAAGAAAAGTTTAATAGGTTCATGGATTGTCTGGAGTATGAATTTACCATTTTCTGACTGGTCAGGGATCAAAGGCCATGCCATCACCTTTGTTGACTTGCATTCAAAATTTTATTGAACTACTATTTTATGTGTTTATGTTAATAAATTTGGAATCAAATTATACATTACAATTCACACTTTGATATTATGTATAATTCAATATCTTAATTTAAAAGTAAATATTAAAATAACATGTTTAAATATAGATATTAGTGAATTATGTGATATGTTGAATTTAGCAGTGTTTAAAATTAGGTGTTTGTGATGTCAAAATACTAAGTCAATAATTTTGCACAAATAAGGAATCAAATTACTGATACTGATAAGCTAGAATATAAAATAAGAATTTTGTATTTTTTTGTTTTGCTGAGATATGGCTTATGTACTGAATCAAACACTGTGGCCCTGTTCAACTCTTTCCATTTTTTTTAACTATCCCGCATGCACTCTTCCTAGAGTATATGATATGTGAATAACCAATCAACAGCTTAGGATGTATAATAATTGAAATGTGACTGTGTTTTACAAAATAGTGGTTTACTAAAACACAGCCAAGACAGGGAAGATTAAAGGTCAGTTTTATTTTATTGGATATGTAACAGGAGCACGTGCACCTCATCAATGCAAGTTATATATTGTTAGCTAGGCATAGCTGGAAGGTAATTATATAAAAAATAGTAAATATATAGCATTATGAGACTTAAATTTCTTAGATTAACATTTGTATTTTCATATTATAATAAGTAGTAATTTTTGCACAAAAAAGCACAATTTATATTTTTTCCTAAGTTTTTTATGGTGGTTACCAGGCTGGTCAAGTGACACAGCCCACATAGTTAGGGTATAGAAAATAAAAATGAAGTCTTACTGAAAACAAACACTTAAAACATATTTAGGAGGTTTTAGAGATTAAACATATAATATTTGAGATTTATGAGATCACTTTGCATTTGGACCAGTAATGAAACAGACTTGATATTTTGACAAATAGATTTTTAGTAAAAATATTTCATTAAAAAATCTTATTTTTGTTCCACATAAAAACTTGTAATCTTTACTAAAAGTTTACTAAATTTTATGAAGATACACATTATGTATCATAAGTTATAATGTAAATATTTAATGTGTGCAAATGTGTTTGCAAATTTGTGTATATTATACCTAGCCTGTTGCAAAAGGGTTGATGTTTATGTTTCTGATACTTCTCAATACGAGTTGTCTTCTTTCACAAAGGTGACTTGAGACACTCTAATGGTGAGTGATATTACCACTTTGGTGTATCAGGTGCTCGGTTTCATTTTATGTTCTTTATCCTTGACCCAGAATTTCTGACCTTCTGCTTCCATTGCTTCAGCTGAGCCTACCACTTCTTACAATAATTTTGACTAGCTGTTTCCACCACCTGCTTTTTTTCTGGTTCCTTTCTTTATAATGAAGATTGGTTAATCCTACTTTTATCCATTGTTGCATTGATTGCACAGTTATATGATATTATTTCTATTTTTTCAGTTCTATTTGTTGAATCTATGGCTACATTGTTGCATGAACTCCTCACTATGTCTCTTTTCTTGTCCTCATGCTCATGAAGATATATTTCTTTCTCACCTTTGTACTGACCCTCTGCTTCTTTGTTTTCCTATACATTAAGATGCATCTTCCAAGACATGTAGTCAAATTCTTCTTTTTTTGAACTTCAAACCTGTAATTCTCATCTTCCAACTTGGAATCTCCCACTTTCTCCTTTATCTTTCTTTCATCTCTTTCATGCTCAACTTCTTCACTAGCTGTCCATGCTTTCTGTTGTTTTCAAAGAATCTGCATCTTGAGACTATCAGCTTCACTGGAGGAAGTTGCACATGCCAGTTCTCTACCTTTACATTGATTTCTTCCATTTTGTTCCAGCTAATATAGATTCTTTTCTAGATGTTACTTAGTTATTATATCTTACTTTCTGTAGTGTACTTCCTTTAATTGTATCTCAGGGACCTTTTTATTGCATCCTTCCTTTGAGATGAGATTTTGAGTGGTATTCCTTATACTTTCGAATCTCATTTGTCTACATTTCTCAGACCAAGAGTTTCTCATTTCTCATCCTTAGGAATACACATTCTCCTGCACCTCATCCACTTGCTATTTTCCAAAGTCCATCCTCTCAGAGGGCTGGCTACTGTGGGAAACAAAGGTGGCTTGTTTCTAGAGCAATCCCTTAACTCTAATCTGGTGGGAGCTCAACTTTACAATCTTTGGCCCTTCTCTTTACAGAAGACCATTGGGCCATACAGTGTTCTTTCTCAGGAGGCTTTTCCATGACCTTCCACTTTCACCCTTTTCTTTCATCTTCTTACTTATTCAACAATCACTCCCATCATTTTCTTGTATATTTGGTACCTATTATTAGATCTGCCATCCTTTCAACCAATTTTGGATTATCCCTCAGTTTAAGATGGATGTTTTCTCATTCTGAAGTTGGTACACTCTTTTGGGATGTGGATAACCAAGATAGAAGTCTTGGGCCTTTGTACACATTCCAGTTTGTCCACCCACCTGTTGTTTCCTTTATGTTGACTATAGCTGACTTGTTTACTATCATGTCCAAAGGTCTCTCATAGAGGATGCATTTGGTAGGCCTGCAGTTCTGTGACTGTATGGACAGTTGGCTTTTACTTATCCCATCCAACTAGGCACCCACGTCTTTAATTTTCTCTCACATTTTAATTGACTGGTCAAGCTATCTAAATCAGTCTTTCCAGCCAATATTTTACTTTTGCAATTTTTATGTGAAGTAAGTTTAGTCTTCAAAATATAGAGCTCCTGGTTACCAAAGCTCTCATGTCTGTCTTTTGGGAATTCTTTTTCTTTGTGGGGGATCTTGAAGGTTTTTACCCCACATCCTTTAGGGATGTAAGATAGTGACTTTTTATTCATTGGAATCATTCAGTTTTTCAGGATTCATTCATACATTTATGATGTGGGTACAAAATTGATTAATATCATTTATTCTAGACACTTTCTAGAGGTGAGGAGTTTTTTGCAAGTGATGTCTTATCAGATTTATTGCATTTGTATATTTTTAGTGGCCCAGTTGAATTGCCCACGATACTTTTATCTTACATTATTTGCATGAACTTATAGTATCTTTATCTGAGGGTTTTCAACTACCCCTATAGTTATCTTAACCACTTCTGCTAGATTATACAGAGGGGTAAGTATTTTCATTGCTATGATCGTCTCTTTATTTTTCAGGGTTCCCTGACCTCACTTTCATAGGATCTCACACTGTAGGGAGTGTTGCCTGTGCAGGTGTGCCTTTATGGAACCAATTCTGCACTAGCAACCACTAATTCAGTATACTTGATTTAAGTTGGAACAGGCTCTGAAAAATTAGGTGTTTCATGCAACCACTTATAGACTGACCAGATCTTATTACTGTGCAATGCTGGACTACAATCCATGGACTATTATAATAAAGCACAAGGGGATCCTGTCCATACTTGCCATTTACTGGAGTGAATAAATTGGTATCAGTTTTCTTGTAAACAACTTAAAACATTTGGTTCATCTGTTGCACTGATTTCAGAATACTATTACTTAGGACTGTACTAATGGAACTGGGAAATTCTTACTACACCCAGTTTCCAGTATCAAGGATAGTGGATGAAGTCTTTTCCTTCAGTGAATTTCTTCCACTCTTGGAGAAAAGAGCATAGTTGGTGACTATCTGGGTCCTTGGATGTTTTTTCCCTGATATCATGGGGAGAGGTACCAGTCTATACAGGACTCTCGTCATAATAGTGGTTCAGATTTGTTGCTTGGCTATGAGGTTGAGTTGAGCATTGACTTTCTTGTTTGATCAATATTTATTCATTACATTATTCATGGATGACAGTACATTATCTCCTCATTATTCTCATTGCAGAGTGGTTTCATCCTAAGTCCTTGATTGGGTATAGTTTGTTCCACATCTTCTCTATATTTCTAGGAGCAAGCAGAATTTATCTTGCCCACTTGGTTGGAGAGTGAGCGTTCATAATTTCAGACCATATGGTTTCTGTTTCCTTAGGTTGACTAAGGCATATACAATTCCATCACTTCAAGCCTGAGATGTTGCCTTCTGGACTTCTTCAGATTGAGGAGAAGATTTGTCCACTTTTATGTTGCTTGTCTTTTCATCATGATGTTGGCTCAAAATGCATCACTTTATGGCTACAGGTTAGGATCCATTTTTAAGTATATAAATCTTGCAGTCCAATTGCCCTAGCCACTAGCATGGAATATAGGGACCATGACCCTATAATTGCAACCCCAAGCAATGAAACCTTACAGTCATGTAAATTTCCATCCATACTACATCAGTTCAGTTCTGGGCAAAGAGCATACACTTTTTGTGTGTAGTGTGGTTCCCCACTAGGGTGCCAATCACCTATTGACCCAACCATGATCTAAGCAGACACTTTCTGCATGGATAATGCCCTCACTGGCTTGTCCACCTTATCCATGTTGGATTTTAGCTGTGGTGTAAGAGAAGATAAGTACACTTTGGAAGTTAACATTTTCTTAAATTAAAAATGTATTACCTTCTCTCATACTCTCCCACCTTCCTTCCCATTAAGAGACTTTCTTTTGATAGTCTTTGCCCCACCACCTCTGTTAAGTGAAGAACATTCCTTATATGAGATGGATGTGGTCTCCTACTGATTGATAACCTGCTAGTTTCCTCACTCAAAGTGACATGCTCCATGAATTTCTCCTTTCTGATGTTACTTTATCAGGAGGGAGCTCATTTGTTAATTTTCTTATTTCCACCTGTCCCTCCACACTATTTTAGCAGTATGGGATTTTAGCTATCAGCTTTGTGAAGAGTTGAGTGACATTTCTGAAATTAACATTTTCCTTTCTTGAAAATGAACCTCCCACTCCAATCTCCACATCTAGTGTTTCTTTCATGATACATGAGGTGCCCATATAGACTACTTACTGATGGGGAGC
Source organism: Tachypleus tridentatus (assembly GCF_004210375.1). NCBI lineage: Eukaryota > Metazoa > Arthropoda > Merostomata > Xiphosura > Limulidae > Tachypleus > Tachypleus tridentatus. The sequence goes on from NC_134830.1 coordinate 93,801,894, forward strand.
TATAGTTTTATGGTGTTTACATCATAGACATAGAACACATGTGGGAATTAGAGTTGTATTCAAGATCATTTGCACATGAAAAATAAATTATTTTTGTGGCAAAAAGTACTATCTATCACTTCTGTGTGAAGGTAAGGAAAATGTTATATTTTGTGATGTTAAGCTTCTGTAGTAACTACTTTTCAGGCCCTAGTGTGTCCATTCAAGTTATCAAATAACGAGTGACAAATATTGCATGTTCTACAAATAAACTTTAAGGCTGCTGAAGCCTTAGAAACTTCAGGAGGTTGCATTTACATGTACTTTTTATTTTTCATTCTCCTAGAAATATGCAGCCATTACTCAGTATGTTGGTCATGTTTTTTTTAAATAATGCATAACAATTGACTACTCTCATACATTAAATTTATAAAACCAATTCCAATAAATTATTTTTTTGACTGTGTTATGGATGCAGAAATGGAAAATTATGTAAATGAATAATTTTTCTTTCAAAATGTTTTGGAGTTTTTCCCTTGTGAAATTGAAGTTTATAGAACAAATATTGCTTTGTTTAAAATACTTCTTATTTTTGTGGATAATATATTGATCAGTTTATGATGCTGAACTTTTGGAGTAGTTAATATAACAGAAGTGTGTATTTGGTAAAGTTTACTATAAACAAATAATATTATGTACGGATAAGTATCAGTCAATGAGAACAGCAGTGTTTAATCTGTCTATTATTGTTATTTGTTATTTCAGAAATGCTACATACTACTTTGTTACACCGAGATATTGTCTTGCATGCAATTGCCATGGAGTTTCATAATCATACTACAAGTCTTGAACAAATCTCATTTTTATGTGTCTGTGTGTATTGCACCAAATGATTATGTAATCATCATTATGCTGTACCCTTCCAGCAATAGTAGAAAAACACCCAAGTGCAGTAATACTCGTGAACACTAGCACGTGTTCATATGTGTTTTTCCTGTGTTTTTTGAGTTTTAGTTGCCTTGATTTATAAACCTTTTTTATTTAATACTAAAACAGTTTTATCTTCATATTAATTTTTGCTATTTTCTGCAGTGTATGCAAAAATAAAGAAAAAATATCAAAGGCCTAAACATCTCTCTTCATGCATTTTCTTCAGCTAATACGGTGGTGGCTGGAGGAAACTGGTCTATTTATGGAACTGATGTTTAGTTGTTATCCTTGTGGGTCACTTAATAAAGTATATGCCTATATGTGACAAGCCCCATATTTTAATCTGTGATATGATGCTATCAGTGTCATGGATAACTTATATTACTATCATCTTATAGAGCTGTGATGCACAATGGTATAACAACAACAATTACCCACTGATGTTTTTCATACATGATTTCCTGCTTTAATGCTTCTGGTGGTAGTTTCTTTCTTTGTGTGCTGCTTTTCCTGTCCAGGCTCATTGTCATTCTGTATCATTGCTTCTGTATAGACTTCCTCTTCTGTGTATGATTTCTGAAACAGTCTTATTTCTTTTCATTGCTAAAGCTATCTCAATCATGATTTTTCCCTCTAAGCATTGCTAAAAGAAATGTTTTTGGCCTAGGACACCAGTATTTTTATACCCCATCAGTTTTGCACTCTTTCAGAACATGCTGATCATGTGACTACCCTATACCAATCTTACTGCACCATTTACACAAACACAGCTAACTACCTCTTCTATTTTAGTACAATCCTTACATTTTTTGATTGGCATTCCTGGTATAGGCATGTTTTAATTCATCCTTATGCTACAAAATTTGGATTATGCTTAATCACAAATTTCTGTCAGTTTCAAGGACTTGTGTTAGATTTCCATTATTTTTACTCATTTGTTTTAGAAGTAATTCTGCTTTAAGAATTTTCATTTGTTCATATCATTTAATATGGCAGATAAATTTCTCACCATGATAGACAATGATTCTGACACAGTCCTTATTTCTCAGAGTCTACGATACCTTCTTGGAAAGCACAAGTTTTAGTGTGCTGAGAATTCATGTCTTACATTTATCCAGTGATTTTTTTCCTTACACTTTTTATTTTTTTGTGAAGAAGGTTCTAACTACTGAGTGGAAATTTCTTTCTACAGCACTTTCCTCCTATTTCTGTGACTCCAGGTAATATCCTTGGTTAGTTATTCTTCTTCTTCCCAGAAAATTTGTGGTATGTTTTTTAGCTTGTATTCCTCACTTCCAGGAGATATACCCATGTTTAGTGAGTTTATGTTAGCTTGTGTGGATTGGTCTAATTTTCTTATGCTATAATTTTGGTCTTTAATGCCTTCTCTGCTCAGTATTTAATGCTATATTTTTATTATTCTTTACCAACTCAGTCACTTTAGTTTCAATTTGCATTTAGAGTTTGTTTTTTATTTTTTGTTGTTTAATTTTCAATATATATCCGAGCTTTTGCACAGTCATTACTGTTTGGGTAATTGTAACTTTGGCCTCTTTTGTGGGTGTTGGTTTGTTATTTATACTTTTTTCCACTATTTATGCTAGTCTGTGAGTTGCTTTTTCTATACAACTAGTCAAACCTAATTGGTAATTAGATTTGAGTTAACAAAAAACAAATGTGGTTCTCTATTTCTTCTCGTGTTCTTCAGGATAGGATTTACTTTTATGTCTTTTGTTTTCTTAGTTCTTTGAATGGATATAAATATAATATTTACGTGTCTTTTCTCTTCTAAATTCTTTTAATGGTTTTGTTCTTTGGATGTTGCTTATTATTTTAAGTTTTAAATCCAATTTTATATTGTAACAGGTTCATTATTTTAATATTATTTGTAGACTCTACAGATTTCTGGGTTTTGTTGTACTTTGGTAATGAGTGCTTTCTTTCTGTATTTTTCATTTGTATCTTTTAGACTACAGTTCTGTTGGTTCTCTATGAGGGTTTCTGCCTTCAGTTCTGTCCCTCCAACTCATTTTCCATATCTTTTACTCTCCTCTTTAGGATCATACCTCTTCCAGTCAACTTGCCTGGTCTGTTCAAGACCTCTTGCTGATAGGGCTGCTGACTGGGTGGTGCCCACTCAATTGGGGTTTTATTCCCATCTTAACTGTTGTTCCTTGAAATATGGGAGTTTGGAGACCCATCATAAGCCTGTTGTGGCTAAACTCATATCTGGAACCATATTGCTTCACCATAGAATCCTACCCTTCACTTCAGGGGCAGGTGAAGGGTTCCCAGGGACTGTGGATGACCAATTCATTGTAATATATGACTGTCTTCATATATCAACTGCCCCAGTGCCGTAATGTTAAATAACTCGACACCAGGACTGGAAAGGCCAATTTCAGGTGACTGACGCTGCCGTTTGAACTACCTGTTAGTCATCCTGGCAAGTTATTATTAAACTTTTGCTACACGTCTTTTAAAACTTTTATTACTTTTTGAAAATGGCCATAATGTCAAATAGCTTGGAACTAGAACTGGAAAGGCCAACTTCAGGTGACTGATGATGGTTTTTGTACTTACCTGTTAGTCTTCCTGGTGGGTTATGATAATTACAATTATGCTACAGAAAGTCCTTTACAACTTGTATTACTGTAGTTTTTCTCTTAATGCTGTACACTAGATGTAAACATTGGTTTTATGATATTTTTGTTTTTCTTAAACTTTGTTTTGTTTTACCTCAATTTTGTTTTATGAATTTTACTAAATTTACTTTAATTTTACCTTTTTACCAGATGTTTGGCACAGATAGCCTAGCTACTTTGTGCCATAAAACACTAAATCAACCATCCAATTCCAAGTCTTACAGACTTGTACAGGATCTTTCCATCAAATGTCTTCTGCCCTGTTTCACAGCACTTGGCATAATCCAACATATTCCAAGGTGCTTCTTCTAGATCATACTTAGGGGATTATACTTAGTCATAATATTTCATACCCAAGGTTTTTCTCTTTGGTGTATTTTGCCTGGGTGGACCACTCTTGTGGACAGTTATGCAAGGTGTTTCCACTGGGTGTTTTTGCCTGGATTGATTACATTTGTTTTAATTTGTCTCATATTCCAAGGCACTTCCCCTAAATGTTTTACGTCCAGGCTGAACACTTGACTTTTTCATATACACTTCATTGTCTATCAACCCTAGATATGTTGACAATGTAATATATTTCAATGTTGCTATATTTGGTACTATGGTTTGCTACATAAGTGTTATCAGTATGCCATGTTGCTTGACAACAAACTGGCAATGACATTCCTCCTGATCACACTACTACCTATGTGTGTGTATATATATGTGTGTGTGTGTGTGTGTATTTTCATTTTTTTCTCATAACACTCCTAAATATTGAAGGTGCTTCTCATAGAGGTTTTTACCTGGAGAAACTTGTTGATCATAATATCTTATGCAAGGCATTTCTGCTGAATATTTTGCCTGAAATGACTACATTTGTCATAATCTAATGTAACATGAGAACTTACTCTTGACACTTCCACACTGGATTTTTCAAGATATTATTTCATGATGCTTCAGGTCATGTTCTGCAACACTTCTCTACAGATTTGGTGTTGTACGTCTCTTTCCTGAATGCAGATAGGTGTCAGCCTATTACATTCTGCCCTCTTTGTGTTACTGTGTTTTTACTTGGTGAAGAGCATGTCTGTTCCAGATGTAGTGCTATACCCTAAATGTGTACCTTCTATTCATACTCTTGCACACTTGTTCGTTTGGTGAAGTAACTTCTGCTTGATTTTGTTTTGTTGCACCTTCACTATCCCTCTATCTTTGCAATGTGGGATTCTAGCTTTGGAAGTTTCAGAAGTTAATATTTTCTTATACTGAAATTGCATTTCCAAGACGTAAATACCTTCTCTCACCCCAAAGCTATCTTGATCATGTGTTGCTCTCCTATTGGTGTTGATTACATCATAGGATGATGTAATACATGTATAAAGGTAGGAGTTTGAGGCTTGTACCAAGTACAGGATATTCTGTGGCAGTTACAAAAGAGGTCCTTACTAGTGCAAGGTAGTATCTAACTGAAATATATTTTCAGTTAAGGAAGATATTAACTTTTACATGAAACTGCTGACATTTGACAGTTAGGTTAATTCTGTTGTTAAAGTAATATACTTTTGATCTTTAACTAGCAGAAGGATTGTTATTGTGAGGTTATATTATGATACTTTGAACTTTTATAATTTATTTTAAAACTTTTCACTGTTTCTGAGTGTAACTGTGTGATAGTGTATTTTGTTTTGACAAAATACCTAATAAGAGCATTAAATGATATTTGATATGCAGACCAAATGGTACGCTCAATTTATGGTCAGTAACAACAGCTGCTGAATGTATTGTGTGAAAAGCATTAAAAATTGATAATAGTGTTCTTCAAACATATTTCAGTAATGACTAGGACTTGAACATGTCTCAGTATGTCTTAATGTAGACCACCTAGATATCTTAGGTCTCACATGTATATGTCAATCTATCACTATTTATGCATGAATAGGCTTATATATTTTTTAAAAAAATATATTGTTAATAAACCGTTATTTTACCAACAGCTATGCCCTTTTTCATGCCACAAGAAAAACCTTTAGCAATTCAAAAACTACAATGGAATCAGAATGGACCCCTTTTAATACAAGTTTTCCTGAGATATATGATTATGAAGTAAGTATTTAGTTATGCAGTACATTTTTCATGCATAGGATATTGTATTTTGTTATTAAGTTCCAAGATTTAATGTTATGATGGTAAGTATTTCTTGTATAAACAGACATTATGTTTTAAGGATTCTGATATTTCTTTTTGTTTTCATTTTGGAGTACTGTGACCTTGCATGATTGTAGCATAAAACATTTTAAGGGCCTCGTAATATTTCTTATAAACAAAAATAACAAACCCCATTATCTGAGTGCTTTTGAAGAGTAGATTCTTCTTTATCAGCATTCTCAGTTTGCCCTTAAAGAAAAATATCTCCCTTTAAAAAGTCTTCAGTCTTTTGGTATAAATTGATTTTTTGAACCTGGGTGTTTTTTTAAACATCAGGAATAAATATCTCTTGATAGTTTACACATACATCCCTACTGTTATGATCATTTTCAGAAAAATTGTCTTTGACTGGTACCCATTGAAGTGCATGTTCTTTTTGGTCAGTAGTAATCATGTTGTTTCTTGTTGTGATGAAACCCTTCTTGACTCTTGTGAGGTTGTGTATAGATTACTGAATCATGAATGAATAGAAAATACATATTTGTTGTAAGAAAAAGCTGTTTGAATGTTGAATGTAAATAAGCAGATTATTAGTTACACTTTTTATTGTGAAAATTTCTTTATATTAAAAATAATCTAGATTGTCAATATCTAGGTTTCCAAAAGTTGTGTGTGTGTGTTTGCAAAAAAATAGGTAAATTTTACCTATTTATTTGTGTTAAAATATTGTAAGTATACTAAACTAATAATTAACTGCTAAATATAAGGCTTTGAAGAATTTAATAATTTTTTTTTGTTAATTTGTTATTCTTAATTCCTGTACAGTAATATTATGTCAAAATACCCAATACACCCATCTAACACTCACAGATACTGAAAGAGAGATTCTGTTTTTTCTTACCAAATTTTGTTCGTTGAGATCAAGTTATGCCACTTATTTGATGTGACAGTTTAGTTAAAATGTAACAATTGGTTAAAGTTACTGCTGGATAAGATAAGCCTACAGTTTATGATTTCCTGAAGAAATATAACATTATAGATGCAATAGGCAACATCACTTAAGTCGTGGAATGAAGTGCAGGAGTCATCTATGAATGGTGTGCGAAAAACATATGGCCATAATGTATTAATGACTTGACATAGTTCCTCCAAACAGAAAGTGCTGGGAAAGTTCACTAAGACATTATGGAATTTGCAGGACAGGCATACAGACTGGTTTTTGAAGATATTGTTGAAGGTGATATGATTGATTTATTAAAGTCCCATGGAGAAGATAGGTTGAATGAAGATATGTTAATGTTGGAACAAGATTGTGCTGCAGATGAGAAGGATGTTATTGAAATCACACCCATGCAGCTTCAATTGACTACCAACCACTTATCCCAGTATTTTGCCCTCTCTATGTAAAATTTATCATTTTTGTGTGCCTACTATTATTGTTGGTAAATAAAACTATGAAACTATGCCAGTTACCTTTAATATGTGTTTTGCAATGTTTTCTTATTGATGTGTCTTTTTGTTATTTCTGTGGATCAAAAATTTTCTGTTAGAAAGCATCTACATCTATAACATGGGAGTCAATGGGAAAATAAGGTTTGAGTTATGAAGTTTTGTGCTGAGGAAGCTTTTTCACAAATACATTTCTTCTGTAATGCAGAGATCAAAGGTATATATATTAGAACAGAAATGCTGCCCACTGGGTAAGGGCCTCAGAAAGTTACATAGTTACTCAAGTGGGTCATGGACTGGGAAAGCTTGGGAATTCCTCTATGTATATATTTATAATTTCTGATCCTTGTAAAAGAATATATTACAGGAGATGAAAATTGCAAAATATTTACTTTTCCTTGACTGAAAATTATTCCATCATTTATTTATTTATGTCTTCATATATTTATCATTAATTTGTAATTTTTGGCTTACATTTTTTTTAGAGCTATAATTTAAAAATAATCCTTTAAAGTGAATAATGATTCTCTCTACATTTTCATCACCTTTTGAAAACTAGTTTTATCTTAAATTTAGATACTGTTAATTTAAATGATGTTTTATATGAAAGTATAATCACTAAAGATTGTGGAAATACTTTTCAGAAATTTTAATATTATTTTTGCTCATACAGGAGTGGAACAAGCGTCACATGTTTGATGATAGCTATGATGCTTCTCTCTTTCTAGGAACTTTGGACACTGTCTTCATGGTTTCTTACTCTGTGGTAATTACATTGCAATTTACTATAAATATGACACACTACAAAAACAAACATACTGTAATTAGAAAATTAAAAACAAAATTATTTTCACACACATTTCAACCAAAACATGCTCACACTTTCCAGTAAAGTTTGAATGCACAAAGTGAATTGTTTGTTGATAAAGTGAATAAGATGTCAGAAAATAAGATAAATGGTCATTTAATGCAGCCAAAGTTTTGTTTTTATTGCTTCTTGAACATGCTTAAGCAAGAAATGTGTAAAAGAATAATTTATTTTCATTATTTAATTTAAAATGCCCTTCTGTGGCAAAGTAATATATCTACAAATTTAAAATGCTAGAAACCAGTTTTGATATCTGTGTTGGGCAGAGCACAGGTAGCCCACTGTGTAGCTTTGTGTTTAATTACAAAAATCAACAACAAAATTTCATTTAACTTGAATAAGAGACCTAAGTTGTTACATATAGCTCTGGAGGTTCAAACATAGTATACATACAAGCATGTTTAAGGAATGTGGTTTCAAATATATTGTTGCTTGGTTTACATAAATGATTTTTGATAATTTTTATATAACATTTTGATAACTACTATGATATTGGTGTCTGGTTTAAATAACTACCTAAGCACAGTGAGATAAATGATTGTATTTTTTATTCAGGGACTGTTTATCAGTGGTGCAATTGGAGACCGGTTTGACTTAAGAAAGGTTCTAGCCATAGGAATGTGGCTTTCAGCTATAATGGTAATTCAACAAAATTAATAACTTGTTTCTTCTGCAGTGGACCATATATAATTAGTGCACATTATGTCAATTTGAAACTAAGTTATAATTTTTTTAGATGAAATAAGTATAACTTTATGCTTCAAAGAGTTGTAGACCAGCAATATTTCCAGCAATTATTTAGAGGTGCATCTAATGCAAACAAGTTTGCAATACCAGTCTTGACAACAAATATTCAGCAGACTCAAGAAAAAGAAGTATGAAGTACTTACTAGTCTCAACAATAACAAATATGCAGTAACATCATTCAAATAATTATGCAGTATAGATGTATGGCAACACATAATGCAGTGCCCAAATTGACATCAAAAGATATGTCGTCTCATCTTTTAGTATAATAAGTATGAAGTAAAGACATATGGAAACATATATGCAGCATCAGTATTAACATAAATAAATCCACAGTGCCGGATTTTTTGACAAATCTGGTGTACAGACTGAAACAGATATGCAATATTAATCTTGACAGCAGCAAATAAGTGGTTACAGACTTAACATCAGCAAGTAAAACAGTACCAGACTTGGCAACAGCAACTAACAGTTCCAGACTTCACAGTACCAATTAATATAGTAATTATTATTGTCGTGTAGAGTAACATCAAGATGACATAGCTGCTGATGAATTAATCATGTAATTGGTCAATTTCAGTCTAGAAATGCATTCCTGTAATTTTTGACTCTTTGGTTTTAAGTGATATTTCACTTTAGTGTGCCACAAAAGTTGCCATATAACCACTGTATTTATGTTCAAGTTTTATACAATTGGTTGTATTTTTTCTACAAAATCCATTTTGAGCATTGATAGCAGTAGCTACTATGTATTGCTGGACTTGGTACTGACGAGTATATGTCACATGATGAGAGTAGCAAGGATGTATTGCTGGACTTGGTAATGATAAGTGTATGTTACAGGACTTGATAGTAACAAGTATGTAATATTGGTCTTTGTACTGACAAGTACTTGTTATGAGACTTGATAACAGGAAAAATGTTTTCTTGGACTTGGCACTAATAAGTATATGTTACAAGTCTTGATAATACAAAGTATGTATTACTGGACTTGGCACTGACAATTATGTACTACTAGACTTGGCACTGATAAATATATGTTACAAGATAAGAGTTACAAGCATGTGGTACTGGACTTGGCACTGAGAGGTATGTATTACTGGTCTAGGTACAGACAAGTATGTGTTACAAAACGTGATAGCAGGAAGTATGTATTACTGGTCTTGGTACCATCAATATATATATTATGAGACTGGAAATTAGGAAGTATGTTTTACTGGACTGGATACTGACAAATATATAATACAAGATGATAGTAGTTAGTATATATTACTGGACTTGGTTGGCACTGACAAGTATGTGCTACAAAATGTGATCATTGTAAGTATGTATGATTGGACTTGGCACTGTCAAATACATGTTAGAAGTCTTGATAGTAGGAAGTATATATCACTGAACTTATGACTTATGACTGTGTATCACTGATCTTAGTGCCAACAAGTGTGTGTTGTGAGATTTGATAGTAGGAAGTATGTTTCACTATACCTGGCACTGAAAAGTGTGTATTGCAAGACAATAGTAGTAAATATGTATCATGGGACTTGGTAAGGACAAGTATACAGTCATGTGAAAAAGTTAGGACACCCTATGAAAGCCTGTGTATTTTTGTAACATTTTTGGATATATAGATATTTAATCTCAATTTTAACAATACTGAGAGATTATAGGAATATAACTAAACAATTAAAACTGAAGAAAAGACTTTTCAAGATCTTCTGTAAATGTAATTCTACAAAAATGCATATTCTAACTGAGGAAAAAGTTAGGACACCCTACCCCTAATAGCTAGTGTTACTCCCTTTGGCTGAAATAACTGCAGTGAGATGCTTCTTGTAGCCATTTACCAGTCTCTGACATCGGTCTGATGAAAGTTTGCTCCACTCTCAATGCAGAATTTCTTTAACTGTGAGATGTTTGAGGGGTATCTTGCATGTACAGCCCGTTTGAAGTCACTCTACAGCATCTCAATGGGATTAAGATCTGGGCTTTGACTCGGCCATTCCAGAACTCTCCATTTCTTAGTTTTCAGCCAGTCCTTGGTGGATTTACTGGTATGTTTTGGGTCATTGTCGTGTTGCAGGGTCCAGTTCTGCTTCAGCTTTAATTTTCGTACAGATGGTCTCACATAATCCTCAAGCACCCTCTGATACACAGTAGAATTCATGGTGGATTCTATGATTGTGAGCTGTCCAGGTCCTGCTACAGCAAAGCAGTCCCAAACCATGACACTTCCATCTCCATGCTTCACAGTTGGTATGAGGATCTTTTCCTGGAATGCTGTATTTGGTTTATGCCAAACATATCCTCTGTTCTGGTGTCCAATAATTCAATTTTGGACTCATCTATCCAAAGAACATTATTCCAGAAGTCCTGGTCTTTGGCTACATTCTCTCTGGCAAACATCATTCTGGCCTTGATGTTTCACTTAGAGAGCAAAGGTTTCCTCCTTGAACACCTCCCATGCAAGTTTAATAATCAGAAAGAGACTGTAGAGGCATGCACTTTCACATCAGCAGTAGCCAGAGCCTACTGTGTGTCCTGTTATGACATGTTAGGGTGTTTGGAGACCTCTTTTAGCATCTTGTGGTCTGCTCTCGGGGTGAACTTGCTTGGAGGGCCAGACATGCATGTTGGCAGTTGTTTTGAAAGCCCTCCACTTGCTGACTATTTTCCAGACAGTGGAATGGCTGATTTCAAAATCTTTTGGGATCTTTTTAAATCCCTTACCAGACTCATAAGCTGCTACAATTTTCTTTCTGAAGGCATCGGACAGCTCTTTTGCTCTCACCATGGTGCTCACTCTCACTTCAACAGTCAGGAGCACACAAAACTAAATGTCTGAGGTTTAAATTGGGCAAGCCTCATTCAAAATGCTGAGTAACAATCTTTTAATCATGTGCACCTGGTGTGATACACCTGTGTGTGAGTTGAGCCATTTTAAGTGGGAATAAATGTGGGGGTGACCTAACTTTTTCCTCAGTTAGAATATGCATTTTTGCAGAATTACTTTTACAGAAGATCTTGAAAAGTATTTTCTTCAGTTTTAATTGTTTAATTATATTCCTATAATCTCTCAGTATTGTTAAAATTGAAATTAAATATCTATATATCCAAAAATGTTACAAAAATACACAGGCTTTCATAGGGTGTCCTAACTTTTTCACATGATTGTATATTACAGGATTTGATAGAAGCATGTATCACTGGACTTGTCACTCACAAGTGTGTGTCATAATTGAGAGTAGGAAGTATGTGTTACTAGATTTAGCACTGAAAACTATATGTTATAAAACTTTATATTAGGTTGTATGAATTATTGGATCTCATCCTGAAAAATATATATTAGAAGGCTATATATAATTGCAAGTATATTGAACTGAACTTGGCACTGACAGGTATTTGTCACAAGACTTGATAGTAATAAATATCAGGAAGTTGGCATATGTGGAAATAGCTTTGATTTTTCATGGAAATGTTTTTTTGTTTTAAATATCTCCTCAATTAGTCATCAGAACTTTAGAATATTGTACAGTTTTTTTTTCTTTCATAACAATGTCTAAGTAATGACTGAATCACAAGTTCTGGGATGTCTGTAAACATAATTGTAAAAGTGTTGTGTTTCTTCTTTTTGATCACAAGATAACTTGAAGACCAAAATAAAGGTTTCAGCCAAGTTCACTGAAGTGACATAATTTCAAATTTAGTATCTGCTTTTGTTGATATTATTAACTTGTAGTAATAAAAAACAATTATGATTCTGGATATACAATGAATATTACATTTGGAAACTCATTGTATATAGAACTTGGTTAAAAATTCAACCTTTTTATGTCTATTGAAACATTACATTAAAGAAAAAGAAGCAAAGACAAAAGATTTTCAAGAAAATGAAGTAAATGTAGGGATTGCTTATATCAGTTCTTCAAAATGCATGTAAACAAAATAACTGTGTACCTGTAATATTGTGTAGGGATGATGCATGTGCCTTCCCTACCCTCTTGTTTGTGTTCTTTTGAAGGATTGATGTTGGTCATCTCCACATTTACTTCCTTTTTTGAAAAGTTTTTTCTTTATTTATGTATTACTGGATTTAGCAATAACCAAGTGTGTATATATGTTCCAAGATCCAGTTGTATCAAATATTTATTACTGCACTTGTCCTTGGAAAGCATAAATTACTAAATTAGTGTTTGAAATATGTATCACCAGATTTAGAAATTGCAAATATCAAACTGAACAAGAGTAGCAGGAAGTACAAACTACTATATACTAAACAAACTGCACAGTAGTAAAATTTTTTAAATATTTTCCCACCTTATTGTAATAAATAATTCATGATGAAATAAAACAGAGGATTAATAATGTTTGCAAACAGTTTCTGTATACTAGGCTCACTAAAAAGCTACATCTAAAGCCATAAAAGCACTGCTTGCAAAATTATCTTGATTGTTGAACACACTAAAACATATTCTGATAATATTTGTGTGTGGATATATATATGTATGCTTGTCTGTAATGTAAAGGCATCTCTGTGTATGTATATATATATATTTATGACCTAACCTTTTTCTTTTAATGTATATCAGACCTTTCTTTTTGGAACATTGAGTGGCTGGTTAACAATCTATAACTACTATTGGTATGTGGCATTCTGGTTGTTGGGAGGCTTAGCACAATCCTCAGGTTGGCCATGTGTCTTAGCCATTATTGGTAATTGGTTTGGTAAGTCAAGGTAAGAATATGGCTTTATATATTGTGTTTTTCAAAAAAACTTATAATAAAGTTATTCTTTTACATATGTATTAATAATAGTAATGGTTTAGCTGGTTCTAATAATGAAATGAAATTCAAGCCAAAATTATTTCTAATCTAAAAATATTGTTAACTCTTACAGAATTGGCTTGTGAGTGCATTAAAATTGAATTATATTTAAAACTATTTTTTTGATTAGTAAATTCAAATTATGCAGTTTGCAATGCTTATCTTTAGTGATCCAACCTAAGTATATAAAACTTATATGAAAGTTTTTCACCCTTACATATAATGATTATTTGTTAACTGCTAATTCAAATTTTGAATAGCTCTAATATTTCCTTTCAGGAAGTTATTAAATATAGTAGGGATTAAAAGAGGGAAATCACTTGAGAATTTTAGCTATCTTATTCATGGTGAGATGGAGACATTTTTGATTTGATGGTGTTTCTCCATAAAGCTCTCGTTTTGCAGTTGTTGGCAATCCTGGATATTCTTTAGATAATTTTGATTCTCTTTTTCATGTGCATTTTTTTTAATTCTGTAGGCTTCTCTGTTCACTTGTTGAACATTGTTAAGTTTAAGGACTTATGGTAATGAAATCTGGAGTGTGATTACCTGCAGTGGACATAACTGGTAGCCCTTTGTTATTTTGCTCAAACAAAATAAACCTACCTGACTAAACTTTTGTTTCAAATTGCAGTTATTCGGAGTCTTTAGAAGAAGTAAAAAAGGATGCCACTTTGGGATAAACTGCCTTTGATTAGTTTACTTCAATTGGTCCATCAATATTGTTATGTTTTGGATCTTTCTCCAGTTGCTTTTTAGCCTGTATCTTGCTTGATGGTTGTAAGCTCTGAGAGAGAGAGAATATATAAAATATATAAGTTTCTCTCTACCCATGGACATTGCGGTTCAAACAGGGAGGTTTACTGCTCAGTTACTTGACTGGATTGCTATGTCTTATCTGCCATGGTTGTTGGAACTCTAGGACTGAGCCTTTCACTGCCAGGTGGAAGTATATTCCAACTCTCAAATAATACCTCTGCTTCTTAAAATTAAGGGTTTATGGTGGAGTTTGGAGTTAACTGGTATAGGTGAATGTTCCATGGTGAGATAGCAATAAGTCTATGGATTACAACCCTAAAACCCAACATTTTGTTTTTCAAACAATAAACTTTGTTGGAAGACTCGGGATCAAAAACTTTCTTGATGACGATCTGGAACCATTGTTAACATGCACATTGGTTTTGTTCATGGCTTCTACATTCATCACAGTTGTCAAGGACATCTCAACTTTCATTGGCTCTGTCGTGGGTCATAGTTCTTTCCTTATTTGAGGTCCAGACTATCAACATTAGTTTCTTTCTACATTAGTACCCAGAATAGATTCTGTCTGTATTCAAAAGTTCTACTGCTTTGTCAGAATGCCACCCATAGTGTTAGTAGGTATTGTATGCCTTCAGGATCTGTGAAGGCTTGGCTCCAAGAATTTCTGGAAGTATGGTAACCTTGACCACCATTATCCACCCAGTATGTGGGGTTTCTATCTTCTGCATATCCTCAGATTTCAGAACTTAGTTCTATAGTTGTCACAGTTTGGTTGATCTGAGGACAGAGTGAGAGAGTTGTGCTTATTCTTCTGGAGTTTTATTTCTATTGATTGTTTGGCTTAAGAGGACAGGAGATTGGTATCCAGTCATTAATTTTTCTTGTCTATATCGGTGCTTAGATTATCCAAGGTTCACAAGTGACTCTTTCCTCAATCGGAGTTGGCATTTATTTATACTAGAATTGTGGATGTCCAAGTTCAGTGTAGTCAGCTGCTATCTATACATTACTATAGTTGTAATATCCCACCACTATTGGTGTTTTTTGAGCACTAGGATCAGGTACTGCAGTTCAAGTTTTAACTTTCAGACTAGCATTGACACCATGCAGGTTCTGTTGAATTGTAGGAGCTTTTTCTTGTCATGTCCATTCCCTAACACTGTGTGCATGCTATTCAGTAGTCTACTGGATACTGCTGGCACCATCTTATCAATTGTCAAAATGTCACACTTGGATTCTACATTCAGAAACAATCAAGGCAGGCTTCATTCTTAGAGCTGATACATCTATCCTTGTTACATTTCAGTATGTCATAAGTCTGGATTGTTTTTTTCTTCTTAAAAGGCACTACCTCCTTTCACACAAAGCTATCTTGACCTTGACTTGGTCCCTAAGCATTGCTAAAAGTTTTCATGGTGGTTTACTAATCTTTTATACCCCTTCATTGTAGCACCACAGCAGCAACATGTACTAACCATGTGACTACCCTCCACCAATCATACCGTGCCACCTGTACTCTCACAGGTGGCTTCCTCTACCTTTGCAGAGCAATTCTCATTTTCTCAGTTGGCATTCTAATATCTAGACATGTTTTAACTTGTTCCCCACGTGATTACAAGATTTTGATTTGTTTGATCACAAGTTTATATCACTTTGAACTTCAAGTTTGGACTTTTTGTGTTTGATTTTCACTGTTTCTACTCATTTTAGAAATATATTTGTTCTGAATTCTACTTTGTTCATACAAGTTTGAGATTTGATTAGACAGATGCTGATATTCCTGTCATAAGTAGTATACTAGTCTTCAAGTCTCTGCACTGATGATGTCTGCTGGGGAAACATAGACATTAGTTTGCAGGAAGTTTGTCTTATGTTTAGCCAAAAAGTTTTCATTGAGCATTGTGATTTTTTAAAGAGATTGATAACTACTGTGTGGCACTTTCCACCTGTTACCATGCCTCCACATGATCTACTGGATTAGATAGTGATATTTTCTCTGGATCTGTGTTAAGGTTAAATATTTAGTATATGTTTCTTACTCCCTGCTGGTATACCCATGTTCAATGACTTTATGTGAACTTGTGTGGTGAGACCTAATTTCTGCACCCAGATCATTTGGGTCATTCGTGTATTCTCTGTTCAGTATTGGATAAGTTAGATTTTTATACTTCATTTACCACTGAGGTTAATTAAGTTTAAACTTGTGTTTGGAGTTTGATTTTTTTTTTGTTTTGTTTTTATTAGTCCTGTCTTATTGGGAATTGGATTAGACTTGAACTTTGTTATTGTTTACTGGGTACATTTTTATTCTAATATTCTGGAGGGTCAGTTTTATTTTCTTGTCCTTTGGCTTATAGATACTTTAGATGGACTTACATGTTTGATATTTGAGGGTGATTTATCTTTTAAATTACTTTAGTGGTTTTGTACTTTGAGTATTTCTTATTCTTTTCTGTTGTCTGTTGGATTTCCTACTTTTTACACATTTGATATTTTTCTTTGCTTAGAAGACTTTACATATTTTTACATTTTGTTAATAATGAGTACTTTCTCCCAGTTTGTTTAGTTCATGTGTCTCTGGCTATACTTCACAACAATTCTGTTTTGCTTCACTTTTATTCATTTCCCAGATCTTCTTTCCTCCAATGTACTTCATCCATTAATCTTGCCAAGTCTGTTTGAGACCTACTACACAATGAAGCTATCAAACGTGTGATGCCCACTCAAATGAGATTTTACTCTTGTCTGTTTGTTGTCTTTAAATTACTTGGGAGATTGGAGTCCCATCGTAGCTCTTTCTCAGCTATATTCTTATCTGGAGACATATTGCTTCGCTCTGCAGTCCTATCTCTTACTTATGTATTCTTACAAATTATCTCTTAGGGTTTTTACCCCAATGTCACTACATTTTTCTTCAGTTTGTCTATAAGGATTTTGGGCACTGCCATTTAGTTTTTCTTCAGCTCTGTATGTGTTTTGTTGAGTTCTATGATCTTTTGCATGTTATCTTCATTTGTTGGCTCATTCGACTCTCTCTTACACAGATGACTGGCTTCTGCTTGCCTCTTCCCTGCTTACTTCTTTGAGTAGATACTAGAATGGGGTTTCTAATCAAATTTGAGAAGTCCTTTACTACCCCTATGCAGAATCTTATTCATTTGGGAGTTCAGTTTACTTCCCATCTCAGTTTAACCCAGCCTTCTTCACTTTGATTCTGTGATATGGATCAGGCAGTCAAGAAAAACCTACCTTCTCCTCTTTTTGCATGAGAGTTTTTCTCTCTTTTGTGGTTGTGGGAAGTCTTGGAAGCTCTCAATCCCTTAGGTTAGGTGCACTTATATTCTTTCATTGGATGCTTCTCATCCAGTGATACTTTCTCCAAGATCACTTGGACCATCCCATCTTTCTTTTCACCTTGCTGCCCATTTTTTGGTGGCTTTACCACCAAAGTTGGGGTTCTCCTTTCTTCATCTCACATTGTTTCATCTGTTTACAGATGCTTCCTTGGTGGGCTTAGGCACTTTCCTCAATTGTTCAAAAAAGTTTGGGTCAGTCATTGGTCAAGGAAACCTTTTGCAATTCATTGGGTTGTGTACCACTTCCTCCTGCTTATGTGTGAGTGAGTTGTTATTGCTCATTTTGACAATTCCAGTGTTGTCATAATATCAAACAAGGAGGAACAAAGTCCAGATCTCTGTTTTTTCAGACTCTGGATTTCCTGTACTAGACCATCAATCATGACATGACTGTTCTGGCATGTCATGTTTCTGGAGTTATGAATCTAGCAGCTGATTGCTTATTGTCCCAACTAGGTTCTGCCAATAGAATAGTTCCTTCTTCCTCAAGTCTCTGTGGATGTGTCCTGTAACTGATAACTCTCCATTTATATGCATATCCCACTGTTACATATTACAGTTTATCCTAGATGAACCTCCAATTTATTATGGTACGTATTACAATTTCAAACAGCCTGAAACTGAGTTAAATTGTAATTTGGATTTAGAAGTTAATCGAATATTGGTATGTGTCAAAATTATGACATTTGCCAACAAGATTGATACACACAGTTTTCTTTTTTTAACAAAAATATATTTCAATATACAAACAATAATACAATTTATAATAACAGTTATTACAAATCATGATTTATATGGAAAGGTTTTACAAGCTTACAAACAATACTGAGTCTTTTATCTGGAATGGAACTGAATGCTTAATTGATGGTTCATGATGAGCAAATTAATTTTTGTTAATGTGAGCTTTTTCCACTAAAGTTATATGATGTCTTCATATAAATACTAATGTCCAAAGTTAATTCACTGAAGTTAAATGATTTGTAACGTTTGAAATATATAAACATTCCTGGGCAAGTTTCTGTACTTTTCTGCCTTAACTCTGGTATTTGACCTTCATATACTATCTACTGTTTTTCTTTATCTATACCATTTGCTCTTTCTTCTTGTCTTTGTACCAGTGGCTTTGATCTAACTTTAAATTTTGGACTTTTGACCATGGCTTCTGACCATCCCATCCTTCTGTCCCTGTTCTTCATCTAGTTGTTTGTTTAGGTTTTGTATGTTTTATCTGTTGCTCTTTTTTTGGGCCACCCTGTTGAACATGCTTCTTTCTCTCACTTTCAAAATTCCTTTTCTCCCCTAGTTATTTTCCTCTTTTTCCATTAATCTTGTTCAGTCTCCGTGTTCCTTTGTTCTGGTGCTTTGAGATTCCAATGTTGTTCCTCATGCCTAACTAGATTTTCCTTTTGCACCCTTTGCATTGTGTTTCTTTTACTATTTTCCCGTAAGTCCTATTTCTTCCCTCTCCTGACATGCAGTCATTGTTGCTCCAGTGTTTATGTCATTAATGTTTCCTGTACTCTTCACCAAACCTTGTATGTTATCCACAATCTAGATTCTGCCTTCATTCCCAGACTACTGGCTGCCTGAGAGATTGTTGTTGGGCTTCTTCTTCTGTTTCTTTACTTTTTTTTCCCCACTTGTTCCCCATTTGGGTCCAGATTATCTACTTTATACACTTCATTACCTGATATGTTATATGACTTGTACCTTCTTTAATGATGCTATTACTGCCTTCTTTAATGATGCTCATTTATCTTTTTATTCTTTGAAACTTCTCTGCCTCCCATGATCTTTTCACTTATTATGCTTACTGGTTGGGTTCATCAGTTCCTATGACTGGTGTATTCTGGTATGTCCATGAATCTTCACTGTCTACATTACATTTTTTCACGCAGATTTGTTACATAACTAGGTATTTAATTGCTAACAACCTCAATTTTTTGGAGAAGATCAATCAGACTGGCATATTGACAACTCTAAATACTTCTGTCACTCTCTATATGCATAACTTAGTTGTGTTTTACGTGAGCAGATCTCCTCCTCGTGCATCATTTCTACACCAGTCTGTTCGCCTTTCTCTGGGGTAAGTTGTTATATTATTTATGTTTACATTAATTCATTCATGTACATCTTATTTGAGGTTTCTGAATTAGGGTATGCTGCATATTTGTCTTGGCATTAAATATATGTTTACATAATGCTACTGTGGCAATGGGATATTTCTGTTAAACCAGTGGCTGATTTTCTGGTAGTGTGTATTCCATTAATGTTTCCCACACTCTTTACCAGTCCTTGTATGTAATCCACTATTCAGATTGTGTCTTCCTTCCCAGAGCATTGTCTGCCCGAGAGGGTTATTGAGCTTCTTCTTGACTTTCTTTAATTTCTTTTCCTCCCACCTGTTCCTTATTTTTCTATATAATTTTTTATCACTGGACTGTCACCTATGGACTTCATGAGTAAACCAGATGGGCAAATAAAATTGGGGTATCTTTCTGCTTTTCAAAGTAGAAAATCACAGACATCCTTTGTACTATCTCCACTGTGTTGTTCCTCCAGACTCCTTAACATGTATTCACCTCCTTTTCTTCAAGTGATGCATGGGAGTCCTTGCCATTTTCAGTTTTCAGTTGTTAGAGTGGTGGCACTTGTAGGTTTACTCTGGAGTGAGTTTTGTACAATAAAACAAATTTCAGTCATATGTACCCACTCTATGAGAAGAGGACTATTGTCATTATATTTCACATTATACAGTATTATAATATGCTCAGTCCAAGGTGATTCTCATGGATGTGGATAGACTGCACTTATTATATTCAATAAAATAGAAGGTACTTTTCACAGATTTTTTTTTTCTAGGTTTACTGTACTTGTTCACTAAATATTTTTTTTTTAATGTAAGACACTTCCACTGGATATCTTGTGCTCTGATGGACCACATATGACGTACTTAATAATACAAAGTGTTTCTCCTGGATATTTTTGCCTGGACAAACTACACTTGTTAATCAGTAATTAACTTACGTGCAAGATATGACACAACCAATTTTATGTAACATGCTTGCACTGGATGTTGTCATATTGCATCATATTACAAGGTACTTCCCTCAGATGATTTTTGTCTGGGTGGATTGCACTTGTTGATTGCGCGATCTGTTATGTACAACATATGAAACAAAAAATACCATGCAAGACACTTCCACAGGGGGTATTTTACCTGGAAGGACTACACTTGATATAATCTGATATATATTAAGATGATTTCTCCTGATGTTTTGTCCACACTGACCACACTTAGCTATCTTAATACAAATCCAAGATGCTCCCCTGAATGTTTTTTACCTGGGCTGACCACATTTGGCATAATCCAATGTATCGTAAGGCACTTCCTCCAGATGTTTCATGCCTGGGCAGACTTTATTTGGCCTATCTGTAACCATTTATGGTCCTTTAGCTCTAACCAGACATTCTTATATCTAATTCCATGCACCTTCTTCTAATCTGACTATGATTGTATCATGTGCTCATGCTTTTTACATATGTGAATGTTTTATATACTATTTGTTGTATGCAGGCAGAACCTGTATCATATGACATAGTGCCAATCTATTCAGTTCTATTCTTTGTATCTTAGTTTATTAGTGGGTAAAGAGTATACCTGTTTCAGAAGTAATGTTATACTCCAGAGGTATTCCTCCTTTTATAATTGTGAAAAACCATTTATTTGATGTTAGTTATTTTCTACTTGTTTGATTACTTTTGCACCTTCACTGGCTCCTCCACATTTGCAATATGGGATTCTAGCTTTGTGTGAGAGGAGGTGGTACTGATTTGGAAGTTAACATTTTCTGAGACTCAAAATGTATTTTCCAATAGTTACTTACCTTCTTTCAACCACTTCCCACCCTTTTTTTACACTTATTTGCTTAGGTTTCTGGCTTGAAGCTGCCAATTCTCAAAAGTGAGGATTGTGCTGTATTAGTATAAGTATCACAGTATGATTGGTGGAGGGTAGTCCCACGATCGGCATCTGTTGCTGCAATGGCACAAAAATGATAGAGTATAAAAGACTAGTGCACTGTACAAAATGTGTTAGCAATGTTTAGAGGGCAAATCAAGGTCAAAGAGAGGTAAGTCGGAATACATGCCGTGAAACAGGAAGCCTGACTCTTACTTCCCTTTCCTTTACCTACTGTGTGGATGTTTCTTTCTCTCTTGGAGATGTGGGTATCAGTCATATCCCTCATTTCCTTGGGACAAGGACACAAGATCCTTTTAAAGGTTTTATGTAACCAAGGAATAATAAATATTGATTTACTAGATTCCCCAATTTCCTTATTCAGGTTCATTCTTTGATTTTGAGGGGTTGTTAAGTCAGGACAGTGTTAAGATATATGTTCCTCTGCTGCCACCTTATTCAGAGATCCATCCCTTTACATATACCAAGGTCTATGCATGAATGACAAGGCTCACCTGCACAACATTTTACTCTTTCTTGCTCTTCAAATGTGATATCTCTTAGTTTGGGCTTATTAAGGGGAACATCATTAGGTTTCACTCTAAACAATTCCACGGGGGTGTCTTGTGTTTTCCACCAAGAGTCCACAAGGTCCAAGGCTCCTTATTTTCAAACTGTGGATCTCTTTTTCTCAGGACCATTTCTGTCATATCACCCTACAAGTTTGCCATGTCCCACAGTTGATGATTGTAGTAGCAGATTAGTTGTTTTAACCCAAACAGATTCTCCCAACAGAATAAATACTAAAATGCAAGGTTTTTTGTTGGATTGGCTATCATTTTGAAACTGATGGTTGGTGGGTCGGTCATTCATTGGAATCCTCAACTACAAGCAACTTGGTTTCCAGTATCTCACCTTTGAGCTTTGCTAGTGGATGCTTTTTGTCAGTATACGATGGCATTACAACTCTATGACTTCCCTCCCAATCATATGTTACCCATTGTACTAAGTATGATTTGTTCCAACCCATTTTCATGTTCTTTTGATAGTTTTCTTAACTACTTCTACTATATTATGCAGAGGAATAAGTATTTTCATTTCTATGCTTGTCTCTCTACCTTTTAGGGTCCCTTACCTTGTCTTCATAGCATCTCACACTGTGGCAGGTGTTACCCATGCAGGTTTACTTTTATCAAACCAATTCTGCACTAACAACTACTAATTCAGTATATTTTATCAAGGTTGCAACAGATATTGTAGAAATTAGGTGTCTGATAAGACCTCCTAGAGGCTGACAGGGTGGTATTAGTGTACTGTGCTGAACTATCACCCATAGTTCTAGTATTATTTTAAAATTATATTGACTATGTCTTTTTGTTGTCCGTAGGTGATTATTGGACATTGCACATGAGTGTAGAAGTTGATGTTCAGATTTATTGTTTGTATTATGTGAAAGTCAACATCAGGTGATATTAAAAAAGAGTCATATTTGAGTTTGATTTCAAATAGTTCTTGTTTACCATCATACCATTGTCTCTCTTTTAAGTTCAATATGATTTTGCTAAAGAAAATAGAAGCATTGAAAATTTCCAAGTTCCAACTTTAGTATTATAAATTTTCTCTTGTTTGTAAGAGTTATATATAAAGTTATCAAGTGTGTTAATATGTTTTTACACCTTTTGTACTAATATTTTATACCTTCCTTTGCCATAAGGATTCTGAAGACAAACTGTATTTTTACTACTAATCAGTTTTTCAATACTTTATGAGTTGTTACTTTTTATTAGAGTTGCTGGTTGTTTAGTATTAAAAAAAATTATGCCATACTTTTAAGAATGTCTTTTTGCATAAACAATTTGTTTATCCCATCTAGTCGTGGACTGATAACTGGTTTGTGGGGAGCTTCTCCATCTGTAGGAAATATAATAGGTGCCTATACTGTAGCTTCAGTTCTTCATTTTGGTTATGAAGTAAGTCTTTGTTATCTTCAGTCAAAAAAATTAGGTACGAGGGAAAGAGGGGAAAACGGCTCTAAAAGGCACTGGGAAATATTACAGTTGCCTGTTCCTAAATGTTAAAAGTAAGGACTGGTGCTACAACTTGAAACTCTAAATTAATACAATTACAAATCAAGAATTATCAATAAACCATTAACAGTATCAATACAATATGCTAACACCTCAGTGTGATATAGGCTGCAAATATACCATATAACTTCCTTCCCAATATACCATATTGACTTCCCAGTGAACAAAAAACAGTGTCAGTTTGCCTTCAATAACAGATTTGTCTATAGTGCATGAAATTATGGATCAGAATCATGATCTTACTTTGTCCAAAATAAATCTTGTTTTTTGAATTAAGGATAAACATTATTGTTACCATAGACTAATAAAACTTAAATTGAGCTGGTGATATGTTTATTTATATCATTTTTTATAAGTTCAGTTAATTTATTGATAAAAAATGTTAGTATGATTTTATGTATTAATAAGTGGGAAAGCCTTCTTGGTGTAATATTTGTTTATGTATATACACTGTACAGAGTGCCCCAGAAGCCTGAACCCATAGGGAAAAATAGACATTATGTTCTTAAAATTAAACAAACATATTTCTTATGTCAGTTGTGTGTATTTCAGGAAAGAAAATACCCTGATGGAATAGTATACCAATAATTGATATATGTAAGGATGTTAATTGTATGCAATTTGAATAATAAACAAATTAATCATACATTTTGTATTTTTTCCCTGTTGGTCTAGATTTCTGGAACACTTTGGATATGTGTACATACACATATCTCTTTAATTGTGAAAGATTGAAATTGAACAGCTAGAATCTATTGTTCTTACTATTGTCAAAGTTAACCTATTCATCTGTAACAATTTTCTGAAAAGAAATTGGAATTTTACTTTTAGGTTTTCATTTCAAGTTACTTTTCTTTGAATATAGTATGCTTTCTTGGTGCCATCTTTTCTGATGTTTGCTTGTGGGATTGTGGTATTCTTCAGTGTTATTCCTTCTCCTCGGGATGTAGGTAGGTTTCCAAAACACAGTAGTTCTTAAATTTTCAGAGTAGTTGTTTGCATATGATTCCCACAGGTCAGGGAAAGTGGAAATTTCCATAAATTTTATATATAGGGAATTTAATTTTACAGATAAAAATGGAAAACATCAGTGTATTTCATGTGATCCAGTGATGCTTTTATAACACAGATAACAAAGATTTAAATCATCATTAGTGCTGAGAAATTGCCTACATGTTAGTTATGGTGCATTTAGCAGGTCAGTAGAGAATGGTATAATCCAAAACATCTTTAAACGAGAGAAGAAAAATTCATGTGCCTAAAGGCATTACAAAGACAAAAGTAAGATATTAATCAGTGATGTCGAGAAAATTCACTTGTATAAAAAATATATATATGTAAAAACGGCTCATTTGGGTTGAGAAAATTTTTATGTATATTTTTGCGTATATAAAGTAAGATATTCTTTGGTAGATTGTTTAGGCAAAGTATTGATGATGAAACTTTGTAGAATGGACAGCAACTGCCTGTTGTGGAAACAGAAGTGTAGAGGATGACATTTCGAAAGTCTTCTGCCTTTCGTCTTCAGTCAGTGTGTGTGTAAATGTTGTCTGTCTTTTATATGTCCTGGTGGATTGTAGAGAATGTGTTATGATAGGTTGCATTATCACTGTTTCTGATTGGAAGAGAGATTTCCTGTAGATTCAACCAATGGCAGCCACAGGTTACTCACCTCTAATCATTATTTGGCCCCACTGTCATGAAAACTTACCAGCCTTCTTAGAACATCTCTATTCCACAGACAAATGAATCCACTTCACTATGGAAATAGAAGAACAAAACAGTCTTATCATTTCTTAACATACTCATCAGCAAACAAGCAAGACAAATCACCACAACTGCATACAGAAAACCTACTCACTTGAACAGATACCTACACTTCCAGTCCTATCATCCAACCTCAATAAACTGTGGTATAATCCAATGCCTAAACAAGAGAGCAGGAAACATTTGCGATAAGACATCCATTGAAGCAGAATGCCATAAGATCATAGAGAGTTTTAAACAGCATTGTTACATCTCCTCCTTCATCGAAAACTCATTAAAGAAGACCATGACAGAAAGAAAAGATCAGAAAGTTACCATCATTTACCTACCATACCTACAACATTTTAGTGAAAAACACAAATGCACAGCCAAAAATTTCAACACAGAAGTCTGGTGGAAATCCTACAATACCTTAAGGTCCATTCTGGTAAAAAAACAAATAGTGACCTACCAAAGAGAATCTAAAAAACGTCATCTATGAAATTCCATGTTTCTGCAATAACACATACATTGGAGAAATGGGAAGAAAACTTGCAACAAGAATAAAAGAACATAAAGATAGTACAAGACTCATGAGAACATGAAATTCAGCCATTGCAGAGCATGCTACGCCAACTGGACACAGAATAAACTGGGAGAAAACTACAGTCATTGACACAGGCAAATCCTGGAAGACGAGAAAAATCAAAGAATCATTTTATATTAACACTATTAAACCATCACTTAACAGAGATTCCAGATTAGAGGTGAGTTACCTGTGGCTGCCATTGGTTGAATCTACAGGAAATCTCTCCTCCAATCAGAAACAGTGATAATCCAACCAATCATAACACATTCTCCACAATCCACCAGGACATTATAAAAGGCCATCAACACCTACACACACACTGACTTGAAGACGAAAGGTTCATCGTATTTAAACTTTCAAGATGGCACTCAAGTAAGCTGTGATTCTTTCATATGCAGTATATCTTGTTTATATTAAACATACATATATTAGTAATGTTTTGCAATTTCATATATTAATATAGTTAACAGCTCAATGATACAATCATATATCTAAAGAACAGGAAATAACATATTTTGGTCAGGTAAAGATCTTGGAAAAATCAAGGAACTTCATTCTACCCAAACT
This sequence comes from Tachypleus tridentatus, assembly GCF_004210375.1. Taxonomy (NCBI): domain Eukaryota; kingdom Metazoa; phylum Arthropoda; class Merostomata; order Xiphosura; family Limulidae; genus Tachypleus; species Tachypleus tridentatus. Next base: position 93,828,531 of record NC_134830.1, read on the forward strand.
GTGGGAATACATGGTTGTACTAAATTAATTCTTCATTAGGTTTTTAATATATGCCTGAGTTGTTATTTCTCCTTTCAAAGTTAGTAGGCACAGTAGAATTTAATTAAAATTTTGATGACTAAATTTCAGGTAGGTAGACATATGAATGAGTATTATGATACCTTCATTGAATTAGAAGAAGAAAAAGAACCCAAAATTTCAGAGCTATTGAAAAGTTGACTTTTCCTGTTCAGGAGAATCAAGGGTAATGATTAGTGACTGCAATGTAAGATAATAGGTGCAGATATGGATACTCTAGATCTGTTGACCTAGAGTTTGTTTTTGTTTTTTTTAATTTACTGCATCTTTTATATGACCCTGTGTGCTAACTCTTGCATCAGAAATATATCTTTTGGATGATGTGTACACATACACATTTCGCTACCTTTATGAGGACTTCTTGTATCAAAACATTGTTAATAAGCTTGTATTTGTTTACTAATCAGCTATTTAAGCTACAACCAACTAGCTTCATTTATATAAAGTAAGTAAATAAAACTAAGGTGAAAGTACTAGTATGTATCTTATTGAAAAAAACGCCAATAAAATAAAAGTAGACCCTATCAGGTTTAATCTTACTTTGCTGTTTATTTTTGTTCAGAAAGATTGATATTCTGCAGTAGCTTTAAGTATTTATAAAAATACAGGTTCAGGAAATGTTATGTAGGAAATAACTTGAACATGGGGAGTAAAGAAAAATAAATACATAAGTAAACAAATTGCTTGTTCATAATAATGAAGTGTCCTAATTAAAACAAAACTGGCAAGCATCTTAGTTTTTTCTTGATGACGAGAAATTCACTTGAAACAAAAATGTATCTCAGAATGGCTGGAACGGGTATTATCATTTTTATTGATAAGCTTATCAGTAGAAGTGTTAATACCCATATCAGCCATTCTGAGATACATCTTATTAGTTTATACTTAATCTGGCTTTTGAGGTCAGGGAACCAGAAACATTATGTTATATAGCACTTCCATTTCAGATAAGAATATCCTAGTGCATTATATGATAATCTGCATGTTACCTGCTTTAATGATTATTACAAATTTAAGGAACATCACCCTCAACTTTTACTACCTTGCACAAGTATCTGTGCCACCTTTTTAGATAACAGTATCCCTTTCCAGGGAATGGAGATGACACAAAGCCAAACTGGTCAAACTTTTATGAGTAATCCATTGCCATTTGTAACCTTTACCTAAGCAAATGAATTACTACATATTTTCAGTTTATGACATAATTTACAGTGATGCCATAATAACATGTAGAACACCTTCATAGACATCTTGAAAAATTACTTGAATACACTTCACTACAAATATGTTCTAAACTGGTTAAGAAAGGAGGTGTCAACTGTTTCAACTGTGATAAACCCATTGTTATTTTAGGGTCTTTACAAATCAGAACATTAAAATTAAACTTTTCTGACCATATTGAGGGTTAGCTCTAGGTCATAAGAAATAACAGTAATCTCACTCATGTGATGCACAAAAAACCTTGATGCTAACACAGAGTGAAACTAAAAAATTCCAGCAATAAAATGAACTTAATGCCTTGTAATTGAATAGATAACATTGAAATTTTAAACCAAATAAACTTGCAAAACAAAATATAAACACATTGTGAATTGAAACTTTGCAAATATAAAGTAAAATTAAACTACAAATGAATACAAAATAATACCAGCTATTAGACTCTTAACATCAGTTATGAGCTTATAGGTTTAACATACTGGTATGGAAAGTTTCTTAACTAGTCTAATAAAAATTTGAATTTTACTTATAGGTTACATGTAACAAATGAGCAAAATTGTGTCTGATTTCACAAGTAAATGAAGAATTGTATTAATGTAGTCCACATAAAATTTGTTATAACACAACAACCAAATGTAGTTAACATAATGGTTGTGAATTACAATTACCTCATAAAAAATTGTATTGAGAAAAAACAGAGTAACATCCTTCAAAACTCAGAATTTGTTTAATTGTACAAGTTGAACATATTTCCAAGTCAATAAATGAAAATGATAAAAATCACATAAATTATAATTCTTTTTCTTTCAACATTCAACTTAATTTATCCATTTTCAATTCAAAATCAGAAGCAGACAAAAGTGACATTTAATTCTATCTTTTGTCTCCCATTAGTCACTAACAAAAATTTCTTTTATTCAGTAACGGGAATTGTAAGTTAGGCAGGAATACAAGAGAAAATATTTTTATCATATGTTAGACATGTTAGTTTTTAATGCTTCTCTAAATTATGGTGTTTACTATGAATGAGATATTCGAGGTCTGTTCAAAAAATACGCGGACTGACGTCATAAAACAAAATGTACTTTATTTAGAAGTTACAGGTCTGGGACCCCTTCAAAGTACTCTCCTCCCCAACGCACACACTTATCCCAATGGTGTTTCCACTTGTTGAAACAGTCCTGGTACGCTTATTTTGTAATGTCCTCCAGCTCCTTCGCATGTGCCTTAATCTCAGGAATCGTCTCAAATCTTCTTCCTTTCAAAGGTCTTTTGAGCTTGGGGAATAAGAAAAAATCGCAAGGAGCAAGGTCAGGTGAGTAGGGGGGTGGGGAAGAACAGTGATCGAGTGTTTGGCCAAAAACTCACGTGTTCTGAGGACTGAATTTCGCAGCAATGCGGTGCATCTTCAATTTTTCGGTCAAAATCTCATAACAAGATCCAACTGATATCCCACACTCTTCAGCAAGCTCCCTGACAGTCAGACGTCGATTTGCCCGCACCAGGGTGTTGATTTTGTCGACGTATGGGTCGTCAGTTGACGTGGAAGGACGTCCAGGACGCTCATCATCTTCAATGGACTGTCGACCATCCTTAAAACGTTCATGCCACTTGAAACATGCCGTACGCTTCATAGCAACATCACCGTAAGCCGTGTTAAGCATAGCAAAAGTTTCAGTTGCAGATTTTCCAAGTTTAACACAAAATTTCACAGCAAGTCGTTGCTCCTTCAGGTCATTCATTCTGAAATCTGCCAAACGAAAAAATCGCACTTCACTTAAAACCTCGTAGCTAATACACAAATGAAGATATCTGCAATCGGGAAATGGCTTCGTAATCAGCTGATCTGTGCGAACCTAGCGCCACCAAGCGGATTTCCCTGGAACCAACTGGAGCCTCGCAATTCAAACAGTCCGCGCATATTTTGAACAGCCCTCGTATTATGTATTCTAAAGATGGCTGGTACAGATATGAAAACTTTAATTAAAATAAAGTTTTAATGCCTAAAAGAGCTCTCTTTAGAATACATTTTTGCTACAAGTGAGTTTCTCATCATCATGAGGTATACTATATTTTCATTCATTTTGAACAAACAAGAAATACTGAGTTGTATTTACTACAGATGTATTTGTTTGCCTCAACTGTAAAATATTTCTTCAGTAATTCTAGATAAACAGTGTGTTCATATTGTGTTTTTCACTTGATGTGGTATAAATTCTAAAATAACTTGATATTTTTATCTCAGTAATAAATCACATGGTTCTGAATATCCCAGCTTGTTGGGACCAGGCCATATCACTAAGCATGTGGTAGGTACTACTTAGCATGTAGGGATAAGCTGAGAAAACTTCCTAATTCATATCATGTATTGCTTATTGCAGTTTTATATATCTTTTATAACAATATAAGAGACTTTTACAAACAGTTAAGTTGAATCTTCAAAAGCTGTTAAGACTTTCAGCTCAGCCAAAAAACCATCCATAAAGTAGGGAGACAACAAGTAGTGTAACAGACAAATGTTCTGGTATCAGAAGGACTAGCTTGCCAAGGCTTGAAGTTGTTGTGATGACATGCATACCAAAATGTTGCATTTTACGTTTTGGAGTGAAAAAGGAGCATTTAACAGATTATTCCATTAAAACAACTCATCACAACTCACAACTGAGTCAAGGTTACAAGCTTATGGGAATTATCCATTATAAGACTTTGTAGCATTATTCAGTTGAATTACTTTTATTCAAACCTGAATTTGTGCAAATGAAAATAATTCAATAATTAGTTGTAGTTAAAAAGCTTATCATTGGAAAGGTTTGGCTATTTATGTAGGGATTTTTGTATGGTTTTGTTTGTTCATTCCTACCTTGTTTCTGTTCTTTTTTAGCATTTCCATCTCTACATCATTCTTATTTGTTCAAAATTTGTTTGTATTATTTGTATATTTTTTATCCATATTAAGGAAACAAAGAACCTACTTTTTCAGTTCCAAGCTGATAATTGCAGTCTTTACTACAGTTATATTGTAAACTACTTATAGAAGGATGAAATTATCAGTTATTTCAAGTGCCACAGCTTGTCAGGGATGAATTTATGTTGTGCTATATATCTGGATATATAGTGGTAACCTTCCAAATTCAGTTTGAAGTATGTGTATTTATCTAGCCATTATAATTTAATATTTTTAAATAGTTCCAACTTCTTATATAAGTTTTAATAATCACATAGTTGTCTCTTTTATGTATTATTTCTGTTCTACTCTAATAAAATCATTTATAATTCATTTATTTTCAATTTTATTAGAATAATTATCTTTACACAGCTGACTGAATACTATGAAAGTTAGTCTAAAATTGAAAGCTTATTAGCTTGGCCATCTATATCTACTGTTAAATTAAATTTCTGTTTTCATTCCAGGTTTAAAACTTGTCAACATAAGTTAAATCTGTTAAAGCATCCATCCTGTGGATCCCAACACCACAGATATTTCTCCTACCATGATGTGCACTATTACTCTGCAGTTTGTACCATAGTTTTTTTAGGCTATTCACATACATTGGCTAGCCACTTTATTAGAAACTATGCATCCTAACAGACTTGGTCTGGCCTGAGCTGTAGGTTTAAAAATTTCATTGATTACATGATGTATAAGGTAAAAATGTCTGAGATGGACAAGCACATTGGCAGTCAATCTAACAAATGTATGGAGAAGAAAAGATATTGCTGCATTTGAAAGAGTCATTATGACAGGTATTCATTTAATGTATGCTACAGTAACTAATACAGTTTCATTGGTAAACTACTCTAAGACACAAGTAATTTGAGTTTACCATCAATTGCAAAAGTTGAATAAAATATTTTCTGAGATGAAAAAGGAGGTTAGATATGATAGTAAAGTCCAACTGTCATGAAACAATACACCAACTAACAATGTTGGGCATTCCACTTCCATATTAAGCTGACCCCTGCAAAGAAAATTCCAACAAAGAAATTATGGCAGAAGGGAAAGATTGCATAAACCACTTTACTCATTGACCAACAAGAAAGAAATACCTTGTTTTGTGTAAAGAACTTAGACATTGGAGTCATAAAGAATGCTGAAAAGTGGTATGGTCCAGTAAATCATGCTTTTCCTTTTTTTTTTTTTTCACAGTTTGGAGAAGAAAAATTTAGAAGTCGAGAATAACTTTCCTCTCTTGTGTGGTACCAATTGTCCAGGCTTCTAGTAGTAAAGTTATGGTTTGAAGCATGCTTTCTTGTTGTAACCTTCATTCCTTTAACCTTATAAATATGACCTAGTAATTTTGGAAGTAGGTTACATAACTGATGAAAATTGTTTACATGAATGAAACTAGGTGATGAAATTGCTTGAACCTTGATGTGAACATTCATAAGAGTATGTAGTTTCAGAAAAATAAAATATTTAATTTTCTTTTTTTTCTACAATTTCTAACAAAAAATACATTATTTAATGTAGTTATTTGCACTCGGACTGAATAGTTCACCTATAAGGTGATTTTCATTTTGAGTATAAATATATTATTTGTTAGCTTACACTGCATAATCTTTAGAACCTGCTAAATGAATATCAAAAGTTTTTTAAGGTAAAAGTGGATAATTTATTTTCCATTTTCTGTTCTGTATCAGTAACTGTAGCTGTTATTATCATCATATAGTGTAACAAAATGTTTAAAATTAAAAAATAGAAATGTATGTACCTTTTATTCTTTGTAGAACTCTTTTGAAACTTTTTTTTATATGTGTAATAACACATCTTTATTTTTTCAATTATAATTTATTTTTAATTTTCCTTTCCAATTTGTCTTCTATTATTTATGGCAGTATGTCAACTGGTCCTCATTGGGTTCTAGTATTTTTATATAGTGACTCCTGTGCATAGAATTTTTCACTTATGCTCACACATATGTATGTTGCCATCATGTTTATACACTTATGATCCATGCTGCAACAACTTAATGTATTAAAATCATCAAACCTTTCAAATATGCATTTTAAAACACAAATAATATATAATTAATTCAAATATACATGTAAAACTAAAATGCAGTCTCAATCTGTCTGTCAAACTGATACATGTATTAGGTGAGAAATACGTGCCAAGCACTATGTTTATCTTAAGAGAACAATGGAATTAGCTTTATTTGATCACACTGCAAAATGAAGTTATACACCTATACTTCCCATTACCAAGATTCAAGAGGGAGGTATGTTTTTTATATTTGTTATAAGCATATCAACCAACTTCAAACTGTTTCACAGCAACACAACCTTAACTTTGCAAGTGGATGCAGCTGACCTTAAACTTAGGAAACATCTACAACAGTTAACTTGGGAAAGAATGTCTTTTAAAGACATTGAGAAGTAATGTAAAACATCAGTTTTGTGTACCTTAGTCATCTACAGGAACTGTATGCATTTCAAACATACAGTTTCTTCAGTACCAGCTCTTAAAGTTGAGAAATTGTAACTGTGAGCAGTTCATGTGACAGTAAAAACTACAGTTTTAATTGCTATTGTAGATGTATTTTTTTAAATAAATAAAGAAAACTTAGATAATATGAACTTTTAACTTATAACATTCTTGTTAATGATAATTTCATTATTACATTTATAATAAAATAGTTTAAGTTTTGATTCTAAGTCAGTAGCATGCACAGAAGGGGTTTACAGGGTTTTTAAATGGCATAATTGCTATATAGTTAAAAGGCAGAATGAATTCTACAGCTTAGCTCATCACTTTTTTTTTTGCATCAGGTGTATTCATGTGTCCACAAATGGGGATATGTACTTCCAAGGCAATAATGTTTTATTTTACCGTGCCCATATTGTGTGTACAGTTTAAGGGAGATGATTGACACTACAGGCATCTCCCATGGCTAAAACAAACAAAGTTGATGAACTTTGAAACATATTTGCTTCTGCCATCTTCTACATACCTAGCTCCATGAATTATATACAGTATTAATGATTGAGTGGAGGAAAACCTTCAAGACATTTTCTAGCACATTGTGGATTATATGCCAAGTCATACCATGTTTGTTATATGATCCAATGGTTATTAGGTAGTTTTTAATAAAGTGGCCACCCATTATATGTGAATATTTAGCCTATTTATCTTAAACTGAAAGTCATTTAAGATAGAGAGATATTGTGTTATGGCCAGTTTTCTATAAATGTTAAAAACAGTGCAATTGGTGTGATATATCTTTGAGAAAAAACACATACAGATATATAAAGATATATGGATATGCAAATATACACATTTTCAGGTTTACCAGATGTTGCTGAGGATGAACCTCTTAGTGGAGACCGAGAACCGCTCCTTAGGCCTGATCATCCTGAATTTACAGAGAGTGCTGATTCTGATGAAATAACTTTAATTTCAAGACCTGATGCCATTAGTTTTTGTCATGCTTTATTAATTCCTGGAGTAATACCTGTGAGTTAAAGCTAATATAACAGTCTATATTTCTTTATATATTAAACTGTTACTTCATATTCCATGTTACAGAAAACAGCTATTTATTCCTTACCATTAGAGAGAGAGAAAAAAAAAAAAAAACGTTAAGTGTGAACCTTGTCCAGAAATATAGCACAAATCATTTGAGCATAGCATATTCACTATGTATATCATATGTATTTTTAAAACAAAGCATGTTTGTTTTTAAGTATAAAATACTCTTTCTTACATTCCTGTCCCCTCTCAATATTCATTAGAAGATACAGAATGTAGATATTTCACATGAATAACAAAGTATTTTATATTAATATAATAATAAGTTGGCAAAAAACTTGTTATTATATTCGTTGGTGAATATACTGCACAAAGGTATACTAGTTAGTATATATCCATCCAAAATTAATCATTTCCTTATGCTTAGAAATCATTGTTTACTAACTTACTAGTAAATGTTTCACTTGTTATGTTCTTTTTTTCAGTACTCTTTAGCTTATGCTTGCTTGAAGTTGGTCAACTATTCTTTCTTCTTTTGGCTTCCATATTACCTACAAAGTGAGTATGGTTGGATAGAAGCAGTAGCAGATCGTCTCTCTGTGTGGTATGATGTTGGAGGAATCATAGGTGAAGAACTGCATTTAAATATTTCACATTGTTAAATTAAAAGATATTTATTAGGAGGAAGTGGTTTTATGTTTTGACCTTTGTGTTTATTGTGTATTAATTTATCACTGTTTGTGATATCTATTGAGTTTATTATGATGCTCACAAATATAATTGTTAGAGTATCAAACATTGAAACTACTAAGTATGTTAAACATAGTACACAGTCATTTTTTCTTTTATTGCTCTAATATTTGTACTTTTTAATTTTTTAAAATTAAATGCAGAATGAGAAGAGACTATTTAGTGTTCCTAACATGTGTATGAAGTTAACCAGCCAGAATTAAAAACTTTAATTTGAACTAAACTTAAGAAAAGGGGATTTTTGAATTTGTATTAGATTAAATATAGTTCACTAATTAACATTTCACTTTCTTTTCTGAACTTCAAAGTTACATGAAAAATTAAGTGTGGTGTATTACTTACTGTATTTAAATTCCCTGTACATAAGTCCATTACTATAGTTATTGGTAAATCATATGACTGGACTCACTAGTGTATGATGGACGAATGTGTGCATTAGTGACTATTTACTTTTGAAAATGGTTGTAAAGTAAGCATAACTCAAAGAAATATATAAAATTATAAATTTAAAAAAAAAACATATTTTGTGAATCCCAACTGATTTCACTTTGCCAACGTTGTTAACATGAATTTAGCTCACTTAATAATGCTTCTTAATACTATGTTTTTCAACTAAAGTAAATACAATGTAACAAGTAAGATATCTTTGTTTCTCTATTAAATTTGCAATTAATACAGTATAAGATAGTAAGACCTCTCAACTTAACTCTTAATTAATGTAGTGTAACAATAAGATGTCTTCATTCCTCTATTAAAGCCATAGTTATTAAATAAAAAAATTAATCAGGATTTTTTTTTTAATTCTGGATAATAAAGTTAATATTGCATAGGAAAATCCATTTTTCTGTACGAGTGAACATTAATTTCCATAATGTGAATTCTGGATAAACAAAGTAATACTATTTTTCAGACTTAACCTTTTTTTTTAGCTTATATCTGATATTTAATATTAATTTTGTTCATGAAAACTCATGTTTTTGATGCTTATTATTTTATATCTGTGAAAACGAGTATTGTAAAGCTTTAGTTCATCTTTCAGTAGTAGAAAAGTAATCACTTTATATTTATCTTGTGATATATTTTCTTGATATTTACTGAATTTTCCTTTTTTATTTGTGAGAAAATTAACATGAAATGTTTTTTACAATAAGCTATAGTTTTGGGACCATTGTATCTGTATAACTTCTCTTTTTTTCAGGTGGTGTTTTAATAGGTCTTGCTTCAGTGAGTAACATTTGTTTTTAACTATTATTATATGTTTATTTGCTGTTGATAATCTTCTTTTCAGTCACACATTGATCAATTGCTGTTATCATATTCAGTTTTAATAAATTTTTCCTTATCTTGTTTACTGTCTTTACATATAATTATGTAGCTATTACAAAATTATCTCTGTCACTTGTTCCAAATCTTGCATTGTTTAATTTGCAGTTGTTGTTTTTTAGCTTCTATATCATTACTTTGTTCTGTTCCAACAATTAATTGCTGTTTTTATTTGATAGGACAAATTAGGAGTTCGATCACCTTTAATGGGTATTATGTTACTTCTTTCACCACTGTCACTTTTCATTTACAAAGGTAAGAAAGTATGTATGTAATAGTTACTGTAATTTTAGCTGTCATATTCTGTACATTGTACCTAGATTGTATTTATTTGTACTGCATTCTTTTCAGGTTTACATAGGAACATAGTATATTGTATTCTGCTACTACCTACAGACCAAAGAAATTGTGCTATTTCACTTGAAAATAGTTTAAATTGGTAAATGTTATTGAAAAGTATTTGAATGTTTAAAAATACTTGATCAAAATGTAATTAGTTTCAGAACAAACAAAATAAAGTTATATCAGTCTTCCAATTAGGTGCTAAGTTTATGACTTTACAAACACTACTTGTAATTTAATTCATACAAACATAAGTGGTGCACTTGATTTTGGAATGCACTACTTGTACTAATTTCAGTAATGAATGTGATGGTTTTGGATTAAATTAAAACTAGTGTACCTGTAGAATTAACTATGTACAGTTGAACCAGTACTAGACAGGCAAAAGGTTTGGTTGTAAAAGCTTATCTCATATGATATTTTACAGGAAACATTTTGATACTTTGTTAATGCTATAAAGTACAGTATTTCTACATCATCTCAAATATTAACAGTTTTAAACAATAATAAATGTTGTAAAAAACCTTAAACTGTATAAAACATTGATAAGTACAACAATTAAACAGAGCTACAACAGTGCCACTAAGCAGCAGCATCAGTTAGCTATAACTATGAATACTCAAGAAGCTTTGAGAGCATTTTGTGACATCCTGGGTGATATTGTTATGGATGATAGTTCTTACAAGAGCAGCTTGTATCTGGAAATATTGAAATTTTTTTGTTACAAGAGCTGTCTAGGTTGAAATATGCTGGATAATTAAGTTTTTACTATACATGTATTTATATGTGTATGTACATAATACTTTTATTTATTTAGAGAACAAAAACAACAGTAAAAAAAAAAACAAAACAGAACCACAGTAAATGGGAAAAACAGTCAGAAGTCTTTATTTGTACAGTAATAAAGCTTCTAACTTCTGTTTACTGTGGATTTTTGTTATTTATTATATATTTTTTAAGGTTAACCTATTTCCAGCCAGTATTCTGGCCACTTCTTGTTTTAACTATATGTATATGTGTGTATGTATGTTTTACGTTAACATTTTTTTTTAACAAGTGAGTATACTTTTCACTGAGTATTGTGGTTATTACAAGTAGAACATGGTAATCATATACATCTTCCTAAGGTCACTTCCTCTACCCTTAAACTAACTGCAGCTAAATCATCAATAAACAAAAATTTTTAAAATCATGAAAAAATGAAATGAATGACTAACCTTGCAACCAACAAATTATCATGAAGTTACAAATCCTTACAAATATCTAAAACCTAAATAGATTTCAAATATTTATTTTCAGTAAATCTCTACAATTCATCTTATTTTTCTCTTGAACAGTTTGACCAACTTTGTGACCACCAAAAACAAAATGAGAAGAAATCTAAGTTTTTCTTTCTTTCAAGAATGACTTCAAATTATAACATTAAACTGCATTCACTTATCCTAAGTAGCTTTAAACATATAACAGTATGCATCTACCTATACTCAAGTTTTATTGTTTTATTGCCCTTTGAACCCTTGCCTTCATGCCTCTTGAAACATTTTTACTGTATTATTATTTATTTTACGTAATCTAACCTTAACTAAACTAAATAGATCCCTATTTTTACATTTTAGTTAATTTTATAATAATACTAAACGTGAAAAGCAAGAAATAAAGTACTTGCCCTGGGTCATCGTCTTTTTTTTTTTACTGTTGATTGTCAATGACTGTGACAAGAGCTGTTACAGATTCATCCAAGCTACTTATTATCTTTCCAGTGCTTGTACGAACAGAGAAATTGACAGTTCTTCATTTAGAAATTAATGTGATATAATACATTATTTTATATGTGAAAACCTTGGCCTTCTATTGGTTATACATAATTCAGAATTATGTTCCGGAGAAAACTACTAACAAGTCCTGAAAGATAGGATGTGACAGGTGGGTGTGGCAAGAGAGGTCTGATTTTCTGTTTAATCTCTGTAATCAAACCAAATTGAAGGCTATAAAAATTATGGTTTGTCTGAGCAATGATGATTTTATAGTGATTATTTTATGTTGAACTTCATAAGGGGTGGTGAATAATTTAGAGAAGAAGGGGTGCCTTCTTCTAAAAGTGGTTTAATAAAATTATTGAATGTAAGTAACTAAAACTCCATGATGTGCAGTAAAGGTTGCCTGAGCAGGTAGTGGTGGTTAAAGTAAGTGGACACTGAACTATTTTAATTGATGTATCAAACTATCAGGAATCCACTTTCTCTGCAGGTACACCATCTTCCGCCACAACATCTCAGTTTCTGATACCTTTCTTTTTATCAGAAATATCATTAGGGATGATGTCTTTTTTTCTTTAATCTTTTGTGGCTCTATATTGTACTTCTGTTACAGTTTCAAAGGCCAGGAACCAGATGAACTCTTGAAACAAGTTATTATACTGTTATTGCAGTAGTAAAAATGAACTTTTAAAACCCAGTTGCATTCCTTCAAATGTTTAGCTATTTCTAACATCTTATAAGGCTGGAATGATAATACTTGTTTCCTAGCAAGTGACTTATGCAACATAATTAAAATACTGATGAGAATGTTTATCAACAGGCATTTAAATTTCAGAAATCAATTCTATTGTTAGTTGAGTGCCAAATTAGTAAGTGTTAATGGTTGTGGTGTCATTTTGAAATAGAGATGGAACAGCTGAAAACGAGAACAGTCTCTTGTAGCACAGTGTCTGATATGTGATCATATGAAAGCTGTGGGAGGAATATAAGTGATTATGAAATTAAAGAAAACCATATGATCATTAGTTTAATCAAATAATGTTTTACAGATGAAATTTTTCATTTTTGATTTTAATGTTTTGCTGGATTTGAAATTTATTTTACTTCACTGCACTTTTTTATATAATATTTTTCTGTCATTTCCTTAATTTTAGGATTGTATTAAGTAAAGTAAATTTAAAAATACTAGTCACCATATTCGTTGTATGTGAGAATTTTAATTTTCATTACTTGTGATTAATTAGGTTTGATTTTTTCTGCTCATATTAAACTTCTTTAAATCAATATCATTAGGACTTAGATCCTATTCTTTAGTCATTGCCAAATATTTGTTCATCATTTATTTCATGTCAAACATATTCAAAATCTAATTTTTTTTAAGCTTCTGGTTCAGATCTGATAATGAATGGTTTCCTGATGGGTGTCACTGGCTTTTTTATTGCTGGAGCATCAAATTTGGTCAGCACAGCCATTTCTGCAGACCTTGGTAGACAAAAAGTATTAAGTGGAAATAAAGAAGCTCTTTCAACAGTCACTGGAATAGTGGATGGGACTGGAAGTGCTGGAGCAGCTATTGGACAGGTAAGGATTTGTTTCTAATTATCTTTTTCTTTTATTAAATTATTTATATTTTATATTACTAGTTTAAATTGGGTTGTGCTTTAAATTGTTTCCTAAACATTTGTATTTTAAGTCATTTGCAGCCAGTAGAGATAATTTAGTTTAAAAATTCACAAAATTACTTTTTCTTTATTTTTAGATCTGTGCTTTTATAAATGCAAATACTTAGTTGCATTTACTACAAAATGTAATTTTCCTTCAATTTCTGTAGTTGCTTGTACCATTACTTCATAGAGACTTAGGATGGAACTCTGTATTTTATGGCTTCATGATAATGGTAAGTGTGAAAAGTGTACCTGCCATTTAAAGGCTTTTACCTATACTTCTTAATAGTATAAATATTTACAGTGTTGTTGTTCTTCTACAGTAGATTGTGTCTGTGATTGTTGGCGAGAAATTCGACAGTATATGAAAAGCATGTATACTCCTTGTTTTAAAAATATATATATATATTCAAAACAATCATATAGGTATCTACAACAAATTCTGTATAGTATAGAAATTATAAGCATATCATAAACACAATATATATATAGTTCTTTTCTTGTCAAAAGTCTACTTAAGGCTGTTTAGTTGCTTCAGAATTTCAGTTGACAAGCTGAAGAACCTTTCTCTGTTTATATTGCTGTAGTATTCCATGCATAATTCACTTAAAATGAGGTGCAAGTTATTGCAGTCACAAACTGCTCTTCCAGTAATTGTTTTGTCATTTTTCTTCTAAATGTCCTCTGTTCCTTTTGTTAAATTGCACTAAGACAGGTTCAACTGCTTATTCTTCCTGTCATTTTTTCTATTGTTCATCGTACTCTTAACGTATTAGCCTTATGTTAATCATTAGGCATGTCACTTCTATGGCAGTTAACTTTATGCCAAACTTTTCCTTGGCCATGACTTTAATTTCTTCTACTATTTTTTATTTGCTGTTTCTTCACATATCACACTTTTTATGTGTTTATCACTTAGTTGTCTGCCTGCCTTCTAAAAATCTTTATATTATATTCATATTGCATGCAACATTCAGTTGTCTCATCATCAGTAAATTATAAACACAACTTTTAACTCTTATTGTGAAAAAACAAACAATCATGAAATATTAACTCACAAAATAAATAAATTAATAGTACCTACACTAAACAGTCTTATGTCATGATGTACTGATATATTGTTTGGCTAAATGTGAAATTTTCAGATGTGTGTGTGAAAAAGACTTTTAAAACACACATTTTGATGTGTTTGTTGTTTTCTTTGAAATGAATATTTTTTTATTAGACTTCCAATCTGAATTCATTTCATGATGGTTTATATTTTTTAAATTAAAAAATCATTATTCACACTAAATTTCAAGTTTTTTTTTTGGTGTGTTTTAGTGGTTTTGTTAATGTCATTTAAGAATTTAATAAGACATTTGTAATATTTATAGAGTAACTAATTTTGCTTGGAGTAATCAAAATAATTATTGATGAAGATATTGCTTGCAACATTTGTTTATTAGACTTAAAATAAGTTTTATTTTACTGTAAGTCTTCTGTTAGTACTTGTTGAAGTGTGTTATTAGTGTTGTTTAGAATAATCAAGATTTCTAAGCAACACTTGCTATTAAATTCCCAAACATAGCAGGTTTATCTTATTATTTTCTTTGGAGTATTTTAGCTCATTAGAAGTTTGAAGGTTAAGGTTCATAACTTGTGGTACTCTTGGTATTAGTTTTAGTTGAAAGTGTGTGTGTTAAAGTACATGTTTAAAAAATATAATTGATTTAGTCAGGTCAGTTTAGCAGTTCAAGTTTTTATTTAGAATGATGAACACAGAAATATTATGCAAACATTAATGCTTAAATAGTAATTGGTTGTGATTTACCAGAATCCTTATTTATTTTCATACTGTGAATATGGCCATAACGTTAAATTTAAAATGTATAAGGATGCATATATTATGCTAATTACTTGAAAGTTACAAAACACAAAATGGCTGCCCCTTGAGAGAAGTAATTGAAATAAATGATTCTCTGTTCTCTCTTGTAGACAGTTCTCTCACTCCTCTGTATCATCAAGATCATTGTTCATGATATCCAAGAAGTGTGGAAGAATGGCTGTTTTGGTAAACACCGAGTTTTATTTTATGTTTCAGAAGATATTTCATCTAACAACATACAAGACCCATCCTATGATAGTTAAAAGTATAATTTGAACTAGAAATAACACTGACATTCAAACACAAGAAAATAAATATTCATATTCATCAGAAGATCTCAGCTGTGAATGAGGAAGTGGAAAAAATTACCAAAAGTATTATACTTTTTCACTTTAATTTTTAACTTTAACATTATTTCATTTCATTACTTAATGAATTGTTTGAAGAAACTGCACTTTGGGTGTAAGTATAATTGAAGGTTTTACTTTATGTTGTGGTATATGTCATGTAAATTTTTTGTCTTAATTCTTTCATACTGCCTTGCTGTGTCATAAATCATTTAAAGTATAGGATAATTTCAAATTATTTTTTTTTTAAGTGTTATGGTAAGTTCACCTCACTTTTAGTGTTTTAACCATATAACTGCTAATTACATACTCTGAAGGTTTAAATAACTTCTTAGCAAATTAATAGTCTATAGATATTGTATTCTATGTAATGTCACAATGGTGAAAAAATATCCAAAATCTTGTCCTTAAATTTGATCTTAATAAAGTGTATCGTCTCTTTAAATAGTATAACTATTATTTATAATAATTTTTCTGAGAATTTTCTCAAAACAAATATTCTAATAAATCAATCCTTGTTTTGAAATCCATGTCCAATTATTTAGCTAAATGTTTCAAATATATTTAAATTTAGTTTTCATGGAACTAATTCTGTGCTTTTTTTCTATTAAGTTTCCCATCTTAGCAGGTAAATCATTTGATTTTCTGTTGTCTCTGGGATAATTTTAGCTCATTTGTATCAAGTTTGTGGGACATTTGAAGTATCAGTGTCAGAATTCATAATTTATGGTACTCTTGGAATTAGTTTTAAGTTGTAATTGAGTAAATTAAATCTCACTTTAAAAATGTAACAAAAAAATGGACATTTTCTAAAAACAGTTTTTTTCTAGAAAGTACTGCATCAGAAAAGTGTCATATGGAGCTTCATAAATAACTCATAGCATCAGTATTATTAAGAGTACAGAGTTCAATTATTTCATACATTTTACATCCATTAAATGTGCTAACCTTTGCTTAAAAATATTTTTAAAAACTCTAATTTTTTGTACTATATGTATAAAGATTGCACCAGTAAAGACAATCAAACATCCATGCATAATTCTAGTGAGAGTCACATTCTTGTTGTGAGGAGACTACTTTTATTTACAATTATGTTCTCTTAGAAAGAAACGATTGTTGCACATATTATTTTTCTAATTGTCTGAATCTTGAATACCCAAAGTGTGATGTCTTTTTATGGAGTTTTGTTTGTGGTGCCATTCAATAGATGATGCCACAAGCCTCAATTACTATTTCTAGGATTGGGATCTTATATTTCAGCACAACAAATGGTACTATTGTATACTTTTGGTCACACAGGTTGATGTGGAGATGGCTATGCCATTGCTCAGTTGTAGTTAGATGATAAACACTGGCATACTATATGAACATTAGTACTTCTGTAGTCATTGGTTGTAAATTTAGCTGTCTTAGCCAGAATGTGGATATCACCATAACAGATTAAATTTAATTATCTTAGAATTTATATGGATGCATATATTAAAGCAGTTGAAATTTACAAAATGGCTACCACTTAAGAAAAGTAATTGAAATAAATAATTGCTCAAGAAATATTCTAAGTATTGCAATTCACTCATTTTTCACCAAATTATGAAAAAAACAAGGCTTATTAAGTAATAAAAACAACAAAAGGGTTAAGATGAATAAGATCAGTTACTAACCTTTCATTATCTGTAAGCACTTGAAACAATTGAACTGTACATTTCTTTTTTGCATATCAACTCAGAACTGATTTATAACTTCTACAGGCTTAAAATAAAATTTCAAATGCATCCCCAGATAGTTAAGTTTCCTATTCTGTAATGTGTTAGATTTATTCCAGAAAATTCCAGTTACTCTAAACCAGATGTATGGGTTAGCAGTTTAGTACTTTTTAACAAGTTTTGTTGAAGGTTAAAGTAGAAATAAATATTTGATTCACATTTTGTCTTGTCATACTAATTAGTTTAAGAACTATGGATATTTTTAGTTGTTTATTAAAATTCAAGCCCTTTGCTTTTTTGAAATGTATAAAGGAAAATATTAATGTGCAAAAAAAAGTTTTAAAACCTGTTGCTGAATTGATGAAAAACAAAGAAATTAACAGAACTACCATCTTATTACCTAAACCTCACATACTCTTAGCCCATTAACAAAGAATTTGTTAAACTTTTAGACATCCTTCACAATGAACTAGTGGGATAAAAAGTTATTTGAAGATTGTACCACACTGAGGCTGTGTGAATGGTTGAATGACAGTAGTGAAAATATGAAGTTGGCTACCACTACTAGATATCTAATTATTAATTATTCAAAATTAATTAACTAGATTTATTTCATTTATTAATCACATTATCCCATTTCACCACTGGGTTTGAAGACTGAACAATTCTAATAAAAATTAAATGGTTTTAAATAGTAATTCCCATACAGTGTTTTTTTTATTTAAAATTGACAATATTCCAGGTGTAGAGACTCAAACATGTAGACTACAGTTAGCTGGTTTTATCATTCTTCCACAGAAAAAAGTCAACCCTGGAGTGTATCTGCTCTCTTTTGTGAATCCTAATATGACTGTATTAGGAGTGTCTAGAAAATCTTAAAAAACATGCATTTATCAATAGAACGGCAAGGTTTTTTTTTCCAATATAATCAAAGGTTTACAGTATTTAAAGCTTGTGCTGATGTTACTTTCCAAGAAGTGAAAAGGTGCAATTTGTTGTTGAACATTTATTATTTCCAGTATCTACTTTTGAGACAATTTAAAACAGAAGCCATTACTTTCATTCTTTAATGTGCTATCAGTGTTTGAAAGAATGCCATTGTTATGTAATTACATATTGTAAACATCCTCAACAACATTCAAGATATTTGGGTTGATCATAATAATTCATTGCTTGCTTTTGTTAATAATATTAAACTTGTAGTATAGTGTTAAGGAGATCTAAAGTTAACAAATGTAGAAATTGGAATGAATATTTAAAGTTTGGAAGTATTTTATTTTACAAACTAAAAACTTCAACATGCTGTAAAACAGAAAACTCAAAATGTGAAATATTTTATGCAAATACAAATAAAGAGCTGATTTTAAAAGTGGATGGGTTTTTACAGAACTTGAATCCACGTATTTTTAAATTAAATATACTGTTTGAAAGAGTGCTAAAGCACATTTTATAGCACTTTGGAAAAAATAAGTAGAAACATTTCTTTTGCTGCTAACATTTTATTTTTGCTTTACAAGTTGGATCATTATCTTTGTTACTGATGACAAACTATGTGAACTTAACTTCAGGAAATTCAATGCTTATAATAATTTTCAATTCCTTTTCAGTAGTTACTGTAAATGTAACTTTCCTATTCACTATTGTAACAACTTAACTGCAATAACATATACAAAGTACATTCTAGCAAGTTTTTAATAAAGATGTATATTTGTAATTGGAAATGTGAATCAGTTATTCTATTTTAAACTCTCTTCCTTACACAACAATAGAAATAATGTATTTTTAAAATAAGATATAACTTACGAGTAAAAAATTAAGAAAATATTATAGATAAAGCCTTACTGAAAGCTTTTTCATAAACAATGAAAACAGGAACATTTTATTTAAGGAACAAAGAAGAATTAAATGGAAAGATTTTACATTTAGATATGCATATGAATATACTCTTCAGCTTTTCAGATAAAATTTTCCATTATAGAACAAGGATTACCATTACTTTCAGACAAGTTACAAAACAACTACATGGCAGTTAAATGTGTATACATCTCTTAATTATTATGATGTTTACAGAGTATTTTATTTCAAAACACTCCATACATTAATTAGAAAACAGGAACATGAAATTATACAAGTATAAAGGACAAATTACCTCTATGTTATGTTAAAAAAGTCTAGAAAGTTTATAAATTGTGTATTGTGTGACCTGAAATTTCAAAATGTATCCTATTTATTAAGACACAAGGTTTTAAAATTTTAATATCTTAAAAATATTTCCTAACAACAGCGAATACATTGTGTTTTTACAGTAAAAATATATATATCCACATATAAGGTTTACTTTAAGCATCAATGTGGTGTAGAGATGTATAACTTATAAAAAAATTTTAAATTTCTTATGATACAAAAAATGACTAAAATTGTAAATAATGTGAATTTTAAAATAAAAGGAAATTTTTACTTGTTTGTAAATTAACCATCAGCAAAAGTCCATCTTAAATCACAATTAATAAGGCTATAGATATGATAGTGCAGTCAGTCAGCCTTCTACAGGTTGCAAATATACATAGCAGCAGCAATTCCTGTAAAGAGAGAAGCAGTTATATTTAAATGCACTCAAAACTTACAATACTAGAACGGAATAAGTGCAACAACATATTTAAAATTATACCATTTACTACTTGTTTTAAAGTGTATGATACATAATCATTAAAATCCAAAAGATTTTGCAATAGTCATCAAATAGTAATATTATTTCAAAGTACCTTTATCTACAAGAATTTTAAAATTTTTATTTACAGATTACAGGATTTTGTATAGAATCTACTCTCTATATTCTCCTTAAGGTTCCAGTTCAATTTAAATAGCATTGTTTTTTCTACATACTTTTGCACAAGGTTTACTTCCATGCCCTCCCACTGGTTCAGCTGCAAGTCTGAAGGCTTATAATTCTAAAACCTAGATTTTAATACCTCTAGTGCACATGGTACAGGTATCCCATTATGTGCCTTTGTGCTAAAAAAAAACAAAAAAAAAAAAGAATCTACTTCCACTTCTTTCCTCCAATGTGAGCTATGTTTAATTATTTCATACTATGCCTGGTTACATACCATTTCATTAACAGTCACTCAAGGGATGCATCTTACCAGCTAAGTGGTGTGCTTTGCGATTGAAAAACATAATACTTTAACCTGGAATATAGATAATCAGATGAGCCTTCAGTCTCCCAAAAGTTTTACTGATGTTGTTTGAAAAAAACCTGTCTTTTCTGTGAAGACGTTTAGGAAGTTTGTCAGGAGTATGATCTTTCTCTGGTTTTTCACTGCCTTGGTTCAACAAACAAGTACATCTTTGTAGGTTGCACATTTTTTTCTTAACTGCCATGTTTTTGTCATTGACCATTCAAACATTAAATGCCCATCTCTCCACTCTTACCTGCCCATATAGTCAAGCCTTTCTTGATTGAGTTATCCATTATTATGATCAGTGTTAAGTTGCTACTTGTATATCCATTCCATGACCTTGGTTGTGTTGACCAATAGATCTGATCTTTCCTCTCCACATCCTGCTCCCAATCTTTTTGTTTTTAACTTAACTCTTTCAACATGACCTTTCTGTACTCATTAAAATCTTTATAGTTTTAATACTTCAAAATTTCAACATAGTGTATGTATCTTCACAAACTTCGGTACATATAAATGGTCTAAACTAAATAAAACAATTATATTCATTATATGTAATGTATAATTAAATGCAAGAGAGAATTACTGACATATTCTGAAAGAAAGAATGTGATAGTTAAGTGTGGCAAGAAGAATTTTATTTTCCATTGATAGATGTATAACCAAACAAAATTGAAGGCTATAAAAATTAGTTTCTTTGAGCAATAATGATTCTATAGTGAGAAATTTAATTCCTTACTCTTTCAAGGGGTGGAGGACAAAATAGAGAAGATAAAATGACCAGAGAAAATATGTTACATGTGCCATACCAGGGGAAAATCATATCTTAATACAACTATTATGTTACATATGTGGAACGTTGCTAACTTTCAGCATAGTGTACATCTTCACAAACTTCGGCAGTCTTTCACATAAAGAAACCATACTTCATGAAGTATTATTAATAAACTAAAATAAAGATTTGTCTATGATTATATTGAATATTTGGTGTGTTTTTTTGTTTCTTTCAAGTTAAGCAAGAGCAACACTATGGGCTATTTGTGCTCTGGCCACCACACGTATTGAAACTTGGATTCTAGCATTAAGTCCACAGACATACCACTGTGTTAATGGGAGGCACATTTGTTTTGAATAATTCTTGTGCAAAGTAATTTTCATGTTTTCTTTTGTGTAATCCCTAAAACCTCTCAAATACATTTCAAAGGTTGTTTTTTTTCAGTAAACCTTTATATTTCATGCTTTATTTTCTCTACCCTAACTCTAAACAAGATCTGTAAATATGACCAACCTTGTAACCACCAAAAGATTGAAATAAATTGAAATTACCCTTTTTACTTTCTAGAATGACTTCAGACAGTAATATGAAACTGCATTCATTTACCACCAGTAACTTTAAGTTCATAACATTGTATATCTATTTATAATTAAATTGTGAACCACATCTAAATACTATTCATGCCATTATAATTGTAAATCTTGGGTCACATACAGGTCTCATTATGCTATTGAATTGTATTACCCACATGCTGCTTGCAAGCCTTGTGAAACAATTTCATTATTAATTTCCATTTTGAAGTTAATTAAATGTTGATGCATATTAAATTTATTATATTTGCTAATGAGACTGATACAGTTTTCTTTCTTAACACAAATATATTTTAATATACAAATAACAGTTATTACAAATAATGATTATGTACAAAAGTTTTTACAAACTTACAAACAATACTAAGTTTTCTATCTGGTCTGGAAATGAATATTTTGTCATTGGTTGATGAGACTCATTGGTTCATGTTGATATACAGATACACTTCATTTGATGGGAATGCTAGTTAATTTTATTCTTCACACGTGAGTTTTTTCACAGCCAAAATTATACAGTGTCTTTCTAGAAGTACTAATGTCAGAAATTAATTCACTGCAGTTTGTAATGTTTGAAATCTTTAAAATGTTCCTGGTCAAATATCTGTAGTTTTCCAGTTAATAAGTATTTATCACAATTGTGGCTTCCTAGGCTTATATTATACTGACTGTAACAAACAAACAATATTTTAAAATTATCATCTCTGCATGTTGTGATGACTAACTTTTATGCTCATTAGGTGATATTCTAAAATATTAACTTGGCAACAATATTCAAAGATACACTATTACGTTTGTTAAAAATATATTGGTGATTTTTACACACACGAATCTTATAAATTTAGAGAACAGGTGAAACTTGAGCAATATACATTTAAGAATATATCATTACATGCATTAAACTGAAAAACATAGATATTAAAATAAATGTATAACAGTAAATCTGTTACTAAGGAAATGATAATTTTTAATTAACTGAACATTTATAACTTGGCCCAATTGAACTTTAGCAGAAAAAAACAAGTGACTAGATGTGAATTGGAAAAGACAACTGAAGGTGAACAAAAGTAAAATGAAAAATACAAAGTATATTAAGAAGTCAGTAACAACAATTATTTTATACTAAATTATGCAGCATGAGATTAGTTAAAGTTTACAAAAATCTATTGGTTACACTTAGTTTTCACACTCAATTAAATATATTTACTCTTTTTTGAATTTCAACAGCATTCTTCAATTTGAAGATATTGACTGTATTATACATAATGTAAAAAGATTCAGTTAAGAAATACTGTTTATGTATATTTTGAATTGTATCGTATCATTTAATTGTTGTAAATGATACAAGTACTGAATAGGCAATGCCATTTCTTTAAAATTAACCCTACTGCCATAGTATCCTTTACTTTGCATTCAAAATTTTATTAAATTACTTTTTTTTACATTATACTAATTAGAATAGCACAAAATCTTAGCTAATAATCCATATGTTAATACCATATACAAGTTTTAAGTTCTCAATGTTACAAGGCAGAGAACAATAGAATCTTTATAAAAAGATCTTGAATTCCCCTAGTGTGACACATTTTCTCTCAGGATGTCACCTTCCCCCTTTTATCAACAACCTCTCAAAAAAAGAACAAAATGTAAATTACTCTCCAAAAAAAAATCTTCATTGCCCAGACATGCATTGTTTTTTCAGTCTTCAAATTTGTTTGTACAGAACTTTCTAATAGAATATCAGACCCCTCCTGCCATACCTGCCTGTCACATCTTCCCCTACATTTAGTTATATTACCTATAATCAATAGCAAGTCAAGGTTTTCATATAAGAAATGATATATTGTATAATGTTATGTTTTGCATAGTTAAATGTCAACTTCTCTCACAGTACCAATATAATTTCCATGAGAAAGGTCATTTATCTTAGCTGAATTTATAATGACTCTTGTTGTATAGTCAGAAAGCCAGAAAAACTGAGAGTTAAGGGAATGTGTTTATTCTTTGCATGTTTAGTCTATATTGTTTGGCGCATTATTTAATTAAATAAAAATTATTAAGTGCTTTACTATCATTAAATAAAAAAATAGTCAACATCTCTTCAGCAAGAAAAAATAAGATTGGTTAAGTATTTCTTGTTTTTCATGTTTATTCTTTATATATATAAATATAAAGTGATTAATATGTAAAAAGTTAGTTAAGATTAGATTAAGTAAAATAAACAATATTAATATCATAAAAATATTTCATGAGTAACACACATGAGCAACTTGTGGGTAATGTGATTCATTACCATAACATGAGCTACACATTCCCCAAGTAATTTACAACTTATAATGACATGGACAGTAATTAGACATTATTTAAAGGGCAATAAAATAATAAAATTTAATTATAATTAGATATATACTGATATAAATTTACAGCTACTTAGGTTACAAAAATGTAGGTAATTTAAACTTATTTAAACGTTGTTTTTTGTGAATACAAAATCAGTCAACCTGAACAATAACTTTTTGAGATAGGGTAGAGAAAATAACAAAAATATACTGTTTGAAATACATTTAGGAGGTTTTAGTAATTGCACAAAGGAAATTTGAAATGAGGAAAGTATTTTTTAACTTTAACATGAAAACTACTTTGCATTGACAATATTTAAAACAAATAATATATTCAGGGACAAATGTTTACTTTATTAAAAGTAGTCACTAAAAATGATTATACGTGAAAGACAGACAAATTTTGTGAAGATATATACAATATATTGAAAGTTAGAAGTATTATATCTAAAAAAGACATTGAATGAATACAAAGATGCCATGTGGTCAGTCAAATTCACTGAGCCTATATTGAGAGTTAAGCATTCTTTAACTACTAAATAAAGTTACCACAGCTTTAACAGTAAGTTAAAGTAAATAAAATTTCCAATTCTCATTGTCATTTTGCATCTATTTCTACACTTTAAGCTGGTTAAAGTAAAAAAAAAAAACACTAACTCATCAAAATTTCACACCTATTACCACTCAACTAGTACATATTACAAATAGGAAAATAAAAAGTAAAATTGTTCAGACATTTAATTTATTTAGAGAGGTAGCTTAAAAATTCAAAGTGTATCAACTGAAATAATATGTTTTAGTTTTGTACTGAATCTTGATACATTTTACAGCATAATACAAACTGCAATTGTCAGCCAATTTTTCAATTGTAACATCTTGTTTTCTTGTGCTCTATGACGTTATGTTAGCTTTTGCAATAAGAGAAAAGCTTTTAAGTTTGTTGGCTTTTATTGATGCTTTATCTACATCTATGGTAAACAAGCTAATACCAGCCTGTTTAAGTTCTTCCTTGATGTACCTACTGTGTTCTTGACTGCTTTTTTGTTTATTATTTTTCTCATCGAGGTATACTCAATATTTTTGCATAGCAATGAGCATATTTTAGAAGTTTCTTTTGAACTGCAAAGTTTGAAATCTACCAATCTGAACACAATTGTTAATAACCATGGCAACAGTTAAGTTTTTCTATAACAAGTTGTAACTTTCTTCCTTATACATGGAAATGTACCCTCAACACTTGCTTGATCAAGGGACAATAGTAACAATTTATGTATCAATCCTATGAATGCCACATTCTTCCTAAAATTTTGAAAATATCTGAAACTTTTTCGCTTCTTAAGTAAATTTTCTGTATTTTATATTCAAAAGTAGCTTAAAAATTCACAATGTATCAACTGCTATAACTACATTAAAGAAATGCAGAAAATCACAAACTTATGAATCACAATACAATATCTCTCTTGATCAATTTAAGTAGTTTTTATTGTAATTTCTAGATTCTAAAATGTACCTCTTTCACTTGTAGTTTTTCAATTGTAAGTCTACACCAAAGCTAATGTTTACTCAACTGTATGCTTCTTATTGTGAAGTTTCCTCAATATTAAAATCTGAAGTATCAGTGTATGGGCTAATAAGGTTTTATTTTAGGTCATAATGCATCATACTTTAACCCTGACAAAAATTTAATTGCAGATCTGTTGTATGTGAAATCTAACAGTCATCCATATTTTTACTGTTCTGCAATGCATTGCAATCTACTGAAATAAGGTTAATGCTGATCCCAGATTACCTTAATTCTTTCAGTTATTCAGAAATGTTACTTTCAGCATCGCAATCAATTGTTGAAGACATACAGAACATCTCTCACAGCAATTCATTTGACATAAACCCATATCTAAATGTTATAAAAATCAAAGAAGTCATTTCCATATTTTGAAATAGTAGTTCTTGTAAACAGATGTATTCATATTTTAGGGTTGTCCTATGCTAAAGCAAAATGTTTCTAGACAAAAGCAGTACTTAAAGTTGCATTCAACCTGTTTTATGGAGTGAAATTCTAAACCCTCCATTTAAAAATAATTTTTTAACATGGTGAAAGCTACAACTTCCTCAGGGTGATCAATGACACTCTTTGGTTTTTGGATGTTTGACTTTTACATGTTTAACTTAATTAACATTTGTTGGCATTGTAAGTTAATATTCCCTATTTAAAGCAAATTATATCACACTGAATGGCCTTCAAATACATAAATATTTATCATTTTAATAAGAAGCTGCTTATTTTTAATGCACACTGCTGATCATCTTTTTACCAAAACTAAATTTCAAAGTAAGTGTCAGTGATTTAGTACTCTGTGATTGGGTAAAACAAAGCCTGAAGAAACCAAATACATTTTTGTTATAAATAACAATTCATATGATTACAATGAAGAAACTATTTAAAATTAGCAAAACCTTAGCCACTGCTAATAATTCAGCTAAACATAGACCATGAATGGAAATCCAAAACCCATCTCTATATCTAAATCCAAAATTACAAATGGCCTCAAATAATAAAGAATTCCAGTTTAACAACTTCCCACAACACATACCAGTCATCCAACATGCTTTTCCTGTCTTTTCTGGGTGAATACCATAAAATCTATGCTTTTCCTCATGAAATAAAACTTTCTCCTGACTTTGTTAATGTTTTGTGGTAGTATGGAAACTTTGCACCTAAGCCTTGTGGAGAATTCCTCATTGGTGCTCAATAAAATTTCTAACTAGAGTCACTGCAACTCTGATCATGGCTCAGTTTCTTGTTGAAGTCTGACATTTGATTCCTGCCATTCTCATCTTACAGAAGTCTGCCAATTTTCTTTTAGCTGGATATTTGCAAGAAGGCATTACATTTCTTCATCACTTCTCAGACATCCACCATCTACCCCTTTTATCTCCTTTGTCCCTACCAAATATCTACTTTAATGATGTTCTTCTCATAATTTTTGTTCATTTCCAAAACTAGTTTGGTGTACTGAGGGCTACAGACATTTTCCCATATTGGTTGACTCTTTCTCCGCTTTTTCTGGAATTATGAGGTATAGCTTGAATTCTGTTTGATCTCACTATCTCCTTTAATACTCTTTTGGCCTGAGTTTATACATTACCAACCTTAATCTCTTTATAAACTTACTCCTCTTCTGTCTTTCATTCAGGTTAATTGTGAGTATCACATTTACTTTTCTGACTCATTCATTTTTTGCAGTGCCTTCTCTTAAGTATCCAGCCACATACATCTTTGGGAATTAAAATCACCTTTAAAGGTAACTTTCGTGCCCATATGAAAGGATTCAAATCAACAAATTAATCCATTTTTTACTTCTGTCTCAACATCACTAGGAAAGCTAAGTTGACCAGCATGTTTCAGATTAACTATCAGTCTGTACTCCCACTGTTTCCATTACAATAAAGTTTTAAAGCTATTTTTGCTGAAATGTTTAATTTACAACCTTCAAAAGCAATCCCAACTCTGTATTAACTCGACAGTAAATATAAATTTATTTTAAATGGTAATATTTAACAAGAACATCCAGCAGAACTTACTTTTATAAACTGTTCATCACAAGATCTGTAATTAGTACTCAACAGTCACACATTTAATTCGAAGGTATTCATTTAAAGCTGCTTCTCCTGCAAAAAAAAAAGTTAGACAAACAATAAGATAACACTTTCAAAACATCACTGTTCAAGTTTCTTCAACTGACTTCCATTATAATTATTATTCAAACTGAAGCAATTTCTGTGAACAATACTTAAAATATTTTTACCTTTGCCATTCTTGGCTGCACCTAACTTTGCAATATTTATCACTATTTTCATATATCACATTACTAAAGAAATCAAAAGTGCTTACCTAAATCTTTTCCAAAACCAGATTGTTTAAATCCACCAAATGGAGCAGCTACATCAGTTTTGTTATAGCAATTAATAAAACATGTTCCAGCGTCAATACGATCACTAATGTACATAGCCTTCGACAGGTCTCTTGTGAAGATTCCTGATGCTAACCCAAACTCTGTATTATTAGCCCGCTTAATGACATCATCAATCTCACTAAAGAGAAAAATATGACAGTACAAAAGCTATGCATCCAGCTATTTACTAAATTTTAAATACTTAGATAAAATAAAGAATTGCCCCTGACTATTTCTACACTTAAATAGATTAACTTTTAATATTAAAGCAGTAAATCTCAATGTAAGTATGTTCAAATACTGTTAACACTGATTTTTATTTAAAGTCCTAACAGCAACACATCTCATAACATTGTTTTCAGGATTATGCTTTTAAAGGTCTGAATGGTTTGTTGTGAATACATTTGTTTAATTCAGATTACGAGCTGCTTTGTATTAAAAAATAGGGAAATTTTTTCTATAACAAGATTTTTATAATATCTTCACCACTCAAGTATCTACAATAAAACATTACAAATGAATTTTATTGCATCTCAATAACATTATTAAAATATTTTTATTTTATGTCATATACCTTCCTTTAAGTACAGTTATGTGAGTTGTGGTAATTACTAATCAATAACTAGTGTTCAATCGATTGCTTTCTCTCTGTTTAACAGTTCAAGAAGAAAAATGCTGTTTGTGCCTTATGCTGCTTGCCAGTTGTCTTTCCTCTAGTTAGCAATGTAAAATCAATGACAATGGCTGCCTTCATAGCATTGCCCTAATAATGACCAAAGCTAAACAGACTTGAATTAAAAGAAACAAAAAACTATAATGTTAAAATTGAGCAGAGTGTAAGTACCTCATTATATAATATAATAGCGATATTTCAATTACTTGGATAATTGGAATAATTAAAAATAGTAATAATCTGAAACTCCACTTTCAATTAGTTGATTATTTTCATGACCATCATTATAATCTTAAGTTTGATGAATCAACTGTTGGAATAACCAGTTTAATTGTAATTTCAATTAACCAAAAACAGCAATAAGTGAAAATACTAATTTGATGAGTCAATTCAAACACAATTTCGGTTACTGTGACCAACTGATGCAATCAATTAAATCACCCAGCTCTAATCTGAAGGCGTATGTATTCAAAAGATCAGTTACCTTTCTTTAAATTTCGATATGATCATCACTGGACCAAAAGATTCTTCCTTAGCTATGTACATATCATCCTGTACATCAGTGAAGACAGTAGGTTCAAAAAAAAAGCCTGTAAGTAAGTACAGTCGTATTTAACTACCATGAATTTAATTTATTAAATTTACGTAACACTAAACTTGTACCATGAGTAAAATTATGTCAGTGGTTTATGTGTTACCTTTAATTGGTATCAAGTATGTCATGTGAATGTTTTAGTTACTTTGAACTTTATCATGAATTAAATCTGTTAAAAAGTTCACAGGTTAAGATTGACTGGTATCAAGGATTAAGCAAAATATAAAATTGACTTAATATAAACTAGTATCAGAAATAGAGTTAGATGGAAGTTTATATCTTACTTTTATTCTCTATAATGGTACAGAGTTATTTTACTGATAATATTACTTTATAATCCTACCATGCTGTTTGTGTTTTTATTTTGTTTTCTAAAGTGTAATATGTGCACTAAATGTTTTACTAGTCATAATTATTATTCCACTGTTTAACCTTTCAAATTTAGTGTTCACAATACTGGTGATATGAACACCTATTATGTGGAAGAACAGATTTGGTGATTGTTGGAGGTGGAATCGAAAAGACAAAATAGGAAAAAAAACAAACAAAATCTATGTTCAAAGGAATAAATATAAGGATGAATGATTGTCAGTTGATAAAAAACTTTACTTTTTGTGTTTGAAGTAAAATAACCTTTACTTAGGATTGAACTGTGTTGAAATAATCAAAGTTGGTGAAAACATGATAAAAAATTAAATATGCTGAAACAAGAACAAAACTTCAGTTGTACATCTTGGTTGCTTCGAAACAAAAAAATGACCCTGTTAGAAAATACTAAAATTGTCTTCTCCCTTACAGAGAAGTTCACATAAATAAAGTAGAATAGAATATAATACAATAGTTGATAGTTTCAATTAACAGACCCTCCCTTAAATAAAAAAAAGAAAAAAGATGAGGTTAAATTTAGCACACAATTCTAATTGGATGTAGTATGTTCCAAAACAGAAGTCAGAAAATTTTCAAATATGAAATATATATATAGGAGACTTATTTTAATATTTGCATATTACACTCTAAATTTACATAACATGATAATGATTTAAGATAGCTTTCACTTATTTATTAAAAATTTCAGTAGTTTAAATTAAGATCTTAATATACAAGTATATACTGAAAAGCAATTTATAACTGAAGGAACTTCTTTTGGAATTATCTTTGGAATTCTTTTACTAAAAAAGGGCTCAAGCTGTTCTAAGTTTTTATATTTAAAAAAATATGCATATTCTTTGATAAAACATTTCATAAATTATTTTTAAAGTTTATATTATACACATTTGCACAACATGAATTGTAGCATCTTATCATAGACTACTGATTTTAATTTTGGCATGAATGCATTCATTGGGATTGTGATATTTATTAACTCATCATTTATGTAGATTTTATTGTAATTGAAATACACAAAAAGCAATTCTTGGTATTAAATAATTGTATGAAAGTTAAAAGAAAAAGTAGTGACTTGGTAGTTCTATGGTTAAAAATATAGCTCTCCAATGTATAGTTGGAGAGATAATAATAACATACATCAGATTTATTACAACTTATTATGAAATTTTACCTGCAAAAATCCTTTATACAAACATTTTTCAATGTCTGTTTTCAGGATGTTTGTATTCTTACACAAGCACAGGAAGAGAATATCTATGTCAAAAATGACCAAAATGTCCAAAGCTATAAGACATTTCCTTTGTTATTCTGTGGATTAAGATACTCCTCTATCTACTTCGACAACACAGCACATTTGAAATACACTTGCTACTCAAGTTAAACCAAGATATGATGTACCACCATCTGTTGCAGCGTACTGCAAACACAAGGCCAGCATACATTATTAAAGGATGCTGGTGAGGGTTTTTTTTGTCCTGACAAGTTGGTAAAAATTAAAATTTTATAACATTCTGCTTACACTTACTTAGGAGTCACCTTACAAATTTATGGAGAAAGAAATCTCTCATTCTACTGCTGTCATGCTAGGATAAACTTTAGATCTTATTGCCATATATCATCATCACATGTAGCCAACTTTTTGTGGGCATCTTGTTTACAAGTCTTAAATTCTTCCCAATAAAAAGTTCAGTTTCCTACCAATTTATTTGATGATTCAACTCTGGAACAATGGCTCTCCAGCTGCACAGTTCATATGGCTCCAGATATTCCATAGTAAAACTGTTTAACACTTTCCATATGGGTAGTGATTGGTAGGTTGGTTTTATTTCAGAGCAAAGCCACACTGGGCTATTTGCTGTTCACCACCAGAAATCAAACCCAAAATGTCAGCATTTCAAGTCTGTAGTCTTACTATTGTCCAGTTATGGGGACATGTTGGGTTCAGAGCTCACATCATAAAGTTATGTAGACTTACATTCAAAACTTTATTAAACTAGTATTTTATGAATGTATGTCCATAAATTCAAAATCAAATGGTAGTTTGTAATTCAAATTTTAGTATATATTATACATTATTTAATTTTTAGTTAAAAAAACTGCTAAATATTTATTTTTGAGTGTATCACATAGTACATCATCTTCTGCATTTGCTCAGGTTGTATTGTGGGTATCATAAATGTATGAAGTCTACAATTTAGATTGCCAAGCTAAAATACAAAATAAGAATATACTACCTTTTCTATTTGCTGAGATATCATTACGTATAGCAGGCCCACCACAATGGCTCCACTCATGCATCATGACAGTAAATAACATACTTGTCATAAATTTGTTTCTGAGTATTTCTGATAAAGCTATTCAGTGAGCACCATCAATTGTTCTAGATTTAAATTTCCACAGCTTGCTTAACAGTTTGCCCCAACTGATTTCAGCATGAACAAGCTGCATCATTTTCTTGACACCTTTTCACCTGCACCTTGAAAGTTAACTGATCTAATGCTCAATTCAGTTGATTATCATCCTTTCTATTGAAATTCTTTCCATAATGGGCAGAGGCAACTCTTGAAAAATATACCATGTGGAACACAGGAGGGAAATAATCAAGAGGAATGAAAGATACAAACTAACCACAACCTCTGCAGTAACTAGTTCCTGATAAATAGCACCAAAATGTGTCCAATTTAGGAAATCAGTAAGAATTTTAAAATTAAACCAAGCAAAAAGAAAGACTTTCAGTTTTCACAAAAGCTAGGTGTATATGTATCTGAAATGCATAAGAAAAGTTGCAGAGATATGTTACCAATAGTTGTTTGTTTGAAATACACTGCAGAACATTTGAAACAGTTTTCCTACAGTTGTGATTTCCAACAGATACCTGAGTTCCCAATACAGTAGGTTTCAGTAGTACCTTGTACAGAACAATTTTGGGCATGAACAGCAAAGAAAAACTAATTATACAGATATATTCTTTACTAATTGTAGAAGGGTGAAACATGGCAGTTCACCTACCATCACACAGTCACAATAAAATTATAAAGTATATATATAAAGTTTATATAAGTATATATAAATCTATATATAATTATAGATAACATAATGTTTTCTTTACATTACGAGTCTCATAATATGAGCTGTATCTTTTGGGAAGATCACATTTTACCTCTAAATTGTCTCAGGTGAAAAGCTTACAGTTCACAATGCCTTCTACCATGAAATATATTGGTTAAAATAGTATATATCTTAGGCTTAAATACAACAGTAAATCAAACAATGTTAAAAGTTTATATTTCAATTTAAGTAGTACCATCTTGTAAGTATGAATGAAAAACTCAGGTGCTTCAGGTTTCACTGAACCTATTCTGATTTGTATACTTTGTAGAAATTCACATGAATCATTTGAAAGCTGCAGCTGAAATATAAAATTATATAATATATATTTATTTTCACTGAGTTCATGATGACAAGAATATATTAATGCTTCATTAATTATGATTCTCATTCATTCACATGATTAACATATTAAGAGTAATCTAGCAAAAAGAATTAGTAAAGAGTTAAAGGTTAAATGTTTTTATACTCATAACCTGTTAAAAAACTTCAAAAACTAGAATTTAGCTTGTGTATTCTTTGTGCTTACAACTAGCTTCAAGTTTTGTATTCATACAAAATTAGTGAAAAATTAAGAATTGAGATAGTAATATTTTCATTTAATATGGAAAAAATTACCTTGTCTTTTCACCCGTTTCCCTCCACATACTAGCGTAGCTCCTTCCTTGACTCCTATGTCACAGTATTCAATAAGTTTATCTAGATGAGCCCTGAAACAATGATAAATGAGTTTTAAACACAGTTATAGGACTCCAGAATATTCTTAGACAATAACTGATTGTTCATATATTAAAAAACCAACAATATAATATAATAGTACAAATATAATGAGATTGCTCTTTTTCTGTTGTGATAAAAACGAATTGCACTGGAATAAAGTTATGTGTTGATAAATTGCATAATAAATGAGTGCCATCCAAGCATTGTTCCTATGAGAGTCCAAGCAGTAATACTATTCCCATCTCTAGTGTAGTGAATTGATTAGGGGGCTTCCAGAATAGAAGTGCCACATTTGTTAAATTAGAGAAACTGACACTCTTGAGAGACAGCCTAAGCTCATCAAACATTTTAGATAAAGTTCCTGTTTTTAATAACTATTTATTGCATAAGATGTTAATGTAATATTCCTTTTAATTATATATACATAGATGTTTTACATAAGTGCTGTTTTTAAATTATTTATATTTATTGTACATACAATTGTTTTTGTTTATCAGTTGCATGATAACTTTTACTAGTTTGTACCTTTACATTTATTGAACAACTACTATAAAAGCCCTTCAAGAATGATAGGAAAACATTGTTGAATGACTAATAATATTACAGAATTTAACTAAAATGAAAATTATCTATACTCCCAAAGTGTACCTACTTTTCACTTATTTCACCAGTCTTGAAGTAATACTTTATCACATTTTTAGTAAAAACTACATAGAAAAATTAAATGTTATTATGAACAAAATTATATGTGCACTCTGACAGAGATTAAGTAGGATTCTTGAACCTATTCACTGTATTCTATAAGGTCAGGAAGTAGGAAAAACAGTGCAAACATTCCAACACAAACTTGATTTTTTTTAGCTATACAAAGGATAAACGAAACTTGGTAGTAATAAAGTTATTTTTCTTTATATTTTAAGGTCAAGTAGATAGTTTCAGGTTAAAACTTAGTTAAACTACTCTGCTGTTACATGACCACAGTTATTAAAAAATAAAGAATAAAAATAAACCTTTCAAACAAATCAACAAAAAATATTGAGCATTCAACAAAATATTATAACTAACAGAAAGCCAGAGTTTTACTCTATCAAATAATGTATCATATTACATGATCTTCTAGATAAAACTTTTCTTTTTTCAGTTCAAACTTTATTCCCATAAGAAACACATCAATGAGCTTAGCTGAATTTTAATAGCTCTTATTGCATAGTTAGAAAGCCAGAAAAACTATGAGAGCTAACATATGAAAAGCAGACAACATTGATTATTATTCTATATTATAAAGTGCATTTTTTATGTTTAAAATGAAACTAAGCATAGCAATACCATTAGTATACAGAAGTAGGCTTAAGTTTCATTGATAAAAAAAAAAACCTATGTAGGTACTATATTTTTTATTTTTAATGTATAATGTTTATTATCATGAAAGTAACTAATATGTAAAAAATTAGAAAAGTATTCAGTTACATTAGGTAATATAATAAAAATTATTCTTGAGATGTGCTAGCAAGCAGTTTGTGCATTATATAATTCAATAAAATAATGTAAATTGCACATTATAACGATTTATAATTTATGTGGTTCAAATAGAAAAAAAAACACAATAAAATTAAGAATAAATAAACATATACTTTTATAACCATTAAACTGTTTAAGATAAAAAATTATGGTTTTCTTTTACAATTTGCAGTCATTATCGAAAAAAAAAAAAAGGATGATTTAGATTTCCTACTTTTTTCATGGTGATTATGAAATTGATTAAATTGACATACCCCATACAAAGTTATAGCATAGAAGTTAGCAGATAAAATATAATTTGTCTGAAAAACCCTTTGAAATTTATTTAAATTGTAGGGATTATGAAAACAAAATTAAAAATGGGTACCAGTTTACGCTCTTGTTCTTAAGATATCTTTCTGGCAACAGTCAATTGCAAATTCTCTTTGTTAACCTGAAGATGAACTAAGAAGGTTGAAACATTGCTCTGTTCTTTATTTTAATCAAAGTTTTAATATCCATACCAACCATCTTGAGAATATATTTTTACTTCATGTGGGTCATAACAAAAGGCTTTAAATGTTTACTGAAAGCTTACCACATTTTATGAAAATATATTACGTACTTTCAGAATTATGGTACGTAATGGTTACAAAGTTGTGTAAAATACACAAGCCCATTATACTAGAATAATGATTAATAGAATTTTTTCACATTCAAATTCTCCATGTGTATCAATAATCCACAAAAATTACTTTATCACAAATACATCTGTCTTAATTATGTTGCACTGAAAATGGTAAAATATATTTGTTTTTGTTTCATACTTTTGTAATGACTTATTGAACTAATGATGAATTTACCATATAATTGCAATTACTCAATGTTAGTGACTCCTACATATCTGTTACTTTCAATATTGTATATACAACATTGAACATAAAAAATACACATTCCTCTAGGAAATGAGGGTGCTATACTTACTTGTGATTCTGGGGACCGTGTGCAGTGGATCGATCCAGTGGGTGTCCAATTACCATCTTCTTTATCTCTTCAACCTAACGTGTCAGGGGAATAAAAATAGAATAAAAATATTAAATCAAGTATTCATAGAATGGTCTCTAATAAGTTGGTAATATTTTCTACATATATATTAGCATAATCAAAAATTTGTGCCCTCAGAGCATACACAACACAATGTTGTTAAACCTTGTTACTAAAATCTCTACCACACCTGTTGATTAAACCAAATTCTCAACCAGCAGCAGTCACATTGCTAATACATTCAGATACATCTAAAAACTAGTTTATATTTCATGTAAGTTATTCTCATTGTAAAAGAAAAGCAACAGGTGAATACATATACACTGCTGGCCAAAATCTTAAGGCCAATGAACATAAAGAAAAAATATGCATTTTGCATTGTTAGACTCAACTACTTATTTGAGTAGAGCTTCAAAAGATGAAAATATGAAAAGGGAAAAATAAAGATAAAAAACCTTTTTAGCATTTAATAGGAAAAATCTGAAATTAGCATAAATACTAGCTGGTCAAAAGTTTAAGGCCATACTGAAACGAAGCATTAATTGTTAAACACATAATGAAATTTAGTCATTTGTGTTCAAGCACCTACACTGGGTAAAAACATGGCAAAGGCTAAAAAGTTGATAGAGTTTGAACGTGGCAGAATTGTTGAGCTGTAAAAGCAAGGTCTCTCTCAACGTGTCATAGCTGGTGAGATTGGGCGTAGTTAAACTGCTGTTGCAAATTTCTAAAAAGACCTTGAGGGATACGGAGAATTTCAAGTGGTTGGCCCAAGAAATTTTCACCAGCGTTGAGCAGGAGGACTTGAGGGGTTGTCCAGCAAGACACCAGCTAATCATTGAACCAGATTAAGGCCCTTATGGATGCAAAATGCGGCTGAAGAACAATAAGACGGCACCTATGAGAGAAAGACTTTAAAAACTGTAAACATCTTCAAAGGCCAAGTCTTCTTCCACACCACGAAACAACTCGGTTAAACTTTGCTGAGAAACACCAAACCTGAAACGTAGAAAAGTGGATGAAGGTTTTGTTCTCTGATGAGAAAAAAATTTAACCTGGCTTCCAACGTTACTGGCATGATAAGGATATCCCACCAGAGGCACTTTCTACACAACACAATGGAGGAGGTTCCATCATAATCTGGGGTGCTTTCTCCTTCTATGGAACAATGGAGCTTCAAGTTATACAGGGGCTTCAAACAGCAGCTGGCTACATTGGCATGTTGGAGAGAGCATCCTTATTGACCGAAGGCCCTCGCTTATGTAGAAATGACTGGGTCTTTCAGCAGGACAATACTGCAATCCACAATACCTGCAGGACAAAGAACTTTTTCATGGCAAATAACGTGATTCTTTTGGACCATCCAGCATGTTCACCCGAACTGAACCCGAATGAAAATGTTTGGGGATGGATGGCAAGGGAAGTCTATAGAAATGGACATCAATTCCAAACAGTGCATGATCTTCGTGAATCCATCTTCACCACATTATAACTGGAATGTGGAATTCCACTGGAATAACATTACAGCCAGCCTTCTGCAAATGCTTATTATCGACCATGCCAAAGCAAATGTTTGCAGTTATTCGCAATGACGGCCGTGCAACTCACTACTGAGACGTTTTGTTGGGCACTACCCATCCTGTTTAGGACTTCTTTTTGGTATGGTCTTAAACTTTTGACCAGCTAGTATTTAGGCTAATTTTATAGTGTTCACATTTTCCTTATTAAATGCTAAAAACGTTTTTTTATTTTTATTTTCCCTTTTCTTATTTTCATCTTTCGGAGCTTTACTCAAGTAAGTGGTTGAGTATGACAACACAAAATGCATATTTTTCCTTTTTGGCCAGCAGTGTATGTCAATTCTGGAATGTACTTGCTTAAGTATACCATAAGAAAGAGCTATTTTGTGATAAATCTCTAGATAATACTGATAATAAGAGTGAATCCCCCTTCTATCAAATCCATCAAGCAGATACTGTTTTTCCCATACCATTGTTTAAAATAATCAATTACCAATTTTATTTGTTAAAATTACATACCACTCTCTTTACAAATTCATCATGAATGGATTCTTCAATGAAAAGACGGCCTGCAGCTATACAGTTCTCACCTTTGTTGAAGAACACACCACCCATTCCCTGTGTAATGGATAATAAAAATTTAATTAATACTTATTCTATGTAAGAAACTATTACAAAATGTATTAATTAAAAAATGTGTATTCAAAGTAAATTCAGCAATACAATAACTGATGTAATGCATCCGCACTTTATTGTGTAGTGGAACTACCATAATGAATTTTCTTTTAAATTATAAATCAAACAATTTTAACTTTTTGAAAAATTAATGCCATTTAACATTTCATGTACATTTTTACATTACAGCTGTTTAGATTCAGTATATTTGAATTTTTGAGATCTAATCTGCTATCTTACTTGTCTTACAGCACGATCTATATCACAGTCTGAGAAAATAATCAAAGGAGACTTTCCACCCAGCTCAAGAGATACACGCTTCAGGTTAGAGGAGGCACAGCTAAAAATTCAAGATGCATGAAAAATAAAGTATTTTTAATACACTTTTTAGTTTTTTAAAGTAGTCCAGATATGTTTGTTAGGGTATGATACAATTAATATCAAAAAACAATAAGTTGTATATCATTCTTAAATTGATAAAGCATGGCAGTATCCTCTATCTTATGATACTTTAAGTCACAGGTCTCAAATGAAAAAAACAGCAGAGAGATTTGAAAGAATCTTTGACAGAAGAGTACACTGAATAGATAAAATAATCTATAGATCACTCTCCTAGGTAATGTTTGGGACTGAAAACTTCATTCACAATAAATGTATAGTAGAGCTTAAACAGTTTAGCACTGTGCCATATATTTAAGAAGTATATATAATTTACATATATAATGGTATTGTTTTTACCATTTACTAAAGTTCAGCTTTATCAAAATATTACCTTTTCATGATTTGTTGACCAATAAGAGTTGAGCCAGTGAATCCTAATTTTCGTATATCTGGGTGGTCTGCTATAGCCTGACCACATACACTTCCTAAAAATGGGGTAAGAGACAGTCTGAGTTTTTTCTTTTCTATTGGTTTACATATGTTCATATTCTATTGCATAAAAGCACAATCATTTGTTAAAGCAAGAATGAAAGATATATATAAACCTTCTTTTTTATCAAATTCAACAATATACTTCACTTTTCTTTCATATCACTGTATCGCCTCTGTCAAATTAAAAAAAAAAATTAATATTGGTCTTAATTACCTGTTCCAGGAAGAATATTAATGACACCTGGTGGGAAACCAGCATATACACTCAATTCTGCCAACTTCAGAGCACTTAGTGGGGAGACCTGAGCAGGCTTCAGAACAACAGTGTTTCCTGCAGCAATGCAAGCAGCCATCTTCCAAGAGACCATCATCAATGGGTAATTCCATGGTGTAACTATACCACAAACACTAAAAAAATAAATAAAAAATCAGCTACTGAGTTTAAGGACTTACACAGTTCACGTATCCATTATTAGTGAAAATGAACACATTTTAATGAAGTTAAATAACCTAAATCACAAGGACTGCATTAAAAACAGCAAATTCAAACCTCTGACTAATTATATTAGTTATAACTGAAAAAACAAGCTGAAACAAAAATAAATTAAACAAAAAATGCAGTCACCTTTCTACAACTGTCTGCAGGAAGCAAAGGGTGATATAGATGAGACACATTGTGGGCTTGAGCACCCACATTTCGCTCTCCTAATTTCTATATCTATTGCTACTCTTTTATTTTTTATGTGAGACTGGTGAATGGTGATTAAGACTAATAGACGGTTTATCCCCACTGCAATCTGGGTCCTACTCATTCAGTCACCTCCAAAACCGAGGGTACATTTTATAATTCCACATTACAGCTTGTGTCCTGGTATCTTTTCAATTAGTGCAGCATTTTTTGTTTAATTTATTTTTGTTTTGCCTTATTTTCAAGGTATAACTAATCTATATATGTATATATATTAATGTTGAACGGTCAAGTAAAATAAATCAAAATCTAAAGGAAAGTCTATGTTAAAAACAGCAAATCCAAACTAATGATAATTTGCTATAAACAAAAACAAGCTCCAAAAAAATAAAAAATGGTGCACCAAGTGAAAAGATCTCCATGTTACAGGTTGTAATGTGGGATATAAAATGTACCCTGGGTTTTGGAGCTGACTGCAGAAGTAGGATCCATACTGCTATGGAGATACACCATCTGTTAGTCTTAACCTGAACAATAAAATACTTAAAATAATCAAATAATCAAAAGAAATTAAGACAGGAAGAGTGGGTGTTCAAGCCCACAACATCTCACATCTATATCATCATTCACTGCCTGCAGATAGTTGTGGCAAGATGATTGCTCTTCAAAGTAAAGAAGAAAAAAATAGTAATAAGATATTACCACTTGAGGATTTGGTTTTTTGAATATTGCTCAAAACTACATGAGGGCTATCTGCTCTAGTCATCCCTAATTTAGCAGTCTAAAACTAGGATGAAAAGCAACTAATCATCGCCACCCACCGCCAACCCTTGGGCTACTCTTTTACCAACGAATAATGGGATTGACCATCACTTTATAACACCCCCCACGGCTGAAAGGGTGAGCATGTTTGGTGTGATGGGGATTTGAATTCATGACCCTCGGATTACTAGTTGAGTACCTTAACCACCTGACCATGTCAAGCCCCACTTGAGGGTAAGTAAATTAAATAAACTTATCTCCTGAAATTGGCATTCTAGCCTCCATTGATAAGGCACTAATTAATAGCCCAGTAGACAAAATATACTAGGATAAAGGGTCCCAACAGTTATCTAAAATAACTAGTATAGCTCCCAACCACCACTCATTAAGCATTGTAACTACCAATTTTCAGACCTTCCTTTATATACAGTAAGGTGTGCATTTGCATAAAGTAGTGCCAAGTTGTTTAAATAACCTTATTAACAACTGAAAATAGTTATAACTTTCAGTA
Organism: Tachypleus tridentatus; assembly: GCF_004210375.1. Lineage (NCBI taxonomy): Eukaryota > Metazoa > Arthropoda > Merostomata > Xiphosura > Limulidae > Tachypleus > Tachypleus tridentatus. Next base: position 93,869,935 of record NC_134830.1, read on the forward strand.
AAATTTCCTTAATGTTTACTTCTTTATATTTATTTAATACATTCTTTTATTTATCACAGAATATTTTAATAATTTTATTTGGTTTCTTTATTAAATTCTTTAAATATTAATTTTTGTATCAATATTTCAACATTAGCAATAAAATATTGTAATTTATTATAATTTTTACAAAATCTGAATAACTGTGAAATTATAATCCTTATAACAAAAGATTGTGGTACATTACTCTTAAAAGAGTGTAAATCATATATTGGAAAAGCAAAATATTTTCTTGTATCAAAAATATTTATGGATCGTTATTATTTTAATTTCTAAATCTAAATCTTGTGCCTCTACTTTAGATATTGAGGTATTTTCAATTTCTAATTCTACTGGATAAATAGTGTTAATAACATTATTTATTTCAGGTTTATTTATACTAATTAAATCATTTATATATGTTGGTTTACATAATTTTCAATAAACCTGTTCTCATAAAAATAAAGATAGAAATTTGCAATACAAGTAGAATAGTTAGCTCCCATTGGAACTCCTGTTACAATTTTAAATACCTGGTTATTGAAAAATATATAATTATTATAAATGGAGAAACTTAATAAATCTTTTATGTTTTGGAGCTAAACTTCCTTTCTTCCAGAACTATGAAGGGATAAGAGAACTGTTCTATTAATGAATTTATATCAAATCTTTCAATGGAATTGTGGTGTAACAGTGTGTTGAAATCAAATATTTGAGTGGTACCTGATTATTATTTTTTCTTTACTGTTTTTGCTTCTTTTTCACTTTGGAGAGCAGTCACCTTCCCACAATTGTCTGCAGGCAGTGAAGAGAGACGTTTTGGGCTTGAGCACCTACATCTCAATCTCCTAATTTTTCTTTTATTTATTTTGAATATTTTATTCTTCATGTAAGACTGGTGAATGGAAGTTAACACTGATAGATAGTGCATCCCTACTGCAACACGTGTCCCACTTCTGCAATCACCTTCAAAATCTAGGTACATTTTATATCCCAGATTAGAGCCTGTATCCTGGAATCCTTTCCATTGGTGCAGTGTTTTTGATTTTCATTTGGGTTAACTTACACAAAAATCTGACTTTTTAGTATTAAACGAATACACAGTTTCTCAAATGAGGCACTTTGAAGTACCTGATGATATTCAATAAGCATTATTAATATTTTTTTGAGTAACAAGTTTGTTCAATAAAAATTTTGGACTGGATGATTCCATTTGACATCACACTTGTCATGAATTTTGGACTCTAGCAATGTGCAATTATCAAGTTTTATATGATAAAACTTCAACCTTGTGTACAATTTTTAAATTAGTTTACACAAATGCCCAAGACTTGTTCTGTTTTGGGGTTTTGAACAGAGCAAATAGAGAAATAAATAAGATTTCTTATAAAATACAAAAAGCATTCTCTTAGCAAAATTGTCACTTTAAACACTTACCCTTGCACTTCAGTTTAGAAACAGGACTTTTCAAGCAAATAAGAATCTAACCCATCTATAAAATATAGCTTGGCATCTTTGAAAAAACATTTCCTCAGATCTACTTACTCAGATACTTTAGCAGTGGCCATGTTTGCCCTGCAACTACAAACTGAAAGCTACAGATGCACATGTATGGTAACATTTAGGAAACCTACCTATAAAATTAATATATAATATTAAGAATTTGAACTTACCCAATAGGTTCTTTCTTTGTAAACGTAAGATTGCGGTTTGGCCTTGCATGGTTTATGGGAATGGTGGATCCCTGGATTTTGTCACACCATCCTCCAAAATACCTCCAAGTATCAATGGACATACCAACATGTGTTTTTAAGGCTAGAGTGTAAACAGCACCAGAATCAAGGCTTTCCAGGGTAGCTAACTGTTCTTTGTGTTCATCCATTAAGTCTGCTAGTCTATAAAGTAATATACTTGAGAATATCATATCACTAATTGACTATAAAATATTATAAAATAGTTATCAGTTCAAACTGTTACTTGAGCATATTAAATTCTTCAATAAGTCAGGAAAACAATAAAATATTACATCAATTGATGAGCAATGAAGTACATATTAAGTACAAATCCCAGATATCAGGTGTAAAATAACCTAAATATATATAAATATTCATACGTTGTAGAATATAACAATTTAAGGTGAAGGTATGTTACTTGAAAGTTGAAAATTTATACCTATACAGTCTCACACACAGGTATGTATACACACAACCAAAATTACCCATCCCAACTGATGGGAAAAGTTTAAGTTAACCTGTCAATTGAGATTATTTCATGGACTTCAAAAAGGTTAATTGTGTTGCACTCTGTTTCCCTCAGAGCCAAAACACTGATCTACCGATACCACCTACCACAAAAAGTAATTATTGAGCATTTTATTCATGCTAAGAGCTGCTCAGCAAAAATATATGGTAAATCTACATTTTTATTCCATTTATTCAATATATTTTTCAAGTATATTTTAAGTTATATCACAGTGTGAAACATGAATGATAGTGTGATTAATTCCTAATAATTTAGTGTTGAATGTCCTGCTTGCAAAATAAAATTTGGCATCAACATTATTCATGTCTGTTCTCCTGTCATATCAAAAGTGAATGTTTAGCTTTATCTGCATGCACAGCTTCTTAAATGCAGTGTGGAAAGGAGCTGCCATAAGCAGGAGGCAAATGAATGCTGACATTTGCAACACACATACATACACACACACACACATTATTTATGGTATTTAAAAGAAAATAATTTCTTCCTTTATTACTTTTAATATTAGTTTTAGAAACTAATATAATTTGGAAGTTTCTAAACTTTCACTATTATATGCATTTTACATATGAAATAAGGATCAGTTTGTTATGAAATTAATAAACCAGAATTATAGTTTAACTAAATTTGAAAAGATTCAACAGAATGGTAGACATCTCAAAATACTGTCAAAGAAATTCTCAACAAAGTAAACTAGTTATATGTTAAAAATAATCATTGCTAAAACAATATAAAGAATAACTAATAAAGATATTGTAATGAAATTTCAAGCACCATTTTAAACAGTGAATACTTGATAAAACAGTAAACACACCTGTACATAAGATGACCTCTGTCTCTAGCATTCACTTTGCTCCATTCTCCTTCAAAAGCAACCTAAAGGTGATGGTTTTAAAAATGGATTGAATATTTAAGTTTATTTGCAACAAATTGACATTAAGATACTAGAGAAAATGTTATTACAAAAACGTTAAAAGCCTTCAACAGTCCGTTGTGAACATTAAAATAAAATTCAGAAAATTATATATGAAGTGTTTGTGGTAGAATGTTTGATAATTTTCAAAGCCATGATCTCCAATATTTTTTGTGGTAACCTATTTTTATATTAATACTAATGGTAATGTTTAGTAATATATGGTGAAGAATGATATACACATCAAGTAACAATAAATTGTGGTCAAATTACCACAGTGATATTTAGTGTTTTATTCTTCAAAACAAAAATAACATTCACATCTCACCTTGGCAGCTATTACTGCCTTATGTACATCTTGTCTTGATGCACTCTCAACCTCACAAAGGAGCTATTACATAAAACACAAGAAATATATTTTTAACAACAGAAACATTTCAAATATTTTTTCTGCACATTAGAAAAACCAAACAAACATCAAAATCAAATTTTAGTAATCATTTAAAAGAACATAAAACACTTGTAAACAACTTCAACAATAGCTACATTTCATTATTCAGAACATGAACCACAACAGTTTTTTACAAGCAAAAAAACTTGTAATCTTATTTTTGACAATATTTTACTAATAGACAATTTACATGTTACCTTAGTTTTGTCAATATTATACCCAAATGTTAGTAACAAATATTTTATACTCATATTTAATTCTACTCATTAATTGTAATTCTACTGTTAAAAAGACTAGCCTTAAGTACAACTTCTAATTCTTGTTTTGATGCTAATTCAAAAATACACCTCAATACAGTTGACTGATTTCCATAAAAACAAGAGTTTAATGGGTTTAATATGTAGAAGGAAAAGTGCAGTGACTTCTGCAAGTGGACTGAAGGAAAAAACACTATTGAAGTTGAAATAACACAAAATGCTTTATTTCCTAGCTCATCATCATGGTACATTATCACATTGTAATGAATTAAAGGAAGAAAAGTATAATACATTATTTAGAAATTAAACAAAACTGACTAATTTGATCAGTAGAAGAGATAGATAAAAAAATCAAGATACAAATGAAACTTCAGCAACTAGTCTTGACTCTTAAAAAACAGAAACAAGTCTGTTTTCAAAAATTAGAATGAATCTTTCTGAAAAGATCAAACTTACAATCACAGACCACATTCTCATTACAGCTGAACAACAAGTAAACAGGGAATGGAAAAATTATGGAATATTTATGTTCTCATACAACAGTCAAGATATCCCTCAAATGCAAGATCAAACAGGACAATCTGTTCTTATTTGTTGAATTTTGCATAAAGCCATTATTTTTGAGATAGTGAACTAAGGAAATATCTTAAGCTTGTGCTAGTCCTATATCCTAGACAAAGGTTTCATACCAAGTGATTGTTCTACAAGGCTTAAAATTAATTGAGCTTGTTTCTGTGGCATGTCCTCCTGGACTGAGGTCATTCACTTCATAAGATGGCACAAAGACTTGTACAAGTTACTATGGGCTGGGGACTTATACTTGAACATACACAGTTGAAATTATTGTTAATGTATAATCTAATATTTTGATTTACTGCATTAGGACTTGTCAAATTTAATGTGAGCATTCTTATTTTTGTCTCTGTTCTGTGCAGATATAAGAAATTCTCATTCTGTTCCAGTGCAGATGTTAAAAAGTATCTTATTAACAATTGTTAGATGGTTAAGCTTTTAGTTCAGTTAGAAGAAAACTTGACAGATGGTGAAAGTAGTCCAGGTTAAAATCCTTCTCAAGTGAGATGAAACAAAACTAGGTTTCACACACTTAGAAGACACTTAAGTAAATTTTTACATTGTTAATAAATAAAGATTTTTAATATTGATGGACTTGTATTTGCTTGCTTTTATTTTTCATTCCAGTTGAAAATTATTCTGTGTACAATATCTCTGGAACCTGTCAAAGATCAGTGTACCTGAATATAACAACTATAACCTGGCCTAAATGTGAGTGATATCAGAGTAGGAAACTACAAACACAAGAATCTATATATCTACAGTTAAAACTATAATAGACTTTACCTCTTCTGAACTAGGATCAATAGATTTCAACTTCTTGTCATTAGTAGAGTCAACAAATTGGTTGTTAATGAAAAGCTGTCGAGGGAATTCCAAATCCAAATTGTTGGCTTTGATTTTGACCTGCAAATAGATTATCATCCAAATAAAATATGAGTAATAATGATACGTTAATTTTAATAAAAATCTTAACTATTGTTCGCACAGAAAAATATTGCAGTCACTTTCAGAGCTTTTTCTATTAACATTTCAAGACACACAAAAGGAGTTCGTTTTTTATGACCAAAATAAAAAATTCATATATACCAGAATTTAAGAAGTAAATTGCACTGTAATCAGTTCTGAAATTGTTTCAAACAGAATTATTCCAAATATGTAATACAATACAAAAGAATCAATATAAATAAAATTATGAAAAATTAATATTTTGGTATAAGAAAAATAAAGCTTTCATTCATATCACTTACTATTCACACAATAAACCTGAATAAATCTTTGAATTAGCTCAAAATGTAATACACTAATTTATATCTTCAAAGATACAACCCTAAAAATACATCCAAATCTAACATTGACTCAAATACTGAAACAGTAAACCTTAATAAACTTCTCGATAAACCATAAATCTAATAAAATTATCCACACATATGAAACATGAACCTCAAGAAATCTCTTAAATAACTGTCTCAAGATTAATGTATTTAGCCATACACTTGAACAGCAGTCCTGAATAAACTTCATAACAAGTCTTAAATCCAATGATTTAAAAACAGAGGACCCCAACTAAACCTTTAGACCTATAAATATATCAATTTATATATTTGAACAGACATTAAACTAAATAAAAAACATGAAATCAAATACTACACCTTGATTTTTAAATTAATTTAACAGTAAATCTTAAAAAAAATAACAAAACACAAAGAAAATAAATCAACCAATTTTAAAATATTTATACATACACATTTAAGCAGTGAACTTCAAAGCATCTCAAAATTATTGGCCAAAAGCCTAACAAACAGTGAATCTTAACAACTCTCATTAAGCTTAAATCTAACATTCTGACTATTTATATTCAAATAGTGCACATTAAATATATTGATATTTATATTTAAAACAATGAACAAAAGAAAACTTCAATTCCTAATTTTACTGTTTTATGCATTCTAAAAATTAATATAAAAAAAACTATCTGTAGTCAACCTCTTAAACTGATCTACTGGTTTATTAATTCAAGAGTTTAAACTTCAAAAGCTCTTCCAATAAGCACTAATTTTGACTTTTTAGTTTGTGTATCCAAGTTCTGAATCATTTGTACTTACTGGTACATACACTTAAGTTGCTAACCTGGTACCTCCTACCAATTCATATTAAATATTGCTCTTTGATTCATGTATTAAAGCAGCAAACCTCCAAAACAACTGAAAGTAACATACTGGATCAAAATGAAGAAGAGGACCCGATGAAATCCCACGACTATTTAACACTACTGTCTTGATAAATTCCTTAAAAATAGTGGACAAGTAGACATCTTCATTCTCAAGTTGTACATTGCATTTTTCTTTTAATTCTTCTATGAGCCTAAGGAAAAGTGCAACAAAATGTTAATTAGTATTTGGAAAAAAAAAAACAAACTGAAAGTATAAGAAAAAATTATGTAACTTCTTTTTCAAAATACTTGTAAAATGGATTAAGATCTTGTAATTTTTGCTTTAATGACTAGTATGTGTGTAAAAAAGAAAAAAAAACTGGTGTGTAGAAAATAGGCTGAACAAAAGCAAATTCTTCATTAACATGAAACATTGTAATATATTCTATACAGAAAAAAAATGGTTGCCTCAATAGGATACTAAATAATTTACATAAGTAACAAGTGAACATAAAATCCTTGTACATAATTTGACAACTTAGTCATACCTATTAACATACTAAGAGTATATAACTTAGTCAATACAATTGACTATCTTGTCCTAAGCCTAAGAAACCCACAATTATCTAAATGTGCCATTTTTCAAATTTTATAAGAGATTAATGAAAATCATTTTCATATCATAAATAGATTATCAAAATCAGATTGATTCAACAGCTTCACTCCCCTTTACTTTCAAGATGTTCTTTCACTAATTTAGGTAACTGGTTCTGGGATCAATAAATTATACTTATACCTTGCTACATCCATAGAACCTGCTCCACTCTTGAAAAAATCTGTTTCATCATTAACTTCAAGATTTAGAATGCCTGTCCATATATTCTGGAAAATTAAGGTCATGATATCAGTACTTTTGTTCAAAATGCCTGTTTTTATCCTTTTTAAGTATTTTGGTTTAGAATGCCCGTATAACCTCTTAAAACTTTAATGACAGTATGTCATTAGTCTGATTTAGAATTCTTGTCTTTATCTCCTTAAAAAGTGATTTCATCAAATCAGTATTTTGCTTTAAAACATTTGTCCATATCTGAAATAGTTTATTTTATCAATATTTTGCACATCCTAAAATTTCATTTAAAACTTTAACACGATAATCCAAAAATGAATACCAATATTAAATTTAATTCATAACATAGCATCATTTTTAGAAGAATAAAAAAATAATTATATCAGTATGAAGACACAAGTGTAGAGGATGACGTTTCAAAAGTGTTCCGCCTTCCTTCTTCAACCTGAAAATGAAAGACAGAACACTTTCAAAACATTGTCCTCTGCACTTGTGTCTCCACAACAGGCAGTTGCTGTCCATTCTACAAAGTTTCATCAGGAATACTCTGACTAAACAATCTATCAAAGATTATATCAGTATTTTTCACATTTTAAAATTGTACATAAAGCTGAACAAATTGATAAAAAAAAACAGAGTACTAGTATTCTGTTCAATTTGCCACACTATATTTAGGGAAATAACAAATATGTCAGTTTCCTAATTTCAGCTCATTTTGTGATATGTTACTTTAGTGATATATCTTTCATTGGTTTGGTTTGTATGCAGTTGTAGCATAAATATATCATTCATAAAGTTGTTGAGATTGCCTTGTTCTAGTTGCTCTACTTCCACATTCTACATGGTAAATAATACCTATTTTGTATTAGAGGATATTGTATAAACAAAAAGCATTTGGGTTGAAAGGATATAGGGGCTACAATATCTTTTAATGGCTGATTTTACATTATGTGAATGTTACTGCAATTGCCTAGTAGTGTGAAACCAAAGGTGATGAGATACTGTCAACTAGACAAAGAAATCAAGTTTACTTGTAAAATTCAGGCATCCTTTCTTGACTGAACTAGATATTTATAGGGTTAGCAACCAGTCACTTCCACTGGACAGAAATGAATATAACTACAATGGTATTTTGTATGGGAGCAGGGCTATGCAGGTACACTCACAGGATACATGACACAGCAAGGTCCACACGCATGGGATCTGAACCATCATAAGGGTTCATGTTATTGTAAAATCCACAAATGGGATACAAAACACCTTAACATCATCCAGGATGGGAAGAGTAAAGCAGCTGCTTCACTTGTGGATTGATGAAGTACTGCTAAAAACAATGTCTGTACTTTATTGTGCGATAAAGATGGCAGAACAATCAGTTCCAAATAATGGCTCAACAGATCCCAGCCAACCTGAAACATGAACACTTTGTGGAGCTATAAAGTAGGCAAAAATATTGATACCAGCTGTCAGATCAGCAGATTCAGTAAGACTCGTAACAAGTAATGGTTAATGCTGTAGAAAAGTGATGGATCTTAAGTTGGGCTTGACTAATGGCTTGAGATAGGGTGGGGTACACACTAGCCAATTTGCACTAAAAAGTGTTCAACCCAACTTTCTCTGAAGCACAGACTGTAGTATTTGTATTAGATGAGAACTGTATAACATGATTTAGAAAACCAGAAGAATTCCATATGAATCATGAAGCTATCTTCAACAGCCAACTGTCTTCTTTGTTGTGTAAAGTGTTAGGTGTGGTGAAGACACATACTTCATCTCCCCTACCCTTAAATCTGATGATTTGGGTGATACAGACTACCAGACACTTGCACAGTTTTTAATTTCAAAAGAACTGACTGGAATGAACAGTTGCTACATGTTATGATGGAATAAAGAGCAATAGAACTTGCAACAGCAAGGCCGTTCATTTAAATTTCTCATGTTAGAATGTAAGATGTTACTTCCTATAAACGTGATGTATGATTCTCCAATAGAAGAAGTTCCCCACTGTTCACAACAGTATAGAGTGACTAACATAAAAAAATACTCAGTACATGCAAAATTCACCTAACAATAACTTACAAAAGCAGTATATTGACAAAAGTGAAAGAATAGATATTTCAGTGTTGAAACTGCATTTGGTTGTGGTACATGCCTGTGGCACAAAAGCAACTAAGATCTGGCTAGACTGGTATATACCTGATAGTTTGACAAAATGTTCCTCAAATGAGCTACAGAAAATGAATACAAAGTGCATGAAACACAATAATAAGCTTTGTCCATACATCATGGGAAAGCCTTTGGTGCACAGGCTTAACCAAGAAGGAATCTGGACAGAAAAATGATTAGCCACTGGGGAATGAGGTTGGTTGGTTTGGCATTTTATGGAGCAAAGCATTTTATGTTGCTATCTGCAACATGACTTATCCAGACCTGTTTGATGTTGGAGATAAAGCTGCAGACACTTTTCTAGCAGTCTAAGAAACAAGATAAGCCACAGAGATGAAAGCAATTATCACCTCCAATCAGCAGTCAAGACATCAACATAACTTCCAAATTAATATGGGTGGGACTGGTTGATCTTTACTAGCTCAAATTGTCAAGTGGCTAAAGAACTAGTGCAGGAAATGGCATGGTGACTTGGGAAAATAGCTGATTTAAAGGGCTTCAGGACCCTTATATTCCTAGCAAACAATGCATTCATTTTCTAATGTAACATGTCATCAGATATTAAGGAAACCACTCTAACAATATGAGTAGTTGGAACTCTGTAGAGCATACCACCTAGTATTAGCCTAATTTTTCATCGATCTTCAATCAATGAGGGGATCCAGTTTTCTCCAAATGTATATTGAAGTATAGTAATAACAAAAGAAAATTTAATCTTAGGAAACAAGCTTTTAGTTCAGACATCTTGACTGATTTGAATTTTACAATGATTATTTTGTGAAGGCTGAAGTATTAATAAGTTGAATCTGCCAGCCCATGGTTGACATTACCATTACTATTACGTGTAGCTTCAGTGGATATCTCAGTTGTTATTGAAGTAGCTTATGCAGTAGCCAGAGGAAAGCTGAAACAACAACAGTACTTGGAAAAGTTTAATGGTGACAGTAGGAATATGCCAGAATGAGCAGGTAAAAAAAAAAGAGCATGAATATGGACTATGTGCAATAGAAACACTACATGAAGTCATTTTTGGTATTTGTAAGGTGCATTAATACACGCTAATCAATTACACAAAAGGTATAGAAATAATGAAATAATAAGGAAACAAGGAGGTAGCAGAGACACTAGATTTGATCTTAACATTGAGTCAGGCACTGCTGAATATTTTAAGTGTCTCAGATGAGTATATGTAATAAGCAGAACTGCACCACAGTAATGTTGAAGGTATAAATATAAAAGTATATAAAAAAGTAATGACTAATATAATGACAAAGACTCCAGAGAACATATTAAGAAACTAATTGCTGTACATTTAGACTATAGCAAAGATGTGTGTAACTTTTGAGTATATAAAAAGGTTAATAAAAGAAATATTGAAATCTTCATTTCAAACTTCTTTATTTTAACTGTAAAGCCTCAAGTTAGTGCCTATGTGCTCAGGGGCGTAGATTTTTTACACCCGATGGGGGGGGTTGATTTTTGCAACCACTTATGTGAACTGTTCAGTTTGCAAATTGGTAATCTCTGATTACATGAACCTGAAAGCTGTAAACACGCAGTCACAGAGTAATCTTGTTGCCACGATACTTCAAGGTTTCCATGCAAATTTGTATAAGTGAGGTGTTGTGAACAGTTTTCAGAATGTTAATAGAATAAAGATAAATGTGTCACAAATTAACTGTCACATGAATTTATTCCTGCACACTGCACAGTATAAATGATGGCCATTATACTTGACAAGGTTACTAATAACTTTCAAATATTAATAAAACTAGTAATTACCCTTCATAAGTCTATATCTACTGAAAAACTGTTCATGTTGTTTGATAAAAATAATTAAAATGTCTTTGCGAACAATACATCAATACAATGTAGCACAGAATTATTCATACTTTTCATTGAAATAAGATTCATTTAGTCCTCTAGACTACATATTCCCAAACGTATACCTCTTTTGTGTTTATGAATTCTTTCATAAGCTCTTCTACATTTATCTTGTCGACCTCATCTTTGTGAGTGTGACAAACTGCCACATGGTTGAGGTGGCACTGAGACATAATCTTCAACTGTCTTAATGCAGAAAAGCTGCATTCACATTTGCAGCTGGATACTGGATATACAAGCAAAAGTTTCATGAGAAGAAACACTTCACTAAACATCTGCTGGCTTGTTTCATGCATTTTACAGTAAGCATCCTTTGTACCTTTCAGAGATACTGCTTTTGTTGTTCCTTTGAACATGGGCAACTAAAACTCAAGCAGTTGTGCAGAGATTTCTGGACAGAAGTTTATAACCGAGTTGTCAATCTTGCCAGATGTGATCATGTTCTCAAGTGCCAGATATTGCCTCAAGTCATTGTTGTCTGCATTGAATTTAGTGGTCAGATGTTCTATGACTGTGTCCACAAATTCAAAATATTGGCTTCTGTAGTAATCTCTAGCTGTTGCAGAATGGTGTTCTGAGCCATCACCTGTGATCCTTCTGTGGGGTCTCTGAATGCGTGGTAGTTCAATTGGCACCAGATCTAAGGAAGATACCTTTTTCTCAGCTTCATCAAATATTTGTTGTAATTTTCCTGTGTTTGCAATACCCACAATTGCTCAACTGTCATTGCAGATGCTTCAATCATGCCTGATACTGTTGCTGATTTTGCTTGGAATGCACGGTTTAGTTTCTTTAATGCAGCTAATGGATGCTGAGCCATCAAAAATCCAAAAACTATCTTTCCTTTGTCAAATCTGTCCAGCAGACCTCATGCTTTCACTGCTACATCTGATTTTTCATTTGCTAATTCAGACAATGTCACTGTAGTGATCATTAGCACATGTAATTGCAGATAGGCAGCACAACCAGCGTGCTGGACACAGTAAGCAGATGTATTTAACTGAACCATTGTGGCTGTCTGACAATACAATATTTTCAAAGATTGTCTTGTATTTGCCTGACCTCTGAAGTGAGACACCAAGTTCATGTACCCACTGGATAGAATCTCGAATGCATTCACAAGCTTCAACTGCATGTTGCATTATTAAATTAGCCTTGTGTGCTCCGCAGTGAAAAAACATAGCTGACGGTTGGTTCTCTTTTATTTTTGCCTGGCATCCACTGTAAGCACCACTCATGTTATTGACTCCATCATAAGTTTGTGCTCTTAATCCTGACAGTGGTAAATTGAGTCTCGTCAGTACATCGAGTATAGTCGAGGATATTGTTTCACCAGTTGTATTGGAAACACTGTACAAACCAAGAAATGTCTCATGGACGTCAAGGTTCTCATCTACGTATCGTACACATATTGCTTCCTGTTCGGCACCTGTAACATCTTGAGTGCCATCAACCATAAATATTTTACTTTGCTGCACTTTGTGTGCTATGTTCCTTAGTATTTGATGGCTGAACATCTCCATTATTTCATTCTGAGCCTGGGATGATGTGAATATGGTTTTCTTTCACAAGTAGGCCGTCAACTCAGGATCTTCCTCCTCCAGTAGCTTCATTAACTGCAGGAAGTTCCTCTCTGTATCAGTATGTCCACGTAAAGCTAAACCTTGATGCAGTAAAAAACGTGTAAATTCTGAATATTTTGGCTAGACTTCTTTTGCATTCTTCCTGTTACTTCTTTTTTCCATTATTTAGCTGGACAGTCACTGGAATTACATCAAGCGAACCTTCTGGATATACAGCGAATCTGTGCTGAGAGGAGGATTGGTGTTCGTTTAATTTCTGTTTTATCTTTTTCCAGTTGCAAAAACCAGTGGATATGAAGGTATACTCCACTGGCCTCTTCAATTTCCCTGTAAAAAGGCCTCTATTTTCCGTCTTGGCACAATGGAAGCATATGACATTTTTGAGTCTGATTGTTGAAGTGCAGCCATGGGAACTCACAAACCACTTGCCCTGGAAGCTGATATTTTGAGATTTTGCTTTCTGTTGTGATATTAGCTGTGTGTCTGGATGATATGGTTTTCCACACTGTATCTGTAGAGTGTCAGATTTTTTCATTACTGCACAAACTTGTTTCACAACTACCTGGTGGTTCATGATGTGCAATAGTTGCACAAGCATTTTCAGACTCGTCCTCTAATGAACATGATATTTCCTCTGTATGGCAAGTTTCTATTCCTTTGCTTGAGGTTGTTGGATTATCTGCATCTTTATTGTCACTTGTAGTACTAGTAACTGGCTTGCAGAACTGTCTAATATTGGAAAGTTTCAGACGCTTGCTTGTCATAATTGGAATCTGTTTCCCAGATGACTCAACAGGCTAAAATATAGTATTTATTGGAAAACTCTAACGTAAAAGGAATGAAGATATAACAGAATGGAAGTAGGACTGAACTGTACAATGTATTTAAGTCGAACGCGCAAACCTCACAATGACTTCCGAGCCAACTGACCGCCTGGGCATCACTGGGACAATAATATGTGCTAGTTACAACACAAGTAATTGCATGTTTCTTGAAAAATACTTACACAATCACAAATATATTATATTCCTCTTAAAGTTCATCAAAAGGCAAACACGTTGTGATGTAATGTCTATAAGCACGTCTATTAAATAAAAACACCTGAACAAAAACTAGCAATACAATTTGAGTAGAGGCTTCAGGCCACTGAAATTGCTCCTTTTGTGTTCTAATTATACGAAAAAATACAATATTTTTATTATCTATGATAAGAGAATATATTGTTCTTTTACCATAAAGCACCAGCACTTTATTAGAGGGTGATGATAATCTGAAATTTCATAGATTAATGAGGGCCCCAAACACAGATCTAATGAGCCCTGTTGTAAAATCGAGGTTCAGACTGAAGGGAGCGGAGGGGGGTGATGTAGGGCGTATCTGGATCCGAGCGACCCGAACCTGTCGTTAAATGTACACTAAACGTACACTATGGTCAGCGGCTCCGGCAGCTGAGGAGAGTAAGGCATTCAACAATAAAACTGACTAGACATGCATAAGAACAAATGGCATAGGAAAACTGCACAATATACACATAAGATTGATGCAGCTACAAGCTACAAATGGCCTGCCAGATCTAGATCACAGGAGCTTATGCTTGGGAATAATATTTTCGAATTTCATGCTCTGTTCAATCTGTTGTGAGGAAAATTTTACTTAATCTTACACTATGTACAAGACGTAGGTAAATTCTGTGATTCTGCATATATACTTAGGCCTACTGACTGATACTTACGAACTATCGCTTAGATCGTAAAGCTTAGAAGCATGCCTATATTAAAAATGTACATTTCAGCTACTGAAAAACCTACATCTAGGCCTAATTATGTAATTCGATTGGTAAGAACATGAGAATCACAAGAACAAACACACAATTTGTAGGCCTGTGATGCAATAAAACAATTCAACAGACCAAACTGTAGGGGGGATGACTGTATGCACCAAAACCCCCCACCTAAAATGAAGGGAGGATGTATTCCACCCATTCACCCCCAGAATCTACTCCCCTGTATGTGCTCCATTCCCCCACTGCATCCTCACCTAAAAATAAATAAAGTTTGAACAACAGGTAGTATTAGTTGAAGCTCCAATGACTAACCAAACTAACCTTTTGACCTACTCTCTTCCACTCCACCTGGTTCCGTCACGAGAACTAATGAATACAGGTTAACTGTGATGAATAACCTGGAAGGTTTTAACCAAAAATACAGTGTACCTGCAATTTTATTTAATGCTGAGAAATTTTATTAAGTTCTGAACTTTAGATATTCTACAGGTAGGTGAAGTTTTTTTCATGGAAAAAACAACAGTAACAAACAGACTTGTAAAACAATACAGTTTTACTTAATGTTTCTCAGAAGTCTAATGCAAGGATATTTTGACATGATAAAGCTGAAATATTGATCTGTAAGTTAAATTGTCAGTTGTACATGAACTTCACAGATAATGGTTTATACATCATAAGAAATATATCAATATTGTATACCCAATATTTTATACAGCTGCAATAGGAATATTTTCAATTATGCACATTGAAATATTTCTAATAAGCAAACTGTCTTTCTGAATATTTTCCAAATGTGCATTCATTACAAAACAGTTTTGAAACATGAAAATGCAGCCTGTATGTATTGGGTTGAGGAATAATTTGTGAGCATTTTTTCAAGTTAAAAAAATATATTCATAAATGAAACGCTTTCGCAAAATATTTCATGTCATTTGGTAGATAATTTTTTGCTCTAATAGATGGTGTGTTTGATTTTCATATGTCTTTAATTTTTGCTTTCATTTTCAGCTCATTAAATGGAATGTCAAGTGGACAAAATCGAGCATTTTCGACACCATCTGCTTTTCGCATTTAATTTCTTGCAATTTCGTTTAAAACAATGCATACTATATACCTAGGTATTACATGAAATAAAGTATCATAATAAATGTTTTGGGTGTCATGTGTTCATGCATTGAAGTATTGTATAGTCTTGCATGTAATGCTTGAATGAAATTATTTAAAAATGCTCACGAATTATTCCTCAACCTAATATAAAAGTGTGAGGCAGGAGGTAACATTTAAACAATGAAACCTTGTAATTTATGCCATGACTGTGGCAGTTTTAAGTGCAAGAAAGCCCATAAAAGAAAGAAAAGAAAGGTGTTGTCAAAAGCTAATGATTAAAGTGGGGTTAGTATTGAGAGTGGGGGGATGTGTGTCCCATTATCTGATGGGGCAAAAGGCAGTCTTATGCTCACAGGTAATTTAATAAAAATCCAGGGAAACAATTGGATCACAAACATATTCTACAAACAAGGATGTGTATATGTTAAGCCTGTAACATGCAATTTAACCAGTATCACTGATAAAGGCCTTGATACACTTTGGAAGCCTAAGAAAGTTGAATCATCAGATTCAACTGAAGAAGCCTAGCCTCCCAGTGGCCCAGCAATTGATATTGCTGTTGATGCTACCGAAGGAGATAAAGATTGAAGAGCAACAGGAAAAGATGCCAAAGGTACTTCCATCTCCAAGGAAACCACTACACCCAAAAACAGAAGAAGTTCTTTCTAGCACAAAGGGCATCTTAAAGGACACTTAAGTCCTGCAAAAATAGATGTCTGGTGAACATCAGGAGGACTGATATCACTGATGAAGACCAAGGAATTCATGGTGAAGATGAGCCAGACAATTCATTCTATGGTTCCTGCCATCACCAAAAGAACTTTCACCTCAAGTGTAAGATCTTCCAGAAGATTACATAAAACATATGATGTCATAGTATCTGAGGCACCACCAGCATAGTAACCATAAGAGACACCCCAGAAGAGAGAGAGCATAGAACTTTCTTGCAAGCCACTTAAGATAATAACATACCAGCCTATGTTAGAGCAGATTCCACTGCTTAACTCAATGGTTATATGTAATTCCACTGGGCTTAGATTGCATAGAGCATGATACACAATTCAACAATATTTTAAAAAACTGAGCTTTCTTAATGTATCTTCATAAAAATTGATACAATTTTGTTCAAGATTACAAGTATTTTGTACATAAAGAATGAGATTATTTAAATAAAGTATTTTCATTAAATAGTTGTTATTTTTGTATTGTAGTTATTTTCAGTCAGACTCTGAAAATTTCAAGTGTTTTCATCAACATATTGTCAAGTGGAATGTTCAAAATTAAAATAAGAAAAATGTACTTACCTTTTAATTTTAAATTATTTTTAAAATCTTCTTGATATTAAGTTTTTACTTTTTTTACAAAAAGTTTATTTTTTTTTTAATGTTTTATTTTCCCTTCCTATCCTTTAGCATTATTACTTATTGTGACATACATAAATAGGCATTTCTGAGTTTTCTTTGGCAGAAACACTTAAGGCATTAGCAAAAAGTTGGAATATTTGTTTAAACATTAAGCCTGATAAACTAACAGCAATTTGGCTTATGCTTTTAAAACAGAACTACGATATAACTAAATTATAAAACTAAAACCTAATTACAATTTAATTGCCTATCTAACTAACATATTTATAAGTGAGAAATGATGCTAAAGCACTAAATTCTCTATGGAATTCTTCACAACAATTTTAAAATAGCTATTCGGAAATAGTATTTCAAAATGTGATTTTTGTTATTGGTTATAAACATCTAGCCCAACTAACTGGTTGAAAAGTCACATCAATGTGTGTAGAGAATAGTCATTGCATCTATACAGAATTTGCAGAAATTTCTCTCTTTCCTCCAAATGTCCCTTGAGACGATTGAAAGAATGTACAACCAAAGCAATTAACTAGATACTTTCTATGTACCAGAGGTTTAGTACAGTCATATCATTATCAAATTACAAAGTCCAAATGTTAAAACATTTTTCAATAATTAACTGAAGCTTAATAATTTTTCTTTAAAGTTTATTTTGAAATAAGGGAATTAAAACTTAGATAATATAAAACTTTGAACTATAATGTAAATCTTAATGATAATTTCACTGATAAACATTGATAATAAGATTACTTAAATACGTTTTGAATGCAACAAGTAAAATCTTGTGACATGTGGATTACAGGGTTGACCATAATCAGAAGGACCTACTCATAAACAATGAGTTAACCAACATTCTCATGAAGTGGTACTAAGTGGGTGGAGGACTAGGTTCTCTATAATTGGGAACAAGCTCAGTTGAGATAAAAGGCCCCTCCTCCATTGAAATATAAGGAAGAGGTCCAGCTCTCGCAAGACAGGATTATTGTAAGCTGAGTGGAACCTGTTGATGGGCCAAGCAGACCATAACATGCCAAAGGTACTTGCACCTCCATAAAACTGAACAACCTTTTCAAATAAGAGAAGACAACAACACTGGAAGCCCTGATCACTTTCTGTGGTGAATGTATGTCTTGTATATAGATTTAGATTATAAGTATCTTATCTTATACCCAAGTTTTAATGGAAAATACTTTGGCTTCTGCACTTGAATGCACATGAAAAGTTTTAGTGGCTTAACAGTTTATTTTTTGTTTTATACTACGTTCTACCTCTTATATGCATATGAGTGTGTGAAAAAGCAGGGCTTTGGAAGATTTTTTTATTATGAGTGTTTACTCACACACATGTGATCATGCAAGCAAGAAACAGGTAAGGTCAGGTTAAGGCTATAAAATGTAATAATTGTTTTTTGTTATTTTTATTAACTGATTAAAAAGTTATTTCTCTTCATGTATTTTGTGATTAATATGAAAGGAAATATTTTGTATCTACTTATTAAGTTGAAGTACAGAATGTGATTTTGGGGACAGTAAGTACAGTTTTTGAAGGCTGTATGAGCTAAAGTATTATATTTTATTCTCCTTTTAAATTCTTGTTAAAGGTTATTACACATTGCACTGTTTAATTTGCATTTTACTTCATATTTATCTGTTTCATTTTGCCCACCCAGTGTGGGTTCCGTCGACAGCACTCCACCACAGACCACCTAATTCGTCTTGAAACATCTATCAGAGAAGCCTTTCTCAACCGCCAACATCTTGTATCAATATTCTTTGACATAGAGAAGGCTTACGACACAACATGGAGGTATGGCGTTTTGCGAGACCTCCATACATATGGGTTACGTGGCCATCTACCCATGTTTATTAAACATTTTTTAATGGACAGGAGATTCCAAGTTCGTGTCGGTTTGACACTTTCCCGTTCTTTTGTACAGGAACTTGGAGTCCCTCAAGGCTGTGTATTGAGTGTTACACTCTTCAGTATAAAGATAAATGCCATCACTGAACAACTCCCTCTCACTGTTGCGAATGGGCTGTATGTCGATGACTTTCACATCTCATGTCAGTCGTCAAACATGAGATATATTGAGCGGCAACTACAAACCGCCTCAATTGTGTGCGGAAGTGGACTATGGCGAACGGCTTTAATTTCTCTCTCTCAAAACTGTATCCATGCACTTTTGCCGTCGACGGGTATTCACCCTGATCCTGAACTTCATATCGGTGGAGTTTTGCTGCCAGTTGTCCCGGAGACCAAGTTCTTGGGGCTTATCTTTGATCGTAAACTGACCTTTATACCACACTTAAAGCAGTTTCGGGTCAAATGCACAAGAGCACTGAACATCCTCCGTGTTCTCTCTTCTACCAGTTGGGGGGCAGATCGCTGTTCAATGTTAAAGGTATATCGTGCTCTTATTAGATCGAAACTCGATTATGGATCAATGGTCTATGGCTCTGCCAGACCCTTGGCCTTAAAGATGCTGGACCCGTTCATCACCAAGGACTTGACTCTGCACTGGGGCTTTCCGTACTTCTCCAGTTCAAAGTATATACATTGAATCTCATGAACCTTCTCTACACCTTCGCCGTTTGCAACTATCTTTACAATATACTTCGAAACTTCATTCCTTACCAAAGCATCCCACCTGGAAATGTGTTTTCCTTCCTCAGTGGGCAGTACTTTTTCAGAACAGACGATCTGTCATTGCTCCGTTTGGCCTTCGCATCCGGAAGCAATTGGATGAATTGGGTCTGTCCTTGGATAACATTGCATGTTCCACAGGTCGGCCCATCCCACCATGGCTTATTACAGCCCCCAAATGTGACCTTTCTTTCAGTCACCTAAAAAAGGCAGATACTCCAGATTGGAAGTACCGTCTTTTATTCAATGAATATCTTTCAAACAATCATTCAGTTCCTATTTATACAGATGGTTGCAAATCAGGTAATTCAGTGGGCTCTGCTATGGTTTGCTATGGGTCAGTAGTTGCATGCAGAATCCCTTCTACAGCTTCTGTGTTCACTGCTGAACTGTATGCCATATCTCTTGCCCTGGATCATATTGCAGCTGAGCAGTACTCCAACTGCACTATTTATACTGATTCGCTTAGTTCTATACTTGCCTTGGAATCGCTACACGTTAGCTCACATCCTATTCTCGCTGATATTCGTAACCGACTGGCCCGTTTCTCATTAGCAGCTACTTCAATCCAGTTTTTCTGGATACCAGGCCATGTTGGTATTCGCTGGAACGAGCTTGCAGACATGGCAGCTAAATATGTCTGCTTCAGCACCATCACTCCTATGCCTATTCCGTACATGGACTATGGTGTTATCTTCAAGGCTCGGCTCCGTGCCAGCTGGCAGTCCACTTGGAGTGAGCAACGTGACAACAAACTTTTTCAAATCAAACCCAAAATTGGACTTTGGCCATCTAGCTTCCGTAAAGTTCGGAAGGAGGAAGTTGTTCTCACTAGGCTACGCATTGGTCACAGTTTTTTAACTCATCATTTTCTTTTATCTGGAACTGATGCACCAATGTGTAATTTGTGTAACACTCAAATCACTATCAGCCACGTTTTACTTTCTTGCCATCGTTACAATTCTCAACGACGGCAATATTTTAAACATATTTTTTCCCAGGGTCAATCTGTAACATTGGACAGAGTTATTGGTGATGGTGACTCTGTCCACCTTGATAATGTTTTAATTTTTAATGGCCATTAACCTTTTAATCTCATTTAAGTGTTGCATGTTTATTCATTATACCTTTTTAATTGTGGTTCCTTTTTTACAGTTTTAATCTCTGTCATTCAATTTGACATTGGACAATGGCCAGAACATTAAATAACTTGACACCAGGACTGGAAAGGCCAACTTCAGGTGACTAACGCTCCTGTTTGAACTATCCGTTTGAACTACTCGTTAGTCATCCTGGCGAGTTGTTATTATACTTTTACTGCATATCATTTCACACTTTACTAATTAACTTTTAGTACTGGCCATATTGACTCATAACCCGAACCAGGACTGGAAAGACCAACTTCAGGTGACTGACGGTGGTTTTATACTTACCTGTTAGTCTTCCTGGCGGTTACGATCATTACCATTCTGCTACAGGTAGTTCTTTACAACTTTGTTGACTGGATGTCAACATTGGTTTTTACGCCATTTTCTGTCTTAATTGCCGTTTTGCTTTTATCTTCAATTACTTCTACAAATTTTACTCCATTTACTTGACTTTATCTTTTTACTGGACATTTGGCTACTCATTATTACGATTTTGCAGAGTGTCTTTTAAAACTTTTACTTTCTTTTACATTTTGATAATAGCTGCTATGACACATAACCCAGAACCAGGACTGGAAAGGCCAACTTCAGGTGATTGACGGTGGTTCTTGAACTTACCTGTTAATCTTCCTGGCGGGTTATGATCATTACCTTTTTGCTAGAGTAAATACCTTACAACTTCTTATACTCTACCTTTTATCTTAACATTGTAGACTAGGTGTCAACATTGGTTTTATACTTTTTTGTTTTACCTTCAGTTCCATTTATGTCTATTACTACATTTATTTATTTATTTATTTTTACATTTTTACCGAATGTCTGGCGCAGATAGCCTTGCTGCTTTGTGCCATAAAACACTAAATCAATCAATCAAACTGTTTCATTTTATACCTACCTTTTCATGAGAAAGTAGCTTAAAATAATTATTAAATTTTTAAACATGTATTTTTCAACATTAAAGATGTTCTTTCATTTTTCATGTCTTAACTATCATATCTTTTCCAATTGTTAGTCTCTTCAGTTTTAAAATGAACAATGTACCTCTGTGTTTTCTTTATTTCTTTTTTTTTATTGTATGTAATTAAGAAATGCTTCATTTATGCTATAATGTATTCTCACATATATTTTTCAGTATTAGAGTATTTTGTACGTTTCTTTAACATTTGTAAAGAATTAAAAGCTTTAACTTAAAAAGTGATTTTACATTAATGTATCTAACTTATTTTTAGTTTATCTTTTACAGAAATTACTGCACATCTTTGTTAAAGGGGTTTGTGTGTGTGTGCATGTGTGTTTTCTTATAGCAAAGCCACATAGGGCTATCTACTGAGTCCACCGTGTTAAAGGGGTTTAATATTGTACTGCAATTATTGTCAAAGAATTCATAGCATTCACTTGGAGTGTATGCTTTCAAGAATGAAATTAATGTGCTCCCTGATTGGTTTTAAGGTTAATTTTAATCTTTGGCTTGAAGAAAACCAGAAATACAGAACGGAGGAAAAAGTGTGATAAGTAGGTGTTTATGTTTTCATCTGGTTTAGGGATACACAAATTAAAATGTTTTCATTTATTTAATTTATATGTAGTTTTAAAATAAACACATGGTCCTTTTTTTAGTTACTGAGATTACCTTCTAATTCTTTGTTACTTTAGAAGGCCATACTATGCATACATCTTTTCATCTTCAAACACGAGCTTATAAAATAAATTGACTTAAAAATAGTTGTCAGTATCAAGTTTAATGTGTCACAGTTTTATATTTAAAGATGTAATACAAACCTTAACAGAGTCTGCTAATTTCAGCTCTTCCTGTGTTAATTCTATTTCTTGTGTTTCATCCTCAGACTGCCCATACTTTGCAGCATTGATCATCTTTCCATCTTCAAACATAAGCCTCTGAACATTAATCTATCATTTAAGAGATGAATAATATTTTAAAATTCAGTTTTGAATGTATCTAGAAAACAAACATTTGTACTATGAATTAAAACATGTAGGAAAGTTTTCCACATATAATTATACTATGGAGAAAATTATAGTCAATTATTTTAACTTTATCCATTTGCTCATAGCTTGTTTGAAGGCAGTTTTGATCTGAAAATGAATTATATGAAATTTCTTTTAAGATTTTTTCTCAGTAATTCAATAAAACAATTTCTGATGGACAGAAATCAGTTTTTGCTGGTCAAAAATACTCCAAACAAACAACTGCGGACAAGACTGTTTTTTGATAGATATGTAAACAAGATACTTGAGAAGGTACTTTAAACTATCAATGATAGAAGTGGTTGAGGTAGAAAATTAAAATTCTCCAAAAGTGGTGTTAAGTGCCTCTAGTTATTCTCTTTATGAGATAGAGCACAGTCAACTAGATATTTTCGTAATTACATTACTGTAAAGTCAAATGTGAGTTATCACCCTGAAAAAAATAAGATATAAGTCAGCACAAGAGGAACTCAGTGGACATATAACTTCAACAACAGCTATTGAAAATATGTAACCAAGCCAAAAGATTAAATAAGACATCAGATCATGAACAGAAGAATGAGTAAAGCTGTTTACATGTGCTCTTTATACATTAATCCAACAATCAACATTAGTTTATTCTGAGAGGAAAAAAACTATCATACTCAATGTACAACGTTTGTAGAAAAGTATGGTGTGAAATCAGTACAATTCTGAAGCTGCATTTCAGCTAACTACATCAGTGATTTAAGAAAAACTAATGACACTGATTGCTGAAAAGTCTTTTCACATTAGGAACCATCATGCAATTCCCTCAAGAGCATAACTTATCAGGCAAGAATTCATCTTCTAACAAAATAATTATCCTAACCATACAGCAAATGTGATGAACTGGTTTGTTGATGATAAAGCATCGAGTGAAATGCTAACAATCATGATAATGCCTAATGTAAATATTCATGAGACTGTTCCAGCCTATGTAAAAATTAATGAGGTGAAAAAAATAATCAAACAACTTTGAAAAATTGTGGGGAGTAATACAGCTATATAGGAACAATATTCCACAATAGTACATTAATGAGCCATATGACACAATCAACACAAAAATAAGGTGTAATGCACTTTGTAAAGCACACATACAGAGATAATACTAGAACACTGAATTTATAAAATTGTCACCTAGTTCTGTTATTCATTGTTTCTTGTGATTCACGTATATATGCAATACTTGTGTGTTTCCATAATTATTTCCATTAATATAAGTAACTAAAGAATATAAGTCAATATGGTTAAATGCTTTTACTATAAAAAATAATAATTTTTTTATTGCATAAAATATAATACTTATAAATGACAATTTTTGCAAAATTTAGCAACTAGACCATCAATTGTTGTCTAAAGTATCTTACAGGTTTCCAATCACTTCCAAATAACACCAGGCCTTCTTTATGAACAATAGCTGGTTGCTTCATTCCTTCAATGGTAACCTCTTGACCGGATGGCACTGGAGCTGACCAAATCTGAGACCCATACACTTTAACAGGCTGACACAAGAAATCATATACATAGACAAATGATT
This sequence comes from Tachypleus tridentatus, assembly GCF_004210375.1. Classification (NCBI taxonomy): domain Eukaryota; kingdom Metazoa; phylum Arthropoda; class Merostomata; order Xiphosura; family Limulidae; genus Tachypleus; species Tachypleus tridentatus. The sequence goes on from NC_134830.1 coordinate 93,894,624, forward strand.
AAAGTTAACAGTCTAAAGAACATATTTAGTTAGAACAATATCTTGCACCTAACATCTCATCAATTTACACCTAATCCTTCAAAAACACATGGCTATGCCAACTGGCACAAGATACTAAAAACACTTGTGCTATAAACATGATATTATACATAAAGTTCACAGGTTCAAGTATTTAAATACTATTTAATATTTGAAAGGCTTATCAAGCATCTTCCTTTCTAGAGTTTCCACAAGAAAACTATCTTTTATATGTTTATAACCATAGTTAATCAAATTGTATAACAAAAGCAGCAATTTATCTGATGATGTGGCTTTGATCATGTGTAAATTCTGCTTTATAAATAGGTAAGCTCTCTTAAAATGTAAAAACATTAGATATGTTGATAAAATATTTTGTAAAATCTTACACAAGAACAGTTTTTATTAACTATTTTTTTCACAAAAAGAAAACCTTTCCAAATAATGGTAAAAACAGAGGTCTCAACTGTAATGATCTTGTTTCCATTTATCAACTATTTAATGTGTGGAATACCGCTTAAATCTTCATTGGTAAAAACCAAAGAAAAAGCAAAATTTAATAACCTAACTATCTCATAATTATCAGATACTAGCCTTTCTTCATCATCCCTCAAGGATCTTACTCCTATTCTAACATTTTGTTTATCCTTGATGTATTTAAAGAAATCCTTAATGTTGAGTTTTGCAATTTATCTGCCAACCCTTTTCTCATATATCATTTTTGAAGTCCTAATTTCCTGTTTCACCAATTTTTTTGACATTCCATTATCTTCTAAGTCTTCTGTCATAAAAGTCAATTTAAATTTTGTACGTTTATGCCATTACTATAGACATTAAGATTGTCTTCTGGTAAAAACCAGCACATGTTGGTGTATAAAAGACATTTTAGTTTCATTAATAAATGACCTTAAAACACCAAATTTTTTTTTGTTTTAATAGGACAGTGAATGTTTGGCTTTGCAACTTCTATAGGAGAGTTTCACTTAAACACTAACTGTAACTAACAGTTAGAGACTTAATAAAATCTAGAAGACAGTACATGGTTTCCTCAGAGTCAGAGTTCATATACCATTAGTGATTCAGATTTCCATGACTTTTCCAAAATTTTCCATAGCTCTCCAAACTGATTTTCCAGACCAATTATAACATGATATAAATCATATAATCTACATTAACTTTTATTTTATACATATTTTGTTAAAGAATATATACATATAATTAAATGTGAAATCCAATGATAAGAACACAGACTAAAAATTCTTTGACTTTACCACCTTGTTTCCAATTTCTTCATGCAAAATATGCAAAAGACTATTTACCATAATATTAATTAATTTATTTACACTGTAATTAATTAATGTCGAGGCTATGGAGGTTTCTAGAAAGCCCATGTAATAGATACATATATGGCTGTGACCACACAACTGGAAATAGAGTAAAAGTAAAGTCACATATAAGAGAAGTTCTGTCAGAACAAAAAGTTATAAAATCTTTTATAAAATTATTGGCAAAGTAGCTAATATGTTAAGAGTAAAATTAATTGTTTGAAAGATATAAAAACAAAATAATTTGTCTCATCAAAGGTTGTTCTAAACTAATTAAACCCATATATGTAGACTTTGACAAAAGGAAGATGATTATTGGAAGTTCAGGATACAATTGAAATAACTTGCATAGCAATACAATAATGCAGCAATAAAGTAAAATAGTTTGGTTTGTCAACAGCAGTTTAAAGCAACTGAACTGGCCTAAGTGGTCTTTTGACAAAAAGAGAACTTTATTGTGTTTAAGATATAACCATGATCTCCATAGTGTAAAGAATTTTTTTTACATACATACTAAGAAAAACAAGTGGAGTGTATGCTATTTACTTATTGTTGAATTTACCTCCACGAAGTCACAGACACTTAATGTATCAGAATCTTTAGCCGAACAAACCCATAGGTTGATATTACTTTATATACATACTTTTAAGGATGGTGCATCTTTTTTGAAATCTTTGATATTTAGCCCGAAGTTTTGCAATATTATTTGTAAAGATAAGTTTCTTTTTCCATATCTTTTTATTTGGTTCAAGCATCTCCCTCTGTTGATTGAGGTATTGCTTATATTTCTGTCTACTATTTTGGGTGGCAGTGAGCAGTTTCTCTTGAAAAAGGAACTTCAAGAATATTTCAAAATGACTGCACCTAATATTAGATTAATTGCTGACCAATAAGTAGAAATCCTTCATGTTTTAAAGCATTAACCCTTTAATTAAAGGAATGTCCCTTTCAACAGTTGCTTGCTCATGAGAAAGTATCAAAAAGAGTTTGACATGGCATAAGGACCTGTAATCTGTAGTTTGGTCCATGTGTTTGAATAAAAAGAAGTCAAACCTACTGGTTTTTAAGTCAAAATTCTTGAAGATAAGGAAATTTGGTTTCTAAACTTGAATTAAAAACAAGCCATACCATATGATTAAATAATCATATTATTCTTCTTTAATTTTTTTCAAATTAAAAAGACTGAACAGTACATACTGAAGAGAAGTATACTATCCATCACATCCATCCAAGGCTATTTTCAGAGGAGAAAAACAGCTGACATCAGTATATTAACAACAAATAATTCTAAATGAAAGGTCAAAACTAACAAATGCTCATTGCAAATTGTAACCTGATCTTTTAGAGCTGCCTTCTCTGTACCAATTGATACCTTCATCTGTTATTATATTATATTTCACAATCTTTCTCAGACTTACAAAAGAAAAGGGAGTATAAGGTGGCATAATATTTAATGTTATATATTTATAATTAATATCTAAGCTTGTTTAAGTTTAATATATACACTGCTGGCCAAAATCTTAAGGGCAATAAACATAAAGAAAAAATATGCATCTTGCGTTGTTAGACTCAACCACTTATTTGAGTATAGCTTCGAAAGATGAAAATAAGAAAACCAAAAATAAAAAAAAACAACTTTTTTAGCAGTTAATAGGGAAAATGTGAACACTATAAAATTAGCCTAAATACTAGTTGGTCAAAAGTTTAAGACCATACTGAAATGAAGCGTTAATCAGTAAACACGTAAAGAAATTTAGTCATTTGTGTTCAAGCATTAGCATTGTCAACAACTCCCACTGACATCTCCTGTGTTACATTGGGTAAAACCATGGCAAAGGTTAAAAAGTTGATAGAGTTTGAATGTCGCAGAATTATCAAGCTGCAAAAGCAAGGTCTCTCTCAATATGCCATCACTGATGAAATTGGGTATAGTAAAACTGCTGTTGCAAATTTCTAGAAAGACCCTAAGGGATCCATAACGAGAATTTCAAGTGGTCGGCCCAAGAAAATTTCCCCAGCATTAAGCAGGAGGAGGATTCAACGGGTTGTCCGGCAAGACACCAGCCAATCATTGAACCAGATTAAGGTCCTTTTGGATGCAGAATGCAGCTCAAGAACAATAAGACGGCATCTACGAGAGAAAGACTTTAAAAACTGTAAACGTCTTCAAAGGCCAAGTCTTCTTCCACACCACGAAACAACTCGGTTAAACTTTGCTGAGAAACACCAAACCTGAAATGTAGAAAAGTGGATGAAGGTTTTGTTCTCTGATGAGAAAAAAATTTAACCTGGATGGTCCAGATGGCTTCCAACGTTACTGGCACGATAAGGATATCCCACCAGAGATATTTTCTACACCACACAATGGAGGAGGTTCCATCATGATCTGAGGTGCTTTCTCTTTCCATGGAACAATGGAGCTTCACATTATACAGGGGCGTCAAACAGCAGCTGGCTACATTGACATGTTGGAAAGAGCATCCTTATTGACTAAAGGCCCTCACTTGTGTGGAAATGACTGGGTCTTTCAGCAGGACAATGCTGCAATCCACAATACCCGCAAGACAAGGGACTTTTTCATAGCAAATAATGTGATTCTTTTGGACCATCCAGTGTGTTCGCCCAAATTGAACCCGAATGAAAATGTTTGGGGGTGAATGGCAAGAGAAGTCTAGAGAAATGGACGTCAATTCCAAACAGTGCATGATCTTCGTGAAGCCATCTTCACCACTTGAAATAACATTTCAGCCAGCCTTCTGCAAACGCTTATATCAACTATACCAAAGCAAATGTTTGAAGTTATTCGCAATGACAGCCGTGCAACACACTACTGAAACCTTTGTTGGGCATTTCCTACCCTGTTGAGGAATTATTTTTGGTATGGTCTTAAACTTTTGACCAGCTAGTATTTAGGCTAATTTCATAGTGTTCATATTTTCCCTATTAAATGCTAAAAAAAGTTGTTGTTTTTTTTCCCTTTTCCTATTTTCATCTTTCAATGTTCTACTCAAATAAGTGGTTGAGTCTAAAAATGCAAAATGCATACTTTTTCTTTATGTTCATTGGCCATAAGATTTTGGCCAGCAGTGTATATTTGTAACTTGTATTGTTAAATGTATATTGAGAAAGACTCAACTTCTCTAAATTTGTAAAAGATTCTCGAGAGTAAGAACCAAGTTTTATATGTTTTACAGAAGGACTAGGGTATCTCTGAATGTTGTTGCTAACTGAGCTTTCCAGAACCTCACCATAAAAATTTATAAATCAACGTGCTAACAGACAGTATAATGTGGTTAGTCTGCTACAGTTAGTATAAACTTTGGGGCTATAACTGTGATAAACACTTATTAAACAGAAAATTACAGATATTTGACCATAAATGTTTGTATATTTTGAACATTACAAATCATTTAACTTCAGATGCTAGTATTTCTATGAAGACATAACTTAAGCAGGAAAAAGCTCATGTGTAAAGAAGCTAATTAGCTTTTAGCTTCTCATCAAATGAAGTGTACCTGTGTTTCAATATAGAATTAATTCACTTATTGTGACCATTGATAAAGTATGTAGTTTATTCACTTCCAGACAGGATAGAAGACTCAGAATTGTTTGTTTGTAAAACTTTTGTATATAAGTCATTATTTGTAATAACCATCATAATAAGTTGTATTGTTGTTTGTATATTAAAATATATTTGTGTTAGCAAAGAAAACTGTGTATCAATCTCGTTGGCAAGTGTCATAAATTTGATACATAGATATTCAATTAATTTTTTAAGTTAAAATTTTGGGCTATTTGAAATTGTAATATGTAACATAATAAAGCTGCCAGGACAAAGTATAACAGTAACATAAATTTGGGGCTTATGTCAGAGATCTTAATCAGAGACAAAATTTGTTTTAAATTAAATTAAAATCTTAATTCAATTTATATTTAACAGTGCCAAGTTGCCAACAGTCCCAAAGTGGCCAGGTGGTTGGAGAGCTTGACTCGCAATCTGAGGGTTGCAGGTTCAAATCCATGCCACATCAAACATGCTTACCCTTTCAGTTGTCGGAACATTATTACATGATGGTCAAGCCCATTATTCATAGATAAAAATAGTAGTCCAAAAATTGATGATGGGTGGAGATGAGTAGCTGCCTTCTAGTCTTACACTGCTAAATTAAGGATGGCTAATGCAGATAGCCCTCATACAACGTTGTGAGAAATTCAAAACAAACAAACTGTGCCAACAAAATGTCTGATTGTCAAGGTTTTCTACAATATCCTTTCCTCAAATAGCTAGAAAGATATGACAAAAGTTACTGGAACTTGCCAAAAATTTTTAATTAGATGTTAAGAAATCAATGAGAAAATATGAACTAAAAAGCATATTAGTGAAATACTAATCAATGATGATTTGTTGGAAACCACAAAACCCAATATTGATTAAGGATGTGTCAGATGTCATTTTCAGCTCTTATTATAATTTTTTATGGAATGACCAGTTAACATTTGAGCCATCCATCCCTATTTCTAATAGATGACTTACATTAAACTCTTGCAGCTGTAAGAAATGGAATAGTAGTTCATTAGCCTGTGTGAAGTGTAGCCAAGAAATGCAGGATCAAGAAAGTACAAAAACATTCCAAGTCAAAATAACTGAAGGAACACATCAAGTTGATGTACAAAGTCTGTGTCTCATCTAAGTTTTTGATAAAAAGTTGAATTGATATACGAGGTCAATTCAAAACAAGCCACATATACACATTTTATTCACTCCATAAAATAACTTGGATATGATTTTAATATGAAAAAAATTATTCTTTTTTCAGTTTATGTTTTCACAGATTTGATAAGTTTGCCGGTTAAATTTAGTCTTCAGGACTTACCAAAACTCGGCTTTGGTAATGGATGAATTCCCTATGCCCTGTAATGAATAAACTGCACAATGAAGTGCTGACCTAGATGAAAAGAATTGAATCATCCAAAGGCTAACTGCGAAATAATGCAACTTTACTAAATTGTTCTGTGCATTTAATGAAATTCGGCTCATTCTCTTTATATTAACTTTAACTTGCGAATATTATTCACTTGCTGAACTAACCACTGCTTTTATTTGTTACAACAGTATGTCTAACTATATTATATCTAGCATCGGCTTAGATTCAGACGGTATCAAATTGTATGGTCGGTTTGGCTGTTGTTAACGTGTTCAATTTATGTACGTTGGCCACCCGTTTTATCTTTTCATATGGCTTATCCCTGCGATTCGCTCATATTAGTAGCATATTGTTTTTTATGGCACAGATTGCAGTAAGCTTCTTGGCGACGTACACCCACAGTATGCCATTTTTTGAACACATAGTTAAATGTACATTTGCTGTACATGTTTTACAAAAAATTCACATACCACAGTCAATACCACAGAACGCAAAAAAAAACAAAAATAGATGAGTCCCAAATACGTAAATACTTGAACTGTGAGGGTGAGACGTCGAAAGTCTCATTCAACTTTGCAAGTTTATTGCCGAAGTAATTCAAGTTACTGTTCGCGTATATAAATATGCAGTGCATGCTCGTAACAAGGTTAAGTACGATGGAGTTGCTCAAGAAATCATAATTATTAGATATTATACATATCAAATTCTGAGAAATACTGTTTTACGATATCGGCAGGATAGTTATTTCCTGTGGCTTTTCTAAAACGCTGGGGTAAATTTATTTTTTCCAAACTTGCTAGATCTTGGAAATGCTTCCACAATTTTCTAAAACTTTCCAAAATCCGTATGGTCCTTAAAAATCACGGACATGGGTTGCTAATTCAGGATGTGGCACAACTGTAGGCATCAAGACAAAGAAAGATCCCATTTTAGTTATTAAAAATGAGTTTTGTAGTGACTATGTATGTTAACATGCAAAAAAAATCTTAATACCCAAACATATTCGGACATTATTGTTGAAGGTTTTCAACAGTGAGAAAATACATGGTGTACATTGCAGGAAAATCATTGCATGTAGTTATTCTAATGCATTAAAAACCATAGCTAGATGTGGATATAATTATGAAGCACTAGTTTTGAAAGATAAGGACACAAGAAATAGCGAGAATGGATTTTGAGAGGTATCACCTAATGGCCTAGTTAGAAAAAAAAATAGCTTAGTCAGAGTCAAATATCTCCAAAATGCTGAAAATCTTGGTCCTATAGAAGCTACCACAACCTTCAAAACAATTCTGCTGCATACTAAATTCATTTTAAACTAAATCATTATTACCAGATGTATGACCAGCTTCTTATTACATGATAAACATTTTGTAATTTCGTAGTGCAGTACGTAAAATGATACACATTTTAAAGTGGAACTTGATAATCTTATGAAGCTATATGCAGAAAATTTACTAAAATGAAAATACCAAGACGATAGAAATATGATTTAGTTTTGATTTTTATGTAAATAGAAAAATATCATGACCCATGATATTGAATGTAAAATAAAAACAAAACAGGATTTTGAGTAAATTGTAGAAAATATATAGATAGAGAACAAAGAATGTTTCATGTCCCAGTTATTTGTTACCACGTCTCTCAACTTTCTGCAATATTAATTTTATTTGTAATTTTTTCCAATGAAATTCAATAAGGTTTTTGTGAAAGAAATAAAATTCAATTACTGAAAAGAAACAGGATTCTCTGAAACTAATTCAATCCAATAAAAGACACGCTGAACTTCAAGTAAATTTATAGTTCGAAATCTAATGGGTTAGAATTTAATGAATAATGACTTAAAATAAAGTCAGTGTACTTATGATTACTGACTAATATTACTTTATCATAGACAGGTCAATTCAGCCTAATTTCAACATATCAGGAAATATGTACGCAACAACTGCTTTGAATTTCTTTGTATTTTCAAAATAGTAGTACTGGTAGATTTACTCCTCACACCTACTGGATGTCATTTTGTATGTATATAATGCATTGTTCTAGTATCAATAAAATAAGGTTTAGTATCCCATATGTTGGCATCATATGGGTTATATTTTATCAATAAATATTTTTTAAAATGCAAAAGTGACGAAAATAATAGGTTGAACAATCGTCAAGTTTCTATACGATTTTATTACATGAAATATAACGTTTCAACCTAACGCTCATGGTCGGATCGTACAATCTATAACAAAGATGTATGCGCAGAAAAACGAACTTGAGTGCGCAGTATTTTGAATGTCGTGCGTGATAATTCGAAAATTCTATCTAACATAAAAATTACAAATAATGAAAATATAAAATAATTAAAATTTAAACAGAAAATGGAAAAATAAGTCAACAATAAACAAGAGAAGCACTCATTTAAACCAGATGATTGTAAGGTTGTCAATTTGTAAATTAATCTCCTCTGCAGTCGTTAATTTTGTGAATGTCTGTTGTAGCACTAAGAAGTCCAAAAATTGAAAACTTTTCAACTGTACGGGTGTTTACAATGAAATGTTTGCCTGTAGGTGTATCTTGGTTCTGCAGATTAATTGTTTAGATGTTTCCCCGCTTGACCACCGATTCGGCAACCAAACAGGTTTGTCATATGCGTAAAATATTCCATCTTTTGCAAAGTATACAATAAATGATACATTCGATGGTGCATGAAAATGACTGTCTTATGTTGAAACTTGTATTGTTTCCTTGTACACGTGTAGCGCTGTTTATAAGTGGGCAGTGACACCTGTTTCGTTCACAAGCTGGCGTGTTCTTTCTTGGTATGGTTAAGTACTTGGCTCCAGGATATATGGAATAGTTTTGGTAGCTACATCGTGGATCAGAGAACCACTACTATAACTGTTGATTACCACAATTGTATCTATAATTTTAAACAATTGTTTCCTTTAGAAAATTCACACAGATGGGTTAAATTACTTTAGAACACCTTTTGACAAAAATTATATTCCTCTCTTATTCTAATACAAGCTGAAACTAGTTTTAAAAATTGCCCCTTGAGGCTAAAATCACATAATAACTTTATTTTCATTAACTTCGTCACTGACGAAGACCTGGAACTTTCTATAAACTACGAGATATCATGACTTAGCAATACTCAGAGCAAGAAGAATTCAGAATGTTCGAGTACGTGATTTCAATTCACAACAATTGAAATACGAAACAAGATTCATAAACAGTTACATTAACAAACCTGCGATAAAATACGACTTGTGAAAATACTAAATTTAGAAATTTAGCTCTTACACAATAAAACTATTTAAATGATAACTTCTGTTAACTATAAATGAAACAATCATGTATATCTAACAGCTAGCCACTCCCCAAAAAGAATATTTACAACAATTTTTGTTTTGGTTTTTAAATTTAGCGCAAAGCTACACGAGGGCTATCTGCGCTAGCTGTCCCTAATCTAACAGTGTGAGATTAGAGGGAATGCAGCTAGTCATCACCATCCACAGCCAACTCTTGGGCTACTCTTTTACCAACAAATAGTGGGATTGACCGTAACTTTATAACGCCCCCACGGCTGAAAGGGCGAGCATATTTGGTGTGATGGGGATTCGAATCAGCGGCCCTCGAATTACGAGTCGAATGCCTTAACTCACCTGGCCACACAATATTCTTTCACTATACATAAGATCTCTTCTTATAGTCATTTATATTTGTGTCTTACCAAGCACGTTTAATGTTACATAAAATCAAACAGAACTTAATTGAAACATTAATTGAAATCGTTCTCCAATTTTCTGTATTGAAACATCGAGTACTGCAAAATAAAATTTCACTTTGAATAAAAAATTGGGTGTCTTGAACAGGTTAGTCTTCTGCAACATATGCAACTTGCCCCTTTTTCCTTATACGCACTAGTTCTGGTTCAAAAAATGTGGATATTCAACTCTTCTGCAAATTTACAAGCATCAACTGATGTGTTTTCAAACCCTTAATCACACTTATACTCTGTAGAAATGTCTTGGTTTGTTCCAGACGTTTGGAAGCAGAATGTCTCATGTTCTTTTGCTTGAAGCTGCTTACTAGTCAGATTTGCCTGAAAAAGAATAGTATGCCATATTGTCATAGAAACCAAAAATTTAGTGAAACACCCCATTCTTGCAAGAACTTTTGCTTCGGTACATGGCGCATTGCCAGACGATTCTGTGAAGGGAATTCTATCAGCAATTTCCATAATTGCGACTCTCCCATCTTGTTTCATTTAATGGCTTCACCATTAGACTTGGCACATGGTGTAAGAGAACATCCCAGCAAGGTGAGCCTGACAAAAATATAGATACGTTGGAGTAAATAAAAGAAGCTTGTAATCTAAAAGCAACACCTGGCAGTATCGTTTACAGCCGAATGTGAATAGCTGGAATCAAGTAATGCCTGATGGTTAATGCCCACGATTCTCTTTTGCACATCATTATGTTTACCTTTCATGTTGCCTGCCATTATCATTAATTACGTGGACCATGCAAGTTATCCAAGGAAAAAGACAGAAGAATGATGCTTTCAGTCACAAAGGCATTAGTTAATTCAATGGAATAAAACCCAAAGAAATGTTCTCTTGCATTTATTTCAGCAGCTCCCACATATGTAGATTTGTTAATGTCTATGAAGCAAATTATCATTGTCATCTCCTCTATATTCCTTATTTGAGGTGTATAGTCTAAATTTATTGACAAATATTTTGAAGACAGTTTGTTTTTAGCAGCATTTGTTAATAGTTGTGTTAGTTCGTTCTGTACGTCTTTTCCAAGATAATGCACAAGTGTTATTATCAATTATTTTGTGTAGATGCTTATCCATCCATGACTGGATCATGCAAAGTTAGATATTCAATGAAGTTCAAGAAGTTTACTCTACCTTCCTGCGATGTATAATTTCTTTCATGAAATGGAAGGTTTTTTGCATACCAAGTACTCTCATCTCAGCTAAAGTAATAAGTCATTTCAATACCAGCTGCCAATATTTCTGTATGTTAAAATAAGTCTTAATGGGATTAATCTATAGTTTTATTTTTATCAATTGTAGTTTCAATTCTTTCCAATTTTGGGAAATTTTTAAAATTCTGTTGTTTTTTTCAGGAGAGAATAGTATTGCAGAAATGTTTTTCTAGTTTCTTTACCTGTTCCCAGCAAGGGTTCATAAACCAAATGCTTGCCTGAAAAGTTTGCAACAAAAGCAAAACACTGTTGATATTGAATACTACAACCATCGACGATGCACTTCTTCTCCATTCGTAAACCTACTCTTATAATGATTAAGAGAATCTTCTCCAATTGATCTTTAGGAAAGTTTAAATCTGCAACTTGTTCAAGTACATATTCATCACTATGGTCATGTCTAACTGGTTTCATGTCCGAATTCAAACAATTTATTACGCGTGTCAGAGATATTCCGATGTTTTTATCCGGCTAACTATTATACTTACGATTGTAAATTTAAGTGCTTTTCTACCTCAGAATCTACTTCATATTGTAAACTATCTTGAGAAGGTACTTCAGGAAAGACCCCTCTTGCTTTTCTTGTTTCTTCTCTCTTTCGTTTACAGTATTGAGGGCAGGCATGGCCAGGTGGTTACGGCACTCGACTCGTAATCCGAGGGTCGCAGTTTCGAATCCCCGTTGCACCAAACATATTCGCCCTTTAAGCCGTGGGGGCGTTATAATGTGACGTTCAATCCCACTATTCGTTGATAAAAGAGTAGCCCAAGAGTTGGCGGTGGGTGCTGATGACTAGCTGCCTTCCATCTAGTCTTACACTGTTAAATTAGGGACGGCTAGCGCAGATAGCTCTCGTGTAGCTTTGCGCGAAATTAAAAAACAACAACAAAAGAAACATTATTGAGCTCCAAAAGGGTACTTTTCATCTGCAGTTTTCATTTCTGTAACAAGATCGTCTTCCGGCAAAATAGTTGGTCAGCGATACAAGAGTAGTGGTTTTAGATTATTGTTATAGCTATTAGGGCTAACTATGTTTTGTTTCAGTACATAAGACTGTGTGCAACATCAAAGTCTTAGATTATTATGCACGCATCTATTAATCAACACTATATTAATACCAATACACGACTCCTTCTTTTGGAACTTACACAATGCCACCCATTATGCAACATAATAGCACTGGTTGCAATGACGCAAACTTGCAATTATTAAAACAGTAAAATCACGGATATTATATTTGTAGATGTGCAAAAGTATTCTGTACGTTAATACAATTACTGCAAAAAAAAAAAGTAAATTATTATGATAAGAAATTTATTCCGACAAATATTCATAAATTTTAGATTATATGCAGCCACCAAAGAGAGAATTCTACGACGTTAAGCAACTGATATAAAAATCACAAAATTTAAACGTAACATGAACTGACCTCGACCCAGAGGCACCGGATGAAAAGATGAGACGGTGGCAGTATATTAACAAGAGCACTTTAACTTAAACGTACCACCAATTACACTTAGATTAAGCACGAATTAGTTTGAATGCATACCTTACCTCCACACACAACAAATGATTGTTCGATAAGAGAAAATGGCTTATTGTACAACAATATCTCAAAAATATGTTTTAGTATTCATATAATATAAAGATATCAAATAATTACGCTTAGTTCTCGAACTTTGTAATGATAACACTTAAATTCATCGTTAGAATCGTTCTTCGTATTTTCTATTTGGAGTTCAAAATACTTCTATATATTTCTGACGTTATTCATTTACTGCAATGGATTCTTTTGCAACTTTTAAGGTGCGCATTTCTTCAGTCCGTGCTTTCTGTATTGTGCACAACAATAGAAGAGTGTATAGTTTTGTGAAATATTTCGTGCTCTGCGTTTTATGTTGAAACAAACTGCGAAGACCTATATAAACGTATATAAAGTACACGTTTGTTATTCGGAATTCAATAGGCAAACACTGAAGGTTTATTTAGGATGTCAAATTACCCTCGATATTATTATTTTAACAAATCTTGGGTGGTTGTTTGTTTTTAAATTTCGCACAAAGCTACTCGAGGGCTATCTGTGCTAGCCGTCCCTAATTTAGCAGTGTAAGACTAGAGGGAAGGCAGCTAGTCATCACCACCCACCGCCAACTCTTGGGCTACTCTTTTACCAACGAATAGTAGGATTGACCGTCACATTATAACGCCCCTACGACTGAAAGGGCAAGCATGTTTGGCGCGACAGGGATGCGAACCCGCGACCCTCCGATTACGAGTCGTACGCCTTAACACGCTTGGCCATGTCGGGCCAAACTTGGGTGTAGAAAATAGCTTTTTCCTAAGTAATGTAATTAGATCTTATACACAAAGTCACCCAAAGATTAATACATTTAAGTTATTCACATTATTTTGTATTCCCCAAATGATTCCGTATCGACTAATGTTTATTATATGGACGTTCACAACTTCCTCTGGCGTCTGGAGGGAAGGCAGCTAGTTATCACCACCCACCGCCAACTCTTTTACCAACGAATAGTGGAATTGACCGAAACATTATAACGCCCCCACGGCTGAAAGGGCAAGCATATTTGATGTGACGAAGATTCGAACCCGCGACCCTCAGATTACGAGTCGAGTGCCTTAATAACCTGGCCATGCCGGGGCTATTGGGAAATAACTGATGTACTGTTCACTGAACGTTTGTGCTATATGAGTCATCAATAGGAAAGCACACAATTTATAATCGTAAGGAAAGGTTTTATTCTTGGTGGAAAATACATGTTTCAACAAAACATTAGTCTGTATTCTTCAGGTATGATTAATATCAAGCTATTCACAGTTTACATAATGTTATAAAGACAAAAGGTTAAGTAAGACGAAAATAATGTCAGCAGGTAACTGGATATAGTTAAAGTCAAGTTTGATCAGTTGTGTGGGCAATGAGAAGAATTTATGTTGTTGGAACTATTATTACGATTTCGTGAGAGATCATTAGCTCATAGTAGTAAATGTTACCCCTATTGCCACGCTGAGTGTTGAAAACAAAGGACTCATTCTTGAGGGCAAGATTAAATAACTTTTCGAACTGTTGGAGGTTAAAGTTTAGGTGTGTTTCATTTTTGTTAGGTCAAATTCCTTTAAGATTTTGAATGTTTTCTCAAGTGGAATGTTTGTAAATAAAAATTCAACATTAAAACTAAAAAGTATATACTGATTAGTATAGATAATCTTAGACATTTATTGCATAGAAAAGAAAGAAATTTCAGAGTAACCTCGTTAAAAGTGACTTTTACAAGGGTTTTTGTTTAGCGTTTTATGGCGCAAAGCAACTAGGCTATTTACGCCAAACAACCAGTGAGTAAATAAAATAACAGCAAAAGTATTATAAAATGTAAAGGGAAATTATGTTAAAAGAAAAACAGTGGCACAACGTCTCATAAAAACTTAAAGAGAATTTAAAAGGCCAATGCCCATTAAAAGAATTAAAAACATTAGTAATATGGACAGTGTTACCATTGCTAATAACTGTCCAACATCAGGGGTTTGTACACTCATGGTGAAAACATGTTTAAAACCATGAGCAACGGCACCATTTTGGACATGTTTTCACAATAAGTGTACAAACCCCTGATGTTGGACAGTCATTGGCAATGGTAGCATTGATGCATCAGTCCCAGATAGTAGAAAATGATGTGTTAAAGTGTGACCAATGCGTAGCCTAGTTAGGACAATTTCCTCCTTCTGATACTTACGGAAACAAGAAGACGACCAAAAAGAAGCAGAAGGTTTAATCTGAAAAAGCTCGTTATCACGTTTCTCACTCCAAGTTGACTGCCAACTGGCGCAGAGCCAAACATTGAATATAGGGCCATAATACAGATACAGAACAGATACGGCAGTGATAGTACCAGAGCAGACAGGCTAAGCTGCAGTGTTAACGAGCTCGTTCCCATGAATACAAACCTGGCTTGGTATCCAGAAAAACTGGATATAAATGGAAGATTGAAAAAAATAGGCCAGTCAGTTTTGCATATCGACAAGAAGAGGGTGAGAACTATCGTGAAGCGATACACTGTCAGAGGAGAGTTAAGAGAATTGGTGTAAATAGTATAATCTGTGTACTGCATAGCTTCTATATGATCCAGGACAAGAGAAATGGCATACGGTTCGGTAGTGAACACAAACTGTTGAGAGGATCCTGTGTGCAATCACTAAGCCACAACAAACCATGGCAGAGCCTACAGTCATCTGATTTCAAACAATCCATATAAATGGAAATTGAATGATGGTTCGAAATATGTTCAGCAAATAGAAGATAGTACTTCCAACTGGGAGTATCTGCCTTCTTATGATAAAGTGTGACACTCACAGTCCTGAGGGACTCCAAGTACCTGTGGGAAAAAAAAGCAAAGTGTCAAACCCACATAAACTTGAAATTTACATTAAGTTAAATTAGGCTTGTGTTAGCATTCTTGTTGAAACCCACAATGGGTGGGTAAAAGGAGATTGATTCAAAGAACCAAACAAGACAAGCATTAACCATCTTCTCTAAGATCTTACAAAAACAGCTTGTCAAAAGTAATTGAAATGTAGTTTAAAGTAATCTTGGGTTTTTTCCTGGGCTTAGAAAAAGGGAGGGCAATAGCCTGGCACCAAGCATCAAGAAAAGCATTCTCCTGCCAGATCCAGTTTAAACAACCAGAATAATAGCAAGAGGCAGAAAAGAGATGATGCAGCATCTCTTAGTGAATATCATCAGGTCCAGCCAATGTACTGCCAAACTGATGAAAAGCAAGCTTGAGTTCCACCAGTGTAAAAGGGCAGTTATAGTCATAGAGACAGTTAGAAGAAAAGAGGCATTGATAGCTAACAAGGTGGGGATAAAGCAGAAGAGCTAGATGAATGAAAAAAGCTTTTGGCAAGAGTATTAGCAATGCTCTAGGCACCAGCATCCTCCTGACTACTGGAGAGCATGATCATAAGAGAACAAAAGAAAACTGCCCACTGACCTTCTGTATCTTGTCTCACATGACTTTGGAACTGGTGGTAGAAGAGATAATAGTTGCATACTTTACCCAAAATTCCCTTTGGCTTTGACGTCTGACCTGCTGAGTGTGTTTTGCAAACAACTTTGCTGGAGGCATGGCGAGATCTGTCCACACTCTCACTATGGAAGTGAAATGAAGTACATCAGCACATGTCCGAAATAGAGTGAAAGATAAAATTTTGAACCTCTGGGTAGAAGATACTGTTCAGTCTTCAAGCATTGCACCTCTTTCTCCTCCATCCATGAAGAGCAAGAACCAGACTAAGAGGTGTGTGAACCACTCAACAGTTAATAGCATGGTTCCAGTTCACAATTCCATAACAATCACATGTTAAAAAACAACAACAGTGTCTTTGAGTGACTGAACTGCTGACACTGGAAACATACAAGAGGGTTGGGAATCTATGGTCTTGCCTTACAGCTCAGATAACCTTGGATGTGGTAATGTAAACATGAAAATCAAAACATTTATAGGCAGCATAATTCTCTCTTTGTGCATGGAGATTCAGTGCACCACAGAAACGCTTTGGATGGAATAAACCAGCAAGAATCTCTGACTCTAAAATGTTCAAGTCCCTCTCATCAATAACTTCTTTTGAGGAATTCAGGATAGCATGAATATACCTTGATTGGTATATCCACAATGCTCTTTGAATTCAGGAGGAATTAGGTGTGTTGTGGTGAGGATGTTTCAAAATTTTCTCTAACTTTCTTACTGACTTGAGGAAGCGACAAGCCCCTCTAATCACTTCTGATTGAAAAAGGGAGACATCTGCCCTAAGTATTTCTCAGATAATGAATGCAAAATAAGAAATCTAGGTACAGAAAGCAACTACAAGTGACTGTTGAATAGTCATCCATTTATTTACTTTTTTTTCTCAATTTATTTTTTCTTAATGAATGAAGGTATCCATAATAAAGTAAGAACATTTCAATGCCCACTGTCCCTACCCACCATGGAGTCTTACGAGGAGATGCACTGCAATGCCAAGTAAGGATACTGCAGCAGCACCAGGGTTTTGTAAGCACTATACCCAAACACCAGTATCAGACAATGTCCACAACACCTATTAAAAACATCCAACACTGGTACTTGGTTGACCCTAGCCCAAGTGGACCAGTAAATTGACCCCAGGGAGCTACCCATCTACAGAAATTCAAGGCTAAAGTGGTGTGTTAGAGTTGGACCCTTCAACCACCAGGACCCCATCTTACCCTTCATGAGTCACCATGCACAGCAAACACGTAGGAAGATGTTCAGATCCCAGAGGAGGTAAACTGAAAGTTCAAAATCTTCTCTGGGAGATCCCTTCACCATGTACAGGAATCTACCTCTTTAGGTTTAGCATAGAAACAAGAAATTTAGCCAATTTATAAGTACTGGAACCAATGCTGTATAAAGCAGTTATTCAATCCACATAATTCAATTTTGTTTGATTTTTTCTTTGCTGTTTTTTACTTCATCCTTGTATTCTGTATTTAAATTAATCTTTAGATAGTGTTGGAAGTTCATAAATAGTTGGTCCCTAATAGTTTACCTTATTAAATATAGCTTGAAGATGAAATAAGTAAATTTCAAAATGTTCGTTATCATACACACACTTGTAACATGTTTGTAATCGTCGTTCTACTGTTTATCATTACACAATGCACCCTCCAGGATTTAAATTTCCTAAGGTTGTGAATAACCTACACTTATGAAACAAAACAGTAGGAATATGAAAGAAAATAATTCTGAAAATGGCAGCAGTTGGATATTGACTCCAATGCTGCTACCTTGAAAGTGAACTGAAGCAAGAATGAAGCTAATGCACCAATATTGTTGATATTGTCAGACAACTCACTGTGTTGAAAAAAAATTTTTTTGGTGTATTTTGAGGTCTGCATTCTTGTTTTTCTGAAAAGAAAAACTTTTTTTCTTGTGCTTAAACTTTTGGATTGCTTTAATTAAGAATGAAAATCATTATATTTTGTCAACATTGGTAAGTAACACAAAATGAACTTTGGTGCTTTATGGAAACTATCAAAACTGTGATAACTACCAATAGTTTTTTTAGTGAGAGTTTTTGCAGTGAATGGTATTTCTTCTGTGCTTCATTCAGTTCATATGGACTGGCATTAAAGATGTCACTTTAAGTCTTGCAGGGGCTTGACTGTCTAACTTGAATTTTTTTATACATACATATATATAGCTTTAGTGATAACTGCAGATGAATCATTCTTAGTCTGGTTTCTCCAAACTTCTACTGCTTGGTATATTTCCAATCACCAAGTCATAGATGGGTGCCTTCATACTAATAGCCTCAAGGTCTCCTATGTAATAGAGCATCCATCTTATTCTTACTCTGGGAATTGATCCATCTATCAGCATGCACACATATACTTTGTCCATCATTTGGCCATCAAATACTCGACTGGTTCTCATTGCTACACCTAGTAATCACTTCCTTGTCTCCAACCTAGTCTTCACCAATTAGCATGTTGCAATTTCTTAGCACCTGAATGTTTGTGACATACACCAATCATTATAACTGTTGGCCCATTTGTTAACTTGAGCTAACCATCATTTCTGCACTATTTAATCACAGAGCTTGCACTTCTTGTTGTCAAGGCTTGATTTTTTAAGTAAATTTCTAGGTTATCCATAAGGCAGTATTGACTGTCTCAAAAAACAAAACATAGACCCTAAAAAAGACCCAATTATGACATTATCAATGTACAAAGACCTTAAAAAAAGACCCAATTACAAAGATTTGGATATTTTATATCTTAATTATTTATACAACATACAATTAATTCTTAACTCACAATTTTGCATCTGTTTTCAACCAATTTCTGATGTCTTAGTTCCCAGAGAGTTTCATTACATTGAAAAAATTAGTCCAAACCATACTAATGTCCCAGTATCTTAATGCAACAGTCAATGAACTGTAAAAGTTTAAAGCAGAGCAGTGATCTTGGCCAATCACGTTAATGTTTTCATTCTAACCAACTTGTACCACCTGCCAATTACAGTAAAGTACAGCCTCTAGAAAGGCAAGGTTTGCATCTGAACTCTCACACATACTACTATGCTGTAAAGATACACAATGTCCATGTGCTGCACACATAAAAACACACACACACACACACACACACACACACACACACACACTGCTAATGTGTATGATCATTCATACTCGGAATTTACATTGACCTGGACGGAGATAAAGCTAGCCTTATTTTATTTATTTGTACTGATAAAAAACATTGAGCTTTTGTTTGTAGTTATCAAACTTATGTTCTGTTTCAGTCATGGATTTTCCCTCTTTTCTCAGATAGCTAAGCTTTCCATATTTAGTAGACTACTGCTCATGTTTACCTAATGTTAGCCTTAGGCCTATAGTGCATAATTGGAGGGAAGAGATCAGCATAACTAACTTAATTGTATAAACTGTACTGTGTTACCACACAGAGCCTTTACATTTAGTTGAATTCCACATAAAATTTGTGCATAAAGCAGCACGGAGGTGCAACTTATCTATGATAGAAAGTTCAGTGACAAAAACAGCTTTATCAACCCAATGACAAACATGAACTTTAACATTTACAGTCCCTTTCAATGGATTATACCAGTATTTCTCTTTTTTTAAAAGAAGAGATTTTAAATTTGAGTTTGTAATTAAAGAATTTACTGATGATTTTGGTTGAGGATTGGAGTCAACATTACATGTGTAAGTGTGGGAAAGGATAAGTCTACAGTACACTCTAATGCTGTTTAGAGTAAGTTCCTGTTCCATGGCACTAGTCATCAGTAGGACAACACGAGTTTAAAGTTGGTCACCTGAGGAAGTTTAGTCATCTCAGACAACAGGACAACCATTAAAATTGAGCCCCACTTGTGATGAATTTGACACGTTGGCTCTATTCTGTTTCTTCTGGTAAAAGCATCCGTGGTTGACAGTCACTCTTTTCTTGTTTCTTGCCAGCACCATCTTTGTAAATAGTTCAGCCTGCTTTCTGTTGAAATTTCTGCTGTTGCTTGTGCTTGACAGTCCTGCACTCATTTAAAAACTTTCCCATTTTTTAACAAACATAGAATCTCTTCTCCCTCTTGTCTTTTAAGTTGTTACCTTTTTGTTAAGACACCCCTGGTTTTTAACTGACTGTTTTTTAGACTGTTCTTCCAGCTTGATCATCTCAGTGTCTTTCGGTGTTCTCTCTCCTTTAGGAAAAATAACATGCCAATCGAGCACATATTAATAGATCCACCAATCCTTGAAAATTATTTTCACACTTGGTCATGCTCGTCCTTTTTGAAGTACTGCAATAGACATACCACAAACCTAAATACAGTTTGACTTTTGGCAAACCTTTCATACCTTTCAAAGAAAGCATCCACAGTCTTTCTGTTAAACAAGTTTGTGGAGCTTAAGTTAGTTGACCCTGACCTCAGTCTCATTCCTCAATCCTTTTTATCAAGTGAGTTCGGCAGTCTCAATTTGTGCTCTTAATCTCTGACTGCAGTCTGTCCTTTCTTCTTTCTCAATTTGTGTTCTGTTTTCTCTCTTCTTTCATTCTTTCTGGACTTGTATTTCATGCTTATATTGTTCTTTGAGTCTGTCTTCATCTCTAGGTCTTGTTGTTTTTAGTTATCACAGTTGTATCCAGAGTTTTAAATAATTCCCTTTTTTAAAGGCACATTCATTACTTTATAATGCCCTTTAACAACAACAAAATTATTCT
Organism: Tachypleus tridentatus; assembly: GCF_004210375.1. Taxonomy (NCBI): domain Eukaryota; kingdom Metazoa; phylum Arthropoda; class Merostomata; order Xiphosura; family Limulidae; genus Tachypleus; species Tachypleus tridentatus. The sequence continues at coordinate 93,915,655 of NC_134830.1, forward strand.
CCTTCACTCTGTCATTATAATACAAGGCTGTGGTATTCACTTCAAAATCACTACTAACTAATGGTTACCACAGCTTTAAATAATTGTTTCATTTTTCATCAGTCTACAGAAGCAGGTTCAATTACTTTATAATACCTTTTCAAAACATATAGTATTCTCCTCTATCCCTGTTATTACAATACAGTCATATTACCGAGCTGTATACTAACATACATAGGGGACCAAGTTTTAAATTTGAGCAAATCTATTATTCTTCTCCAAAAATGCATCTATGTAGTCTTTTGGTTTAACATACTTTTTTTAAAAAATAATTCCAAGGAGTTATTTATTCCACTGTTTATTATTTGAAGGTAGTTTTAACAAAGAATATGAGTGATGTTGTAACTATTGGTTACAAACTGACTTCTGTGGCTAATATCTTGTTTTGTTTTTATTAAAAACAATGATTGGAGGAAATATCCACAGGCTCTGAAACCATTAGATTATGGAAGACGGAACTTTTACTATGTAAGGATCCTGATCATGTTCAGTTCTCATGGTATCAAAACAGTAAAGATCACAGTATTAAGTTCATCATTGAACATTCTTTATTCCTTAGATATATTAATTCATAATTGTGATGGTAGTCGAGTGAAGTATCTCTTCAAACAATTTTTTTGATAAAGAGATTCTTCTACAAAAATATTCTTTTTTCAGTTTGGTAGACTGAATACTTTGTTGCTATTTCAACAAATAAAACTATACAAATCCACAAAAATACAAGATCCTATAACCTTTAGATATTAAAAGGTAAAAATGCATGGCATGTATAAGAAAAAAACCAAAAAACAGCTGTGTACCTTCTATCAAATAGTGTACTCGAACACACAGTTAATTCCTTAAACCTGAGAGCAGATGCTCCCAGCATGCATTCAAATTTATCCAAATTAATGTAAGAGTCTGATAATATTTGTTTCATTTTTGGCTGAAAATTAATCCAAACCATGTAATTTACCCCCAAACTTTAAACAAATAGAAGTTTTATAAGCTATGGTGACAATTATTAAGAAACTGAAAATAAATCCAGCGAGATGCTTTTTAAAACAGATTTTATAAGCAGTATTTTTTTCAAAGAATATCTAGAATATTTTCCAATGAAACCATCAAATGTTGTACATCAATAATTTGTCTTTGTTGCAAACAAAGATACATGGGCTCTATCATAATATAGTTGGACATACAGGTATATGCAAATATAAGGACACCACATAGATCAAGTGTAACTGAACACATCTTACATGAGTGTGATGAAGTCATTCATAAATTACTTTAAAATCTTAATTACAGCCAATAATGAATATATAAAAGAGTTTACCGATACATAGCTTGCAACTTTATCAATTTATATGCTGAACTGACATGATTTTCACGTTATAAAAATATTTAAGAATATTCTTTGTTATTACTGTCAAAACAGAAATTGCTAAAACTTAATCACATATTGAATTAAACAGCAATTGCTGGTTTATTGAGAAATCAAACTATTGATATTATTCTAATTATCACAATAAATTAGTTACTTTAACAATGTTTTATCAGTTAAAATCACACTATAATTTATCTATAGGAAACTTGTATATAATCCAATACTATACAGTACTATTGTATACAATCTTTGCCTCACCTGCCCATTCAAATATGTCCAGGCACCAGGAACTTTATCCATGCCTCTAATAAAATTGTGCAGCTGTTCAGCATTTAGTTGGTCAAACTTGATCTTAAACAAAAAATAAATAAACAGTTTTTAAAACATTCATAAATTTGGTTCTATTTCACAACCAAGAATAATTGTTCATTCTTTAAAACAGTAAGTCAGTTTCCACTACTATACAGTTGGTTGTTTGGGGTTTATTGGTACAAGACTACCAGTACTATTCCATTCAGTGCATATCACTAGATTCCAATTATTTTGAAATATATACAGAAATTATTAAAAAAATCAGAAAGCTGTTTTTACTAACAGATTGATCCTGAGACAAAAACCTTAATTTTTGCACTAAATAACAATAACTATTACGACATCCAATTTAATAATGCTATGTGATCCTGTTATTTTAGAAATAAATCTTGTCACACAATTTGTTCATGATTCAGTGAAGTCTAACATATAGAAAAAAATTGCATTTTAACATATAACAATTATAACAATGATAAATGCACAAAAAACATGTGTTTGTTTTTTTAATATTTGTCACCTAATACAAGTATCAAACAAACCTCAGATAATTCTTTCTTAGTCAAAGCTGATTCATATGTAGCTCCTTCTTCTGATTGAGGAATTCTGGGGGCAGTACCATTAGCAACCATGTTGACAGCTTCTGCCTGTATAGTGCAAAAAATACAGCTCAACAGCTATGGAATTCCAGGATGTTTTTCTTTTTTTGGTTCAATTTTAGGAAGATTTGCATTTTTCTAATCAACTAAATATATATACCTTGCCAAAACACAATTAGTGTCTAACCTTCCTCTAACTCTGCTAATTCTCCAACTGTCAAGCCCATGATCCACAAATACAGTTCATGTAACTTCATAAACTGTGAACTCTTCTGTGTTATTTTCATATCAAACTTCAAATCCAAAGAATCCAAGCCTGGAATAAGAGAAGCTGCTAAAATGTAACCTACACGTAAAAACTCCACCCCAAAAGATTAAAATGTCACAAAAGTGAACATAATTAGTAAGAGGACAGGATGTTGAACACAGTTCTACTAAAGCTGGAATAGAATTATATTGAGAAATGTTGATTAACAAGCAAAAAGAAAAAACATTGAAGACAATACCCAGAATTAAAGGAAAATCAAACAGTGCTAATACAGGTATTCTACCTTTTCCTAACTGGTATTCTAAACAAGCTCTTTGAAGATGTAAGTTTGAAAGAGCAACATTTTAAACATGTAGAAAATTCCTTGTAACAGACATATACAGTCAATAAAAATATCCATTTTCAAGCTTGTTTGTAACTTCACCATGACTGATTACAAACATTTTTGCAGCCTCAGTAATATCCTTTTAAGGTATATCCATATTCTTGACAAGTCTATTTTAAACATGTTTATAGTCTTAAAAAGGAAGCCTCCAAAGCTTAGAATGTTTATAAATTCAATAATGAAGTCTGTCCTTAAACATATCTGTACTTCAAATGATGTTAGTATTAAAACAAGCAACTCAAGTAGTATGCTAAGTTTAATGAAATTCCCTGATCCTTGTTTTATCAAAATGATATATAAAGTTAGCATGAGCTAAATTATTAGCAAAAAGAAGGTACAACTGATCATTGAAAATGTTGAAATTTTTCCCATATTTTCTGTCACAAAATGTTTCAGAAACTATCAAGAGTTTATGAAAATGATCAATAGAATGAGTGATATACCATAGCCTTCATGCCCTCAGGGTAGAGGAATCTGTTGTATAGAGAGTCCACTGTATCATCAGGGTAAACTTCACATTCTTTTTGAAGAAGAATTGGTCCTGTATCTAATCCATCATCTGCCCAAAATATTGTGAATCCTGACTTTTTATCTCCATGTATGAGGGTCCTTCAAAAACAAACAGTAATCTACCATATATTTGGAAATATTGACCTAAACTAATAATGTGAAAGTAGTATTAAGTTTATTAGTTAATAAATACTTAAAACAAGATAATACACTCACTAAATGTGGTAAATAACATTTTATCATATGGTTGTCTGAAAACATTGACATACCTTGGCCTTATTAAGCCATGTTTAAAATAGGAATTAAAGTTTGATGTTTACATGGCAAACATAAATACTGAAAGAAAATTAGATCACATGTTATAGTATGTTACATAACTTTCTGAAAAAATTTATTTTTACCAATTTATGGAAGACATTCCACGATGGCAGGGTAACAGAGATGGGTGATAGCAAATGGACTGGTTTTCAGGATAGTTAATCACATCCATCGGAATGAACTGAGTACAAAAGGGTAAAACATTTAGATTAGCATCTACAGATTTATAATGATCCAATACATCTGGTAACACTTTTCCTTTCTGCCGCCACTTTTGGAACTTGAAGACTTTGATATTATCCTCCTTTGCAACAGAAGCTGAAACAAATAACCTAATCTTAATAAGAAAGATACTTTATTTATTACATTTTCACTTTTAATATTTTTACTAAGTAAATTCATGTTTGAATAATGTATTTAACATGAACTTAGGTTATAAAATAAATCATTATGATTCATATTTGGAAACATTACAATAAAATTATATTAAAGTTCAAAACACAAAATCAACCTTAATGTGTTAATATCACAATATAAATTCCAGACTTTTAATGAGAAAAACTTTACCCAGAGGATCTTCTCTATTGCCCTGGTCAGGCACAGTGAAAACTCCAACAACTTTATGACCATCTTGTCGCAACAATTTATATACACCACTAGCGAATGTGCTTTGTCCAATAATGGCAATTCGTAGCTTAGAGAGCACAGACTGTAAAGAAATAAGGTTCTTGATTAAGTCAATCAAAGTGACAAAAATATAAGGTTACATTTATTTCATAACTTAAAGAAGAAATTAACTTAATACATTTTCAATGGTCTGCCAATTTGTAAAAACAACAGCACAATATATTCTCAATTTCAAGCTATTACTTATTGTGTAGAAAATAACAATAGTGACCTTGAGGTAGGCAGAGCATTCAACTGGATGCTTGAATTTCAGATTTCATTAGCATCTCAATCACTTGGTTGTTAAGTTGAATACGTACAAACGTATCTACTGTCACCCACCAGTGATGGTAGTATTAAACAGGTTAGCTCACTAACACTCTATTCTTCAGAAGTTACATTGGCTTGTTAGCTAGGATCTGTTACCATACCAGCACCACTGCTGCAGCAGTCAAGTTCTGAAAAAAAAATTGTACCTGAATGAGAATTGCATGGAGAAGCAATTTCTTTTCAGTCAATTGCCACACAACATCAGAAGGTTCAAGAACAAATAGCAGCCACTATACTAGTTGCACCTCAGTAATAATGGCCACCAGCTAACCAATTGCAGCAGCATACTTGTCATAAAGGTACTGTTGCTAGCTGTGCTCCTCTTGATTTGGGCATGACTTTGTCTGTATCTGTAAAGATACTAGATGTATGTTTGAGTTTTTTTGTAGACTAATTTTGCCAAAACTCTGTTGGATCTTATTATGTACCATTCATATTACTTTTGTCTTTTTAACATGCAATTTAGCCTGTGTAACAAACCTTTCACATTTGAAAGACTGATGGAATTATAATGAGGTGGTTACAATTGGAGAAATGCTTCATTTGTGTGGTATTTCTTAGTCATTATATATTTGTAGGATTGGTGAAGAATCTGACCCTGTCAACAATGTAACGATTGATTGACACCACACCGTGATGATTGGTTGATTGGTTGCTTTGGTGTTTTACGGCACAAAGCAGATAGGCTATCTGCACAAAAAATCTGGTAAAAAGCTAAAAGAAATTTAGTAAAATTCATAAAAGGAAATTAAGGTAACACAAAATAAAGTTTAAAAACCAACATAAATAGCATAAAACTAATGTTTACATCTAGTCTACAATGTTAAGAGAAAAACTACAGTAATACAAGTTGTAAGAAACTTTCTGTAGCATAACTGTAATTATCATAACTCTCCAAGAAGACTAACAATTAAGTGCAAAAACCACTGTCAGTCACCTGAAGTTGGCCTTTCCAGTCCTAGTTCCGAGTTATTTGACATTATGGCCTTTTTCAAAAAGTAAAGTAATAAAAATTTAAAAAAGACTTGTAGCATGTTAGGATGACTAACAGGTGGTTCAAACAGCAGCATTAGTCACCTGAAGTTAAAAAACTGTGACCAATGCATAGTCTAGTTAAGACAACTTCTTTCCGATCCTTATGGAAGCAAGATGGCCAAATCCAACACATGATTTTATTTGGAAAAGCTTGTTTTCACATTGCTCACTCCAAGTCGACTGCCAACTGGCATGGAGCTGAGCTTTGATACAGGACCATAATCCATGTATGAAACAGGCACAGCAGTGATAGTGCCAGAGCAGATAGATTTAGCTGCAGTTTCAGCAAGCTCATTCCCTCAAATACCAATGTGGCCCAGTATCCAGAAAAACTGGATAGAAGTAGATATTGAAGAGAAACGGACCAGTCAGTTTTTGAATATCAGTGAGAACAGGGTGTGAACTAACAATTACAGGGCCAGTAGAGAACTAAGAGAGTCATTATAAATAGTGCAGTTTGAATACTGCTTAGCTTCTATGTGATCAAGAGTAAGAGAAATGGCATACAGTTCAGCAGTGAACACAGAAGCTGTAGAGGGGATTCTGCGTGCAGCCATCAAACCACAACAAACCATGGCAGAGGCAACACAGTTACCTAATTTCAAACCACCTGTATAAATAAGTATGGAAGGTTGATATGAAAGATGTTCAGCAAATAGCAGATAGTATTTCCAATCAGGAGTGTCTGCTTTTCTCAGATGACTCAAAGATAGATAACATTTTGGGACTGTAAGAAGCCATGGTGGGATAGGCTGATTAGTGCATATAGCAATGTTATCCAAAAATAGACCCAATTTATCCAATTTAGCCTGGATATGAAGGCCAAAAAGAGCAATGGCAGATCGTCTGTTCTGAAAAAGTATGGCCCATTGAGGAAGGAAGACAACCCCAGGTGGGATGCTTTGGTAAGGAACAAAATTTTGAAGCATATAGTAAAGACAGTTGCAAACAGCAAAGGTGCAAAGAAGGTTCATGAGATTAGGTATAAGCTCTAAACTAGGGAAGTGCAGAGCCAAAGTCCTTGATGATGAATGGGGTCCAGCATATTTACAGCTGAGGTTCTGTCAAAGGCCCAGTAATTAAGACCACAATATATCTTTAGCAGAGAACATTGATTCCTTCCCCAAGTGGTGAAAGAGAGCACATGGAGGATGTTTAGTGCTCTTGTACATTTGACCTGTAGCTGGTTGATGTGTGGTATAAAGGTCAGCTTATAGTCAAAGTAAGCCCCAAGAACTTCGTCTGACGGACCACGGGCAGCACAACTTCACAGATACAGAGTTCAGGATTAGGGTAAATACCCCATTGGTGGTAAAAGTGCATGCAAATAGTTTCAGAGAGAGAAGGAAGTTAAAGCCATTTGCTGTGGTCCACTTCAGTGAAAAACAGAGGGCAGTCTGTAGCTGCTGCTCAATACACCTCATGTTCAACGACTGAAATGAGATGTGAAATTCGTCGACATAGAGACCGTTTGTAACAGTGAGAGGGAGTTGTTCAGTGATGGCATTACTCTTTATACTGAAAACTGTGGTACTCAAAACAGAGCCCTGAGGGACTCCAAGATCCTGTAGAAAAAAATGGGAAAGTGTTGAATCCACACTAACTTTGAATCTCCTATCCATTAACGGCTAAGAGGGTGGAGGAAGAAGCAGAAGTGCTAGACACCCAGCAATAGCTTTCACCTAGAGTATCAGCAATACTCCAGGTATCAGCTATGTACTGGCCATCAAAGAGCAAGACTGAGAGGGGGGACAGAATTATATTGCCCACTGACCTTTTGAATCTTGTCTCATATGAATTCAAACCTGGTGGTAGAAGATATGCTGGTTGTGAACTTAATACAAGATTCTTTCTGGCTTTGATGTCTTACCCACCAAACATGTGCATGGGCCTGGTGGAAAACGAGGAGGATTGAGTGTGGGATACAAACGGAAAGTATTCCTGGCCCGTTTTTGAGCCTTCCATGCCATGTGGCAAGTAGGATTCCACCATGGACAAAGACAATAAGAAGAAAAACCAGTACTGAAAAGAGAAAGGTTGTGATCAGAGAGCATACGCTCTACTGCGTTATCCCTCCTATCAATATCAGCACTTCCCCAAAGGGGATGATGTCCATTAAAGTCCCCCAGGGTTAAAAAGGTCTGATTGATCATATGTCTCTCCAGGCCACAGGTAGAGAGAAAAAACAGTGATGGTATGAACCAAGGAAACATGGATGGCTATGGCCTCTAAAGGTGTGTTGAGTGACAAGGACAGGGTGGGCACATGCTGATCAACCAACAGTACCACCCCTCCATGCATTCGTCCATCACACAGCCTGTCATTTCTGTACAAAGAAAACTGCTGAAAGTTGACTGCATCGATAGGTTTCAGAAATGTTTCCTGTAAGGAAAGATATACAGGATGATATGAAGCAATCTGTTTTGATGTCATCCAGATTAGAACGTAAACCTCAACAGTTCCATTGTATATAGGTAGCCATTTTATTTATGTGTATGTGGAGAACCCTTCTGTTTACGACCACATATTTTTTCTTTACTGTCTTTATTTGAGGGTGGTCTATTGACCACCATGGATTCTGCCCTGGGTCAGTTGGGTAGGTCTGTGCTGTTGGAAGAGAATTCCAGTGAATGAAGACGTGAACGAATGATTGTTTTGCATCTTGGGGTGGGAGAAGAAAATATAACAGAGGAAATGCCTGTACCCAGAACCAAAGGAAGTGGATCTTGAGATTTGTTGGAATGTATGTAAGGAACAGAGATGGGTGTTGAAGTTGATTCATCAACTTTAACCATGGAGATCAAAAGACTTTGTTTTAAGAACGATTCTTTTGGAGGCACAAAGAGATTCATCTGCACTCCCATGTAGTAGTGGAATGAAGTGTAACAGGATATGTCCGAGACGAAGTGGTGGACAGCAACTTTTGAGCCTCAGGGTAAGTAATGTTTTGAATCATTTTCAAATGCTGCACCTCTTTTTTTTCCAACCATTTAGGGCAAGAATGAAATTAGAATGAGTGAGAGCCATTGCAATTGATGCAATGAGGTTCTGTTTCACACTCATAGGCATCATGGTCCTTGCCACCACAACAAGCACACGTCAAGGAACCACGACATGATGTCTTTGAGTGACCAAACCACTGACACAGAAAACATCTGAGAGGGTTTGGAATGTATGGCCATACTCTGCAATTAAGATAACCTGCCTTGATGGTGGCAGGTGAACATGGTGACGTAAATGTGAGAATGAAGACATTGGTCGGCATTGTAATTCCATCTTTGTGAGTGGAGATTCATTTCACTGGAGAAACCAGAAAGAATATCTTCACTCAGGGATGTTCTTCAAATCCCTCTCAACAATAACTCCTCATGATGAATTCAAGGTAGCATGAGGCGTAACCTCAATAAGTATATCCCCAAATCACCTTTGAATGCAAGAGGAGTTCACTGTGTTGAGATGTGTATGTTTCCACCAAAATGTCACCAGATCGAAGCTACTTTACTGACTCTGGAGAGCCAGCAAGTTCCTCTTGTCCGTTCTTAATGAAAAAGGGAGACATTTGCCCTGAAGATTTGTCTGAAAGAGAATGTAGGATAAGAAAATGAAGTACAACAGATGTTACGTGTTGAAGATTGCTGCTCAGAAGATTTATGGTGTGGTCATTTAATTAAGGACTTTTTTTCACTATTTTATTTAAGTTTTTATTTGGAGGATCTATAATAATAAAAAAAAAGGAATATTTCAGTGCCCACTGACCGCACCCTCCATGGAGCCCTACAAGGGGATGCACTAAAATGTCAACCAAGGACACTGCAACAATGCCAGGGTTTTGGGAGCACTATATCCAAACACCAGCATCAGATACAATGTCCACAAAACCTGTTTAAAACATCCAACACTGGTACTTGGTTGACCCTAGTCCAAGTGGACCAGCTGATTGACCTAAGGCCACTGTCTACAGGAATTAAAGGCCAAATTGGTTTGGGGTTGGACCCTCAACCACCAGGATCCTCTCCTCCCATTCACAGGTCACCATGCACAGCAAACACGTGGGTGGATGTTTAGATCCCAGAGAAGGTAAACCAAAAGAACAGAACCTTCCCTGGGAGGTCCCCTCACCACGTACAGGAATCCAAACCAAGGGGACATTGTGATGAAAAAGAAATAGCAGTTTCATAGATATTGACAAAATTTATTACCAGGATCTGTTTGATACCTGTACCATTGTATTAGCATGCTCAAGTAGTTCTCATTTTATAATATACTTTAGTTGACACTGTCGCATTAGCTTATCCTGGGTAAGATTTTCCACTCTTCCATGATACCAATATCTGTGATAAAACCAGAGCAGTGGTGTAACAGTGTACAGCAAACAACTGCCTGAAGTCGTAATATTACAACTATTCATATACACAAAGCATATCATCCAAGTGGATCATGCATCAATAAAATTGTTTCAGATTTAATTCAGAAAGTATATCTACATGCTTAATTACAATTGAGAAGTAGAACTTCAATATACAGCATTATACAAAACAGAAGCACAGTAATGAAGATAGTCTTGTCACATAGTGAGAGTTTGTCTGTTTAATGTTCAAATCCTGGACATTGGCTTTTACAACTCCACATAACTGATAAGTCATGTGGGCAAAGTAGATTTTATTAGTGAATAAAATTATGTGTGGAAAATCAGAACCTTCAGAAAGAATTTTTAATCAAAATCTAGCTTGGGTATTATTTGCAACAAAACTAATAGAGTCTTTACAGGTCAGCAAACAGGACATGGACTTATGGAACCAACAATAGCTGTAAAAACACTTGCAAATAAAGGATGCCAAGCTGTATTGCTATAACAAATTAATGGATACATGATGCCCAGTCCTTGATGTAGCTAGTAGTATCAGGATCTCCAAAACAGGTAATAATTTTGCATTTACATTATACAAGAACTGGAAAACATACATTAATGTTAAATGTTGAGAGGCAATGTAAGCACTGATTTTGTGTGTGTGTGTGTGTGTGTGTGTGTGTGTGTGTGTGTGTGTGTGTGTGTCCTCAGAAAATGGTCAGTTGACACTTTCTGTCTATTATTAATTACTTCACAAAGCAAAAATGTGCATATCAGTTCATTGACATTTAATCCATCACTGATAAATTAAATAAACAACATAACTTGAAGTATCCAAAAAAGTCTCACAGCACAAGGAGTAAACTTTAACAGCCAGTAGAAAGTTGGTATGCTATGTGTTACAGTATACATAAGCACTAAAATATTAAACTTTTCCTTCTTTTATCAATTCTTCTACCAGTTTGATGACTTTAAAGCCACTTTTGTTTCAAGAACTAGTTTTACTGAGAAAAAATCTGGGAAAACATGCAAATACTGCTTTCAAACTAGACAAAAAATTTGAAATAAATATACTTTCCAAATGTACAACCAATTTATACATTGTGTGCTCTATGAGTATATTACAAATACACAAAAATAAAATTGGTTAATGTAATTTCCTTTTTAAATTTTTCTTTACTTTTTCTAATTATTATCATTATGATAGAAATGTAATTTATTTATCCCATAACTTCTTACTTTTACTGATTTTTTTCTAATTTGTAAGGTGACTTTTCATAGTTACAGTTCTTACTTACTTTATACAACTAATTGCTTCTGTCCTCTTACTATTGTCCATTTAAAATGCCAAATAAAAATTAATAAAATATTTTTGTAAAAATAATCAAACTAACATTGCCATAAAGGAAGCGTGTGAGTGTTTCTTATAGCAAAGCCACATCATGCTACTTGCTTAGACCAGAGGTGAATTGAACCCCTAATTTTTGTATTGTAAATCCATAGACTTACCGCTGTACCAGCAGTGTCCATAAAGAAAGAACACGAAAATGTTTTTTTTTTAATTTTATATTTTCTCAAAATACATTAATTACAATGATTACTGGCATATAGTGGGCTTTTTCAGAGCATCTTACAAACTTAATTTAATATTAATGGTAAAATTTATGTAAGTTTCACCAACATATGATTCACCACAATTTACACATTCTAAATGATATTTTGCATTCTCAGAATTATAATTAAATGAATTAATAATAAAAACAAAACCTTGTTACATAAAGTACAGTTTATGTATGTTTTGTCATAAAATTGAAGATACCTTCTTCAGAAGTTTTTTTAAGGTTTATTTCATTATCTATAAAAAGTTTTAAACTGTCGTCTTAATAAAATAATTTTGCTATCTTTGAATGTATCTTTCAGTTGTTTTTTTTATCTACCACTCACATTTTAATAATGTATTAACAAATGAAATATCAATGTGTACATTTGGGCAATGAAACATGTCAAAAGGTACAACACTTGCTAATCTCTGTTTAAATATATTTTATCAAAAGTTCTTCACTGCAATTTATAACCTCATAACACAACTTAACATTGAACTAAAATGATTTAGTTCTAATAATCTTTCTTTTCTTTATTGGAAACAAATGATATAATTTACCTGCAAGATCTGCAGGAACATTTAATTTAATTCCAAATGTACAAAATTAAATGTTCCTACTAATATTGCAAGTCAATTATATCATCTGGAATGCACTTCTAAAGTTTGATATTCCAGCATTTTCTTATTTGTATCTACAAGTGAATTTAGTTTTATTGATATTTTGATTATATATATGTTAATAAAAAATATACAAAATAATTAACTGTACAAGAGAAGAGTTACTTGTTGACAGTTTATTTTCCATCTGACTATCATTCACATAGACAGACAGACATAATATAATGTAGTACAAGTAGTCATACCATGAAAATTGAAGATAATTATCATGTTTATGTCAATGTTTCGGTTGGTGAAAGTTAATCGATATAACAGGTTTGGGCAAAATTTCATGTTTTAGGAAACTCTGAAGAACGTGCATGAAATTAGAAGCAGTCAAAGAAGAAAGCTTAAACTGTTCAAAAAAAAGAAAAGGTATGTACTTCAAGGTACAGTATTTACATGATAAAACAATAAACCAGTAGACATCAAACCAATGACCTAGCAGTAAGTATAGGTGTGAATGTTACCTCCAACACAGATACACACAAGTAGCCTACATTGATGTGTAGTGCTTATAAACCACTGTGTAAGAGATATAACTAAACTGAAAAACTAAAGTTACCACTGCAGTCCAAAGAATCTGGTAAGCAAAGCTCAATGAGGATGCTCTTAAAAATATATTCAAATTGTTTGGTAAAAATAATAGTTTAAAACTAAAGAATGAGGCAGTATCACAAGTAAAGCTTGCTACAAGACCAATACAAGTGGTTTGCATCTCAGCCAATGATTATAGAAATATTAAAATATGATGGCATCCCAACTGTTGACAAATGCACATAGCTACTTATGCATCATATAATTCCCTCATGAACAAGGCCTGTTGGGCAAACATTCATCTTTCAACAATGCATTAACCTCAAACATGAAACTACATGATGAACTATTTGCATTGAGTTAAAATAATCTAGGTTCATACGTTGGCTACAGAATGATACAGCACAATCTTAACTGTTTATGTGAATGTTTACATGCAATATTCATTAAAAAATCTAATTTTACACTGTACGTTAAATCAAGATTTTATTTTTGCAATATTTGCTGCAATTTTGTAATTGTTTGTTAATGATTTACCATTGTTAATCTCTTAGCATGTTTAAGAGATGGTGAATGCCAAAGGATAGAAATTAAACCATATAATACCAGCACTTTGAAAGCTAGATCTTCATCATAGCTTGCATTACTTGTTTTTTTTTTAGGGGGGTCAGTTTTTTAAACTAGTGTTTTCATAGGATCATGAATGAGAAAATACATTTATAGATTTCTAACTGTAATGAATGGTTTAAAATTGTGTTCACTTTAAAACTGACGGTTCTTTCCATTGAAAGTTGAAACCAAGTCATGTAAATATAAAGTAAAATAAACAAACTTTACTAAATTAAAGGCCAAAGTAAGTGTTACTTTATGTACTAACTTTATGTATTTTTTATTTACCCACAAGCTATAATTTCCCAGGCATATTACAATAAAAAACAAATATAAGTAGTCATGTAAGTGAATGATATTTTATTTTCAAAATTGTGTTCTTTCAATCTATATTTATATATTTTTGGATTTTATTATGTATTACTGCTCACTGTTAGAGTATTTTGCTCAACTAACACCAGTATATCATATGTATGCTTTACATATGTAATTATTATGAATGATTTCCCTAACATAAAGCCTTCATGACTGGCCAAGGTACATCAACATATAGTTACTAACTGAATAATTTTGTTGAAATACATTTCTTGTACTTATTATCATTTAACTGTATTACCATGTTACACATTCAGATGTATATTTCAGGATAAGGCTTACTGTGTTACACATTTAGATGTATATTTCATCATAAGGCTAAGTATTGTTTCAATTTGTGTATGATTCATACTTCTGCATCATGGCCAGTGGTGGCTGAAATGTCAATTCAGTCAAAAATATCGTCAGAACAACGACAGTCCTCAAGTAAAGGGGTATGGAGCAATGATGTGCAAAAATTATGGTTATAGTCCTTTTATAAAACTGACAATTACAACAAAAATTATCAAGGTTTATGAAGCGAAGAAACTTTCAGTTTGTGCCTTAGACATTACCAAGATGTTTGACAACATCAATCATACAATTTTAGTTTTTAAATGTAATAATTATGGTCTACAAGGTAAAATTTATGACATATTAATCTTATTTAAAAAATAGACAATGTTTTACTTCAATTAATAGTCTAATTTCCATAACATTCATTGTGAAGTTGTTCAAGACTCAATTATTGGCAATCTCTTACTTATATTAATAATTTGATAGCTATATGTTCAAGAGATAGTTGCTATCTTCATGCCAAATAATATCACTTATTACAGAAGCAAATTATCTTACCAAGTGTTATGAAAAAGCAAATGAATTACTTTCAATTGCTTCTTGACTAATTGAAAAATTGCCTAATTTAAAGTGTTCACAATGTGATAATTATGGGGACAAGTTAATATCAATTTGAAATTAAGTATTTTATCCAGTGTTTAATATTGGGTTGAGGAATAATTCGTGAGCATTTTTTCAAGTTAAAAAAATATATTCATAAATGAAACGCTTTCGCAAAATATTTCATGTCATTTGGTAGATAATTTTTTGCTCTAATAGATGGTGTGTTTGATTTTCATATGTCTTTAATTTTTGCTTTCATTTTCAGCTCATTAAATGGAATGTCAAGTGGACAAAATCGAGCATTTTCGACACCATCTGCTTTTCGCATTTAATTTCTTGCAATTTCGTTTAAAACAATGCATACTATATACCTAGGTATTACATGAAATAAAGTATCATAATAAATGTTTTGGGTGTCATGTGTTCATGCATTGAAGTATTGTATAGTCTTGCATGTAATGCTTGAATGAAATTATTTAAAAACGCTCACGAATTATTCCTCAACCTAATAAAATATTATTCAGAAAAATCTCAATATGAATAAACAAATAGAAAAATCACTTGATTAACGAAACAGAATTACATATTTGACTGTATACAAAATGATACACTTTCATGTATTAATACACATTTAAGTTGGTAATATTTTTAGTTATCCCCCACGAGCAACGGATGTACTGTTTGAAAGGGTTAAATTACGTATTTCATAATAACTATACGAGTACATTGAATTTACATAATTTATGATACCATTTTAAACAAAAACACAAAAAAACTTCAACATGTGCTTAAAACCGAAGCAAAGAAGTTTTAACCATATTATGCACTTCGCTCAGCTCAAAAGCTGGTAGGATAAGGACATACTTGTCATCACAATTACAATAAAGTTCAATAGATCACAAACTCATTTTAATTATCTTATTAACCCTATCACAATTCATACCAAGGTCAGCGCGAGAAAGTTCATCCACAATAATGTTTATCTAGGTTATACTGGATATTTTGAGATGTGAACCAGTTTCAGCCGGATCTTGACGATATTGCATTCGTCACAACCACCTCACATGATATTTGCCCCTTTTACTATACAAATAAATTGCGCAGTCAGTGATAACCACGAGTACACCTACAAGCAATATAGATAAAACCGAACTGTAATTGTGATAAATTTCTGCCTTCTCGGGATTAATATTTTAATAACTTTATAAAACAATAATAATAATTTATTTTAGCCCTTATAACAAAAACATTACGTATATAAATGGATAGACAATGTCAAAAACACTTTTGGTTAAACAATTTATAATCATGATAACACGCAGGTTTAGGGCACTTTCTCTCTCTTATACACACACAATTTTGCGGAAATTTTTCTGAACAAACAAAAAATCCTTGATGGGGCCGATAGTATTTTATGCAATGAGTCCAAAGAGTGACGGTAGAATCAGCAGATAGCCCGATGTGGCTTTGCCATAAGAATACACACACACACCCACTCAAAGGGTGACAGCCATTCAAATTCGTTTATGAATTAAAACTACTTGCTGCACAATAATAGTTAATATAACTTGTTTACTAATTTTATTTTTTATCTTAAATATATTACACGAATATGCATCCAATGCAACTAATTATGAAGAATAAAATTTATGAAAGTATTTGGAGTATTCACACCTGACTGTAGTCAATGTCCAAAAACGAGTGTACATATACTAATAAGACCAGATTGAGGATTATGAAGGCCCTCTTAACTGAACTTGATAAATAAGTAGAAAACTATTTAAATATTTTGTGCGATACACAAAAATATACATCACTAGTTTTTAATTATTATAATTTATATAAAGTAATGGCAACAAGTGTTTTTGTTAAACGGCTAAGCAAATATATAAGAAAGAACAATTTCTATGAACAATTTAATGAAAAATTACAATATAACGAAATCTGTGTTTCAATGATACATTTTTTTTC
The DNA here is from genome assembly GCF_004210375.1 of Tachypleus tridentatus. Lineage (NCBI taxonomy): Eukaryota > Metazoa > Arthropoda > Merostomata > Xiphosura > Limulidae > Tachypleus > Tachypleus tridentatus. Next base: position 93,932,459 of record NC_134830.1, read on the forward strand.
TAAATTTATTTTTTATCTTAAATATATTACACGAATATGCATCCAATGCAACTAATTATGAAGAATAAAATTTATGAAAGTATTTGGAGTATTCACACCTGACTGTAGTCAATGTCCAAAAACGAGTGTACATATACTAATAAGACCAGATTGAGGATTATGAAGGCCCTCTTAACTGAACTTGATAAATAAGTAGAAAACTATTTAAATATTTTGTGCGATACACAAAAATATACATCACTACATCAAAGTCCGGGGACCACTTCATTTGTATACACTTTGGGCAACTACGCCCATTTACCACTTCAATTAATCCGGCATTACATACTTTTTTGCCAGTTACAAATACTATGAATCTAATCTTCTAATCAAGCTGAATACCGTCATACAAAGGGAAACAATCATTTTTTATTCTCAAAATTATATCCAAATAAATATTACGGGCATTTTTTCCTAACATTATAATCTTGTAACAATATGTATGGAGAACAAGTATTTATATTTTTTCACGAAAACTACGTTTATGCATATTTGGTCTTTAAGTATTGCTTGATTAGCACTTTGTCATCTATATATATTTAAGATAAAATACTCTCCTTGATAAATCCTTATTGATTGAAACATGCGAAAAGAATTCTCAATGAAATTCCTACTGAGTCAACTGTATGACTCTACAAAAACAATAACTGTGATGGTAAAGGTAGTAAATTTTATATTGAATTTCGGAGTCTTCTCTTTAGACTGTCTTCCCCATTTTCATTTTCTTAGCCTGCTGAACTATAGAAAGGTGCTTTAATTCAGGTGTTTGCAAAATTGAAATGTGCTGCGGGTAAATCATGAGGGTTATCCAATGATTCCGATTGGACAAAAGTTTTGTAATGTTGTGTCAATGTCTCCTCGACAAGGAAGTAATGGGAAATTGCAGCCAATGGTTTGATTTTTGTGCACTGGCAACATCAAGATTAGCACGCAGTTAAAACTAATTCGAATTTATTACTCATTGCAATCTACTAACATACCCTTATATCTAATTATATACCCAAATTAGCGCATTATCAGTTTCATTTACAAACACACGTACACAAAAGTTAGAGATAATTATGTTAATAGTTTTGAAATTTTGATTATACATATGTGATTGGAAGAATTTTCGCTGCAGAAACCACCGTGGTTGAGTATCGATCGGTACCGCAACGGTGGAAACAGTGTGAGAGAAGGACGGTTTTTCTTTATATAGTAGCCCGGCATGCCCAGGTGGTTAAGGAACTCGACTCGTAATCCGATTGTTGCGGGTTCGAATCCTGATCGCACCAAACATGCTCGCCCTTACAGTCGTGGGGGTGTTACAATGTTACGGTCAATCCCACTATTCGTTGGTAAAAGAGTACCCCAACAGTTGGAGATGGGTAGTGATGACTAGCTGCCTTCCCTCTAGTCTTACACTGCTAAATTAGAGACGGCTAGCGCAGATAGCCCTTGAGTAGCTTTGCGCGAAATTCAAAAACAAACAAACAAACGGTCAATACATCTAATAAATTCAAGGGGTAAGTAAGGGAAAATATTCAGTCCCCCAGTTTTGGAGTTATATTTATTCAAACTTTAATTTGCAGAAATTACAAACGTTAGTAAAAAATAGAACAGTAAATCTATGCACAGCATTCGTACTTGTGGATATATTTATGAGATCGTTTCACCAAACTGTCATCGTTTTTTTTATACTGCCAAAACGTTATTCATCAGAACATACTATAGAAAAAACTCACTAATAACAGCAAGATATTTGGATTTACATAAACAGTGTTTATCAACACTTAAATTAAAAGCTTTACATAAAAATCAAATTTTGAAGTAGTGCATTTTCCATTACCGAACACAAACGATTCAAAAACGCTACGTTAAAATATTTATTACGCATCAGAATTTGTTCAACCTTAAACGTTTCAAAACAATAAGCCAAGAATATGAAATGCACATTAACTAAATTTTGCAGGAAATTTAATAATTTTTCTTGTCTCCAATTATGAGTTTCATAGTATTATATATCAGTACTTTTTAAAAACTATGATATCTATGCTTTTTTTTATTTACTAAGATAATTAAGGAAGCGCTAATATTGCAACCACCATTAGTTTTACCTGCCTTACGTTCTCGCTATAGTGTATGGTATAACATTACATAATTAGTTATAAGTGCCCGGCATGGCCGAGCGCGTTAGGCGTGCGACTCGTAATTCGCGGGTTCGCATCCCAGTCGCGCTAAACATGCTCGCCCTTTCAGCTGTGGGGGCGTTATAATGTACGGACAATCCCACTATTCGTTGATAAAAGAATAGCCCAAGAGTTGGCGGTGGGTGGTGATGACTAGCTGCCTTCCCTCTAGTCTTACACTGCAAAATTAGGGACGGCTCAGGTTTCTCCTCCTGGTTGGGGGTTGTGCAGTAGGCTAACAATTTACTCACTTAAAAAACCAGCCTGTTAATGAATCCGCAAGCGATTGCGGCCCTATGTTCCATCATGGAATCGAGAGGCATAATAATAATAATAATAATAATAATAAATAATTAGTTATAATAGTACCTCCGATTATTTTGTATTCAGTATTTTGTGGTTTCTTTTCTTACTCTTATAAGTTCGAACTTCCATGAATCTTGTTTAGCATGAAGGCAAATCCATATCATTTCTTACCTACTGCAACCTGGTACAGTACACTTAAAAATCAAAAAAAACATTTTGAAAATGTTAACATACACATGGTTTTAGACATGTACAATTTTAACAATGACGGACTGTTCAGAGAAATTGGATTTACTTTCACTCTACTTGCTTGTTGTTCTGGATCGTTCCATGTTAGTGTTATGTGTAATTTACGGAGTAGAAGTGATTTTTTATTATTATTATTTTTTACACGTAACAGAGTAGGTTGTCTGAAAAATGTAAACTCTATCAGTTGCAATAACCATCGCAAACTTCGCCCGTGCTCTGGGAGTTAAGATCATTCTCTCGCAATTCCAGTCCTAGCAGGTTTTATTTGTTTTTGAATTTCGCGCAAAGCTACTCAAGGGCTATCTGCGCCAGCCGTCCCTAAGTTAGCATAGTAAGCCTAGAGGGAAGGCAGCTAGTCATCATCACCCGCTCTTGGGGTACTCTTTTACCACGAATAGCGGTATTGATCGTAACTCTATAACGCCCCCACGGATGATAGGGCGAGCATGTTGGGTGCAACGAGGATTCGAAACCGCGACCCTCAGATTACGAATCGAACGCCTTAACCCACCTGGCCATGCCGGGCCTCCTACCAGGTTTTACGGGTAGTGAGTATTACATATTTTCCAGCAACAGCAAGTTATTTATACGTTCGTCTATTACACCACTGATTATTTTACTTATGACAATTTTATTATTATTATTATAAATGTTATTTCAAAGTGTTAGTTCAGTTTCTGGATTTATTACTAACCTAAATTTACCAAGTTGACCGAACCATTTATATTTTTAATTTTGGTGTGGTTCTCACTCGGACATTGGCCTAAACAAGGAAACTTACTACAGTATGGACACGATGTTGATTAGAGTATTTAATATATCTGCTTTCATTTTTATTATCTATAATTTACTTTTAAGTTTAGTCTAATATAACAATCATTCTTAACTGTTCGTATATTAATTCTAGCAACTTGACTCTTTCGAGTTGATATCGTGGTATGTATATGGTTTATGACCGTAAATATTGTTAACAGTGAGAGTACACATTTGTAAACAACATATTCCAAGCATTGCAAGTTTTAACCAGTTCGAAGTTACACTAAATATCAAAATACATAAATTGGTGTTAATATAAATAATTTAATTCTTACTCCAATGCTTATTTGTGGCTCATAAGATTGATAAAAATTATACTTCACCAATTTATTCTAGTTCACACCATAACATACTGTTCACGCAATTAGACAATGTGAAATAGTGTATCAGTCCCTACTCTGTTTTATCTCAATTGGCTTGATGAGCCCTCCTGTTGGGATAAAATACTCGTCGGAACAGGGATGGAAAATATAGTTTAGGCCGATGCATTATACATTTCAGTTGAGTTTTAATTTATTAGTGTAAGTTATTTGTTATTGCTGCCTGTAAGTGTTCTACAAGAAAACACTGGTCATGAAAGGAAAACCATAAAGTTCAATCGTCAATTTTGTATAGAAGTGTAGGTTCTCAAAATTAAGTGCATATAAAATATTTTCAAGGTAGTCTTTGATAATATTATACGAATATGTAAAAAAAAAAAAAATCTGAATGTTTAAATTGTAACAAAATATTTTATATATTGTAACAACTTTATCAGGTCATCCCATAAGTGATGTCCGAAAATTTAATAAAGAAAGTGTATCGTCATTTCTGTCTTGGTAGAAGGCTTTAATGACTAAAATATGTAGTATGACGTGTATAAAATAATTCAGTCAAATAAAAGAAACTAACCCAACTACACTTTTTCAGATCTTTAATCAAATAAACCCTTATGAAGATTAATGTGTCCGAGGAGCACATTAGGCATATAATGCTTTATGAGTTTAAAAAAGGCAATAGTACAACAGAAACTATTCGAAACATTCAAGGTGTTTATGATGCGGAGTCTCTCAATGAAAGAAAATGTCGAAGGTGGTTTCAGAAGTTCAGAATAGGTGACCACAGCTTAAGTGATGCGCCACGTTCAGGTCATCCTGTTGAGTTCAATGACTTGCAGCTGGCTGCACTTGATGAAGATTGTGCTGTAATAGTTGAAGAACTAGCACAGAAGCTTAATTCAACTCATTCAACAGTTCACCGTCATCTGAAACAGCTTGGAAAATGGATCCCCCATTTTGTGGTTTCTTTGATTCCAAGTGATGGAAACCCGCTGATTTCTCCAAGCCCGTTCCCTTGGCTGTAGTTTCGCTAGATAGTAGATAGGGACAGTGGGAATCTCGTTAATCCATTCATGCGCGTCACTTACAGCCAACTCCAGAGCAAGAGCAGACATTTGCACTTCCCTGCACTCTCGTGAACGTAATACCTTGTTTGGATAGGTTAGTGACTGGAGATGAAAAATTGATATATTATAAAAACGTTAAGCGCCGCAGACTATGGCTCAGTGCAGGTAAACTGGGCTAAGGCACAGTCCAAAATGGACCTCCACCCTAGAAAAGTCTTGTTAAGCATTTGGTGGAATATTGTTAGTGTGATTCACTCTGAGTTGCTGTAACAATTACATCAGACGTCTGTTGTCAACAGTTAGAGCACTTGAATGTTGAACTGAAAGAAAATAGGCCTGCTTTGATCAATTGTAAAGGTGTTGTGTTACACCAGGATAATGCACGGCCCCATACACCAAGGATCACATGTGCAAGGATTGAAGAACTAGACTGGGAAAACTTGCACATCCTCCTTGTTCTCCAGACCTTGCTCTATCTGATTACCTCTATTCTGAATTTTGTAGAACTATCTTAATGGAAAAGAGCATGGAACACATGAAGATGTCAAAACTACCCTCTATGCATTCTTTTCCTCTAAACCCCAATAATTTTTATAGAAGTGACATTTAGAAGCTTGTTAATCGTTAGCAGGAAGTAATTAATAATAATGGAACATACATTATTGATTAAATAACATTAAAAGCGTTTGAAATCCTTTATCTTTTTCTGAACCTAAAATCGGACAATACTTAAGGGATGACCTGATATTCAAAAGTGAGATCCACTTCAACGTCATCTTTATATTCTTTCGACTGTCCCAAATTTTAATAGGCCAAGTGTGTTCCGCTGTTGAACTTGTTGTTCAAGCTGGTTTGAGCAAGTTTTGTAACTATTGTCTAACTGCAAAAACCAGTCAAGCCACTTCAAAAAGTCTATTGCCCTTTTCTTCTTATTATTATTACTATTAAACTAGCGTTCTTTGTCGTAAGTTAGAATAATACACTAAACCTGTTGACAGTAGCGGTACGATCAGTCACAAACTATAACGTTCCATGAATTGGTCTTTATTGACATATTGCAGGTTTTAAATAAACATTACTAAAATCATCAACGCAACGTGTATCTGATGATATTTCACTGTGGTAAAGTTGTTAAATTTATCGTTGTAGTGATACTAACGAAACTTGTATATTATAATTATATTGTCAGTAGAACTGTCACAGAACTACGTTGTTCTCAGTTTGACTGTTTTGCTAAAACTTGACATCTTAAACTATTTTGTTTATCAGTGTATTACGTATACTTCCAAAGAAAGTTTGCAGAAAAGCGCTAAAACAGTTTATTCAAATTGTGTTAGTTGTAGAGTATGATTTCGTTGATTTTTTAAACTTTTATTACCCTCCAAAAATTTAATCTTTTTAATAACTAATAGTTGTGGCTTACATCCATTTTCTCGCAGCATAATCTTAATGATGGTTGTATTGTGTGTTTACTATAAAGGATAAATGTCAACATCACTATTAGTTTCGAAGCTAAAATTTCTAAATTTTGCCGTCAAGTGGAATCGATTATCTCGTAGCCCTAACATTTTCGTCATGATCAGCACTTAAATATGCTATAAAGTGATCACCTTTATTTATAACAATATACAAGAGTAATTAGTAAGTAAAAACTATACGGTCGGTCACAAAGGGCAGGTATTAATAACATGAAAATAAAGATTAATGTTTAGTTCAGAGTGAGATATCACAATCAATTATCAGTTCAAATAACATATTAAGACAATCACAGTCTGCGATTATTAGCGCCGCTGGATGCGACTTTATTGGTAATGCGCAAGCATATCAGTAAGTAGCCCCGGCATGGCCAAGTGGGTTAAGGCGTGCGACTCGTAATTTGAGGGTCGCGGGTTCGCGTCCCCGTCGCACCAAACATGCTCGCCTTTTCAGCCGTGGGAGCGTTATAGTAGCCAAAGAATTGGCGGTTGGTGGTGATGACTAGCTGCTTTCCCTCTAGTCTAAATTAGGGACGACTAACGGAGATAGCCCTCAAGTAGCTTTGCGCGAAATTCAAAAACAAAACAAATCAGTATGTAGTTTTAGATGACAAAAATTTCCAAATGGACTCCAGCTAAAGCAGTGGCGTATAAATTGATGTGAAATTGCATGAGATGTAGGGTTCACGAAAATTAGTAGCCCCTGGGCCAACACAACCTGATATCTGCCCCTGAACTAAAGGGAATGCACCCATTTAACAGAACCCGGCATGGCCAAGTGGGTTAAGGCGTGCGACTCGTAATTTGAGGGTCGCGGGTTGCTTTTGAATGGTTGAAAGTAGAGTTTCACAGCCGCTCTTTATGAAGAACCCATAAGGTGACAATAATACGCGAGCAAAGAATCCGCGGATTCAGTTTATGTATGCTAACCACCATAGATAAATTCCATCCTCCAGCATATGAGCGAGTTAAAGGTCGTTTGATTTTTTTTAGCAATAATGTGACACATATTGTGACCTCTGACCCATAGTGCGAAATGCTAATTAACGTGGCCACGATTAAACAGTAACTAGATTTCTATAAAGCTTGACATAATATAGAAGTTCATGCGATCACACAAACTAAGGACTTGATAGCCACCCAATTTATTTAACTTGCTTTGCTATTATATTTCTTACTTTCGCCCTTTACATGTTACATGTCATAACTTTTTTACCATTTTATCAGTTTCATCAAATTATTTAAAGCTTTCGTTACAACATTATCAAGAAATACTTGAAATCTCATCAAAAAACACTACGTAAAAATGTTTTATACCTCCGTGACATTCCATAGATGGTTACAGCAGCCCGCCACGTTGTCAGATAACTCTATTACAGCATTTTTAAAATTACACTTAATTACGTTACGATTTCAGGCATTCTTAAATGGTCGAGAAGTTTTTCATATTTTTAAGTTAGGTGCATGTATCTAGAAATGTTTAAATAAAACACAAATTTTTCAGCTTACCTGTGATGTTGAAAAACGTCTTACGAACTGATGAACTGCCAACATGTTTTAAAAAGCTTGCTGTATACAATATACGTTGTTGTGATAGGCGAAAAGATACCGCAATTTCTAACCAAGCCACGTGGAACGAAGAAACATATGTTACTTCGCGCTAGCCTTAATATATCTAACGCTGGCAGTGCCCTCTTAATTACGTCTCTTAGTACCTTTTCTCATGTTTCAAATGAAATTATTGTCCAAAGAAGGTGTTGTTAAGTGCTATGTGACACCTAAACTAAATACTTATAATACAGATTGCAAAGAAAAAAATAAAAAGATCGGGCGGAAAATGCCCAAAAATGTAAACAAAAGTACTTACGTTATATCAAAACACAAATTATCTTAAAAAAGTTAATATGATTCACAAAATCGTTATATAAGTTTTTCGAACGAGGTAATATGTGGGGAAGATTTTCAATTTCAAAACACATTACTTGGTATAGATTAGGCAGAATCAATGTTTGGAGAGTTAGAATAAAATATAACTGGCAACAAGACACACCAAAAATAATAAAATTACATAAAATAAAAATATACAATAGCAAACACAAGAAAGGTTGTTTAAATGAAGAAAAGTGATATACGTTTGTTTTAAGCGGAGGATTACACAACGAATTACCTGCCCTTGCTTATCGCTAGTATTAAATTACGATTCTTAGCGTTATAAGAATGCAATCATAACGCAGAGTCACTGGGAGAAGAGTGTGTTTGTGCTTTCTGATAGCAAAGCCACCTCGGGCTATCAGCTGAGTGCACCGACGGGAATCGAACTTCTGATGTTAGGGTTTAAATCCATAGACATACCGCTGTACTAGCGGGGGACCGTAGAGGGAAAGATCAAGTTAACAAGAAAACAATGTCACAGTCGAAAAGAGTAAAATGTAATAGGAAATTATCTAGAGAACTGGATTTTCTTAATGTAAAATAAATACATAGTAAGTGAAGAAACCAATTTCAAGTAAGGCTATGAACGTGAGAAATTGATAACACGGATACAGAAAGATTGTGATTATTCAGATGTACAAGAATGGGGGAAAAATGTACATAAAAGTTAAACCTTAATAAGAGCTGCCAAGTAAAAGTAAAAAAAACGTATAATAATATGTCAAATTCACAATATCTGCTATATCCAGTGGAGACAAAACTCACTGGGATGCACGAGAAATACGTTGAAAATGCTTTACTTTGAAAATACACCAGAAGGGTAAACGTGTGGGTGTTGGTGTGTTTTTCTTATAGCAAAGCCACATCAGGCTATCTGCTAAGCCCACCGAGGGGAATCGAACCCCCTGATCTTAGCGTTGTAAATCCGTAGACTTACCGCTGTACTGGCCCGGCATGGCCTAGCGCGTAAGGCGTGCGACTCGTAATCCGAGGGTCGCGAGTTCGCGCCCGCGTCGCGCTAAACATGCTCGCCCTCCCAGCCGTGGGGGTGTATAATGTGACGGTCAATCCCACTATTCGTTGGTAAAGAGTAGCCCAAGAATTGGCGGTGGGTGGTGATGACTAGCTGCCTTCCCTCTAGTCTTACACTGCTAAATTAGGGACGGCTAGCACAGATAGCCCTCGAGTAGCTTTGTGCGAAATTTCCAAACAAACAAACAAACAAATACCGCTGTACTAGTAGGGGGAAGGGTAAAAGTAACTTAGTAAATAGTATTGATGATGTGACAGAGAATGTCTAGTTTCGCTCTTTTGTCTGTTAATTCAGGAACTACAAGAGTAATAACTGTCTATAGATTATTGTATTCATGTTAACATTTTAATGGGTTTTTTTACAACATAAATTTATATCATTGAAATTTCATCATGTAAGTTGTTTCTGCTCTTTCACTCTACCAGCGATAAACACTCACGTTAGACAGGTAATAAAAAAAGCATTGAAAAACAATCTTGCCCAGCTTTAGCCTAATGAGAACTTAGAGCCAAAGTTAAAGCGCAGACGCTCCAATGCGTATTCGATTACTTTCACTGCTAGTTTGTTGACACTATACAAATAATAAACACTTAAATTAAACACTATTTTTTGCAACATTTTGCGGTCATGGTAATATTATACCATAGAACACAGATAACCAATTGTGTAATTTTGTGCTTAATTCTAAACAATCAATCAAATACAATCATTTATACCAATCACCCAATCTACTAGAAACGCTATATTATTTTCTCGAATGTTTTCTTTATATCCAGGTGTGCAAGTGTTGAAATTTTATGGATATGACAGAGTGCTTCATTATGTAGACATTGTAGGATCACAAAGTATATTTATTGTTTATGTTTGGAGCAACTGTTTGTTATGTAGGTCTTACTGCACTGTTATTGAGTCACTGAATAATCGGTATTAAATTCTATCATTTATCTGAACAGCTTCTAACTGGGTTTTGGTCCACATCAGATTTTTATTATAACTTGTGGATGCCATATCTTAAATAATATTTTGCTGTACTTTAAGCTGGCCGTTCTTGCCACCCTGTTCTATCCTTTTTTCACAGTGTTTACTTTTTTTTTATTAGCACGTGCTCTTCAGAATAATGCATCAAATTCCCGTGGTTCTTTAAAGGATGACGTATAGATGTGAAGTTGAACTCCTGAACTTTTTGGAGTCATCTTGCTACAATTACGTCAATACTACATAATTTGACTGAAGCACAAACTTTTGTCCATATAGGGAATGTTGAAAAGGTCTCAAACAAAACTTAGAAGCTTTTTCTTTATTGTAAAAGCTTTTTCACTGCAACATTCATTGCCTCAGTATATTAAGCAATCACGGGCTCTTTTCCATAATTTGGTTGCGACAACGCTACTCCTACTGCAAAATCACTGGTATATGTATATAAGATGAATGAATTCTCCAGAGTTTTCCAAAGCAATACAGAAGTATTGATTAATTTCCTTTTCAGTTTGTTGAATATTTGTTCACAATCATCAGTCTATCAACTTATTTGGTCAAGTAATTTGTGCAGAGAAAGTAAAAAATGGTTGTGATAGTAAGAGTAAAGTCAAAGAAATCTTGTTAACTCGTGCATATTCCTTTGTGTTGGACAGGATCAATTCTTGTTGGATCTGTAGACATTCCTTTTCTGCTAATAACTGGGATTCAGCTTAAGGATTTGTTTCCTTAGCTGATCCAAAACCTTCTTTAGCTCTTCATAAGTACTAGCAAAGGTCTTTCCGTGTGTGATTATGTCGTCCAAATAGATGTTACAAGGTAGCTCAGACATAGCACACTCATTAGCCGTTCAAATATAACAGGAGCATTACATAATCTAAATGTTAACACGAGAAATTAGCACAATCCATTTCCTATAGTAAAGGAGGCTTTCTCTTTCTACTCAAATTTGTCAATTTAAATTTGTTTTTGGTCGCTTTTTTATATTTGCCTAGTTTCATTATTTTACATTTATAGAAGCTTGATTAAGTTAGCTAACACAGAATACTACCTTTATTTTTGATCAAATATTATTTGTGAATTTTTGCAATTTCCAATTGTCGAGAAATCTATTTTACTTGAAAATGCCACACATTTCCGCTTAAAAATGTCGTGACCACCTTGAATTAAATGTCATTTAATGAATTATACACTACTTTACTTCACATCATTAATTTGGCCTCTTAATTCTATAAAGCACCGTTTAGTACCTTAACAGCTTAAGTAATTTCCAAACTCCTCAAACAGATATAAATTAATAATACAAAAATTATTTCACATTCAGACGGTATCTGCATTACTTGTTCTTTTTTTTTACTTCAAAAAAACAGCTTTACTGATTTTTTTATTTGTCTGTCATTGATACTTGAAACCATCGATACTTGTGGAAACTCCATGATTACATAATTGAGAAAAACAAGACAACTGTACATTTCGTAAGTATATTACTTAATATGACCATTGTTTCGTCACTAAAGATATCATCACATACAACCTATAAAAACACAACTTACACCAAGGATTTCGGTTTGAATTTATCTGATCCCAAGCCAAAGCTTGAGTGCAGATATAACCGAAGATGCTCAGAAGTCTTATTTCTCTTCGCCCCGCTTGTGAGTTGAATGTCTTGGTGCGTTTAATGTTAAGAAACAACATGAGAGGAAAAAGAAAATTAATTTAGAGAAAAAATAAAACAAAAATTGGTTGTAGATCCTATGCCAAGACGTGGATGTGTGTGTGGGGGGACTTAGAATAAACCCAATAACTGGCGCCAATACTGCCAAGTAGTGCCTTGTGAGACCTGATGTGAAGAGAAATGAAGGCATTAATGACTGAAATTACTGTTTTTGAAATCTGTTATGGAGTACAAGTATCTAAGGCAAGGTTTAAGATAGCGGTACAGCAAACTGTGTTGTCATCTTCATTATCAGAAGACGTGGGTTGATAGTAGAACTTAATCTTTAGTTCCATTAAATTGTTGGGTGTTAACAGAGGCAGTAGAGATGGGAACGGCTGTAACTGTTGAAAGATGTTCGCTGTTACAGCCTAAAATGTTTTTGTAGTAGGGTTTATATGTATGTTTAAAGAAAGAACCGAGAGTGACTTTGACATTCATTCTAGACAAATGGGATAAGAAATAGAGAGGAGCTTAAGTTGGTTTTTCTTGTTTAGAACTTTTCAGGGTTTATTTTTAGAAATCCATTTATTCATAATATTTCAAGGCTGGCTAGTTTTTACTTTTTTTCCCAGATATGTATAATTTTGCAGTTTCTCATGTATAAAATTGGTGTATAGTTTCGATAAAGCGGGATGAAATGCTGGAAATTAAGAAAAATTGATTTAACCTTTACATTCCACATTTCAATCTCTGGTTTTTATTGTGCTGCTATTAACCGCTAATCCTTCATTGATTGGTATTATTTTATTCTCACGACATGCTTATTCCATTTATCATCCTTGACGGTTTACCGTTAGCCTTCTCGCCTAAGGAGATCAATGATTTCATTAGCCGTCATTGATCCCACCAAGACCACCTAAGATGAGGCAGCATATTATTACAGCCTATGACACAAGTTGCTTCAAAATATCTCTGCAGTATATGGAATTTGATCCCACTAGCAAACTGCAGCAGCCCATGGAGTTAGTCCCACCTACATACTATGTTCTTAAAATACGTCAACCCTTCCATAAACCCCACAGACGTCAAAAAGTCTATTGAACATTTTCTCAACAGCAAACTACATGTCGGTCACAGGATCAACTAAAAGTTACTGGTAAACCATCTAACTTTATGAATGTTGTCACAGCTTCACAGACGGCCTTGAAACACAGCATGACGTACGACATTCTTACGTTATTTTACAGCAAAAATGTTACACTGATAACCTTCTCGTCGTCCAGCCCCGTTATTCACAATACATATCTCTGAGCAGCCACCTCCCTTTACCTTAGTTTGAAGAATCAGACAAAACAAACAAACAGAAACATTTCCAGACTGACCCTGTCTGAATTTTTAACTTATTGTGGATATCAGGTACAGTTTAATCTTATTTTGTAGCTTAGTAGTTATTGAGCACAAAGTGTTTTTGTCGTAAAGAATAGCGAATTGAGAAAAATTGTACAGTAACATTTTGTTTATAAACTATATTAGAATCTTACCTACTAAACTATAATGGACAAGTCGTAATATTGAAATGTTCTAAAGTTGTGTGAAAGATAATTTAAATGAGACAATCCAGTAATTTCATGATGACGAAAACCCACTTGAAGTAAATATATATAGTAAAGACGGATGATATGGGTATTAACAACTTTTCTTTAAAACATAAAACAAGTAACAACGTTTTGACATCCTTTGGTTATTATCAGGTTAAAAAATGACATTGAAAAGGTGAGTATTATTGATCGTGTGTGGTTGCGATGACAGTAATGATAAATATAAGATTGTAGAGGGCATCATACATATTTATTTTATTATTTTTGGTAGTTAACAGTGTAATATAATATGGAAACACAGGTAAGGAAATAACCAATATAGGCATGCCAGGTTTATTTGGTGCTAGTTCAATGTGGGCTTAAAGTGTTATATTGTAATAACTTTTTTAATTTTTCGTTTGTTTGCATTTGCTTTTTTGTCTAACATGTTAGTATTTTCTATGGTTATTTTGTGTTTATTTGTGATACAATGTTTAAACAATACAAGAATTCAAGGAATTTAATTTCCATTTTTTGATTTATTTTTTCGCATAGAAATTATGATAGTTGTATTATATAAAATATTAGGACTGTGTTTGTCAGAATAGTTTTTACATAGTACAGATTTCAGTTTGGTACCTGATTTGTGAATGAAACACGGAATGGAAGGTATGTCACAGTGTAGTGCGTGTGTTTTCTTATAGCAAATCCACATCAGACTATCTACTGGGCCCACTGAGGGAATCGAACCTCTAATTTTAGCGTTGTAAATCCTTAGACGTACTGCTGTACCAGCGGATGACGCCACAGTATAGTGATTTGTTGCTAGTTGTTTCAGTGACTTTCAGTTGGCTGTTCATTGTATTATTGGTTGCGGTTTTTGTGTATAATTCTTTCGACGGTTTTTATAAGAAATTTACTCACATAATGAAGCCTTGTTTAGCTGGTTTAATTGGTCACTAAGGTTGTGAGGTGGGCAAAGTTTTGTGACTATGTTTATTAGGTTTGCTAGTATGTTGAGTTTTTATTTTGTTTCATGTGCCGAGTTCTAGAGAATGTACAATCCAGCATGAATGATTTTTATGTTGATTTTGTTTTAAACCGTGTTTCTGTTCTCGTGGTATTGAAGTTCAGAAATTTCAGTTAGTTGCTTATCGTTTTCATATTCACTGGTGAACTAAATATTTGGGTGTATGGAATTATTGTGGTTGAAAAAGGTACGTGTAAGTTTTGTAGATGTGAATCTGGCGATGTATCGTCTACATGCCCGTACAAGTATAGTGGTCGGTATTAAGTTGACCTGATAGCTTGAAATTCAATCTGTTTCATAAAATGTTGGTTAGGAATGGTGACACCGGATTGCTTATAATCAAACCATTTATTTGTATGCAGTTTTCGTTGTTGAATATAAAACTGACTTTGAAGTAATAAATTATAAACGATTCGCTGGTTAGTTGCTGGGGATATGTATGAGTGAGATGGGGTCTTTGAAAAGATCTCGTTGAGTAAGTTCCAAAAACATATAATTTTACATTTTTTTGGCATCTAGTAAAAGATATAACAAATTCACAACATTTTCAAGGGGGAAGCCACTTTTTTCCATCCCCTGCAGATTTTGTATGTGTGTTTTTTTTTAATGAGCTTAGCATGGTCTGGTGGTTAGGGTGCTCGACTCGCAAGTTGTGGATTTGAATCCTCGTCACTGAATATACTTGCCTTTTCAGTCTTGAAAGAATTAAAATGTGATTATTAATCCTACTATTTGTTAGTAAAAGAATAGACCAAGAGTTAGTTAGCTGAGTGTGATTGATTAGCTGTCTTTACTCCACGCTTATTTTTCTTCAGTTGGAGACGTTGTTCTTCAAACGTATTACCTTCCTTTAACCATCTCCATTCATTTCAGGTTTTCTGCAATTCCTTTCTCATTGATGCATTCTTTGATTCCATTTTTCCAACTTTTTACTGTCCTTCCCTGTCTTCTCTTTCTGACAATTGGCAGCTTTAATGCTCCTCTCAATGTTTGTTTTTCTTCTCTTCTCGTGTTCTAACTACATCATTTTTGGTTTTCTTGCATTTTACTCAATTCCACAGACCCCTACCATTTCCTTACTCGTTCTTTTCACTTTCAGCAATATTCCCTAAAACATTCCAGCTTTCTCATTTCTATTATTAACAATAAGTCTTCTTCCCCGGGTTCGAGGTATCAGATTTTTAAAAGAACACTAGTCCCATTATGGTCTTACACACTTCTGCTTTTAATGCCGTTAATAACGTCTTGTTACAGATTACTGTAGTTACATCCTTCCATTTCTTCCAATCTGTCTGAATTATACCTTCATTTTGGATTGTATCTCTCCAGTATTTAAAGCTTTATATCTGTTTCACTGGATTCCCATTTACATCCGTGATCTTGACTTTCTTCTTTCTACCCCTCCCACTCACCAGGACTTCGGTTTCTCTATATTCACTTTAAAGCCTGTTTTTTCCAAGCTTTTCTGTCAAACTTTAACTTTCGTTTGTAGCTCTTTTCCTCTATTCTTACTCTGTTAAATTAAGTACAGTTAGCGCAGGGAACCCTCGTTCAACTTTGCGCGAAATTTAAACCAAGCCATTTTTTTTTAAATGTTCAAAGACATAGAAGTGTCCTTTCAAGCGTTCTACGATCCTGGAGTTTATTTCAGTCCCAGTTTCCCCCATAAGTTAGAGGTGATCTTACGGATGCAAAACGCTTCAAATCCGTGGCTCGATTCCTCGTGGTAAACACAACAGTAAGTATAAAAATCGGGATTCGATATCAATGATGGTAGCGCACAAGTAAACAAGTTTTAGTTTTGTTCTTTACAACAAACAAATAATCTCCTTTTTTATGGTACACGCCTTGCCATAAGTGATTTCTCATCTTAATAAATACTCTCTCTTATACTTATGAATACTTTATTGACACCAAACTAAACATACCTTTCAATATCACCCACGAAAACATTGTACTCCAATGACGTGAAGTAAACTATAATAAAAACATGACTTTATTAAGGATAACAATGCATGTTTTACCTTCAGATATCAAACGCTCTAATTAATCTTATTTAATGTTGTATGATTAATGTGGATCCCACATGTTATGCATGTGTAATATATATATATATGTATATCAATGCATTCATGCGTGCCCTCGTGTGAGTTGTTGCGTAGTTGAGCACCGGCATTTCGCTCTCTTATATATATTTTTTTTATTGTTTACTTGTGATGACGAGAAACCCACTTGAAGTAAAAATGTATTCTCAAGACGGCTGGTGTCGATATTAAAAATATTAAAATTTTAATTAAAATACGGAACAATGTTTCGACCTTCTTAAACATCTTCAGGTTAAAAAAAGTTTGCAACGGACCTTAGGGACGAAAGTGTAAAGGTGTACAGGATTTTAGGGGACGTTCCAGTTAGATGTTAGGTAATTAATTAGAATAGGTATAAAGGAGTGCCTTTACATTAGGGGCCCAGCATAGCCAAGTGTATTAAGGCGTTCGACTCGTAATCCGAGGGTCGCGGGTTCGAATACCCGTCGCACCAAACATGCTCGCCCTTTCAGCCGTGCGGGTGTTATAATGTGACGGTCAATCCCACTGTTCGTTGGTAAAAGAGTAGCCCAAGAGTTGGCGCAGGGTGGTGATGACTAGCTGCCTTCCCTCTAGTCTTACACTGCTAAATTAGGGACGGCTAGCACAGATAGTCCTGGAGTAGCTTTGTGCGAAATTCAGAACAAACAAACAATCCTTTATATTGGTTCAATTTTGGTTTGAGTTGTAGTTTAAGTAGGGCTTCTTTGATTTTACATTTGTTTCCCTACTTAGTATTTGTGTGTCATCTGCTGTTATGTTGTGTTTATTTGATGTGCAGTGTTCAAAAATTTGTGAAGGTGTTTATTTGTGTTATTTGAATCTAGTTTCCATTTTTCTGCTTGTTTCTTCAATATAGAAGTCGTGAGAGTTGTTGCATTGTACTTTATAAATAATGTTGATGTTATTTTTATTAGTGTAGGTTTTACTTAGTACGGACTTTAGTTTTGTACTTGGGTTTTGAATAAATTTGGTGTTTACTGGAATTATGTGATTTGTTAAGTCTAATATACAGTCTATCCCCACAGCTATGTGGGTGCTATTTTCACATTCACCTACAAAACCCAATACATTTCTTACATCGCGCATTATAGCCTGTAACTATATTTTGTTTACGCAACGTTATATTTTTATTAAAACTTAGCCCCCCGCGAGTACAGCGGTATGTCTCCGGATTTACAACGCTAAAATCAGGGGTTCGATTCCCCTCGGTGGGCTGAGCAGATAGCCCTTTGTGCCTTTGCTATAAGAAAAACACACAAACACAATATTAAAACTTATTTTGTATTATACATATGCTATATATATATATAATTATTTTTAATGCATTTCCCTTCATGGTTAGTCGTCTGAATGATTATAAATTCTTTATTGTTTAATTATGCTGATTTAAATTGCTTATTAGCAATAATTGTAATTGATAATTATTGAGCTATTTATCTCTCTCTACATATAAACTTGACGTAGCATTAAATTTAAGCAGTTCAATTTGTGGCGTACGTCCCTTTAAACTCTCTGTTTGCAGTAGAGCACTACACCTTCAGCTATAGTCAACGTGGTTTTGTAGTTAGCATACTCAAACTATTAATCCGAGGATTTAGGACTCGCATCTTCTTACCATAAAACCCGTTTTGCATTTTCAGGCTGTGGTGCCTTTTAAAAGTGACAAATAATCCTTTTTGATCTGACAAGAGTAGCTCAAGAGTTTGGCTGTGGCTGTTCTAGTTTATTAGTTTGACATTACGAATGGCTATGCACAGATAGCTAGATGTTTGTGAAATTTAGTGAGTAAATTCTGAAACTGTGTTGTGTTTTCTTACAGCAAAGCCACAAAAGGCTATCTAATCAGCCCACCGAGGGGAATCGAATCCCTGATTTTAACGTTGTAAATCCGGAGACATACCGCTGTACTAGCGGGGGGCAAATTCTGAAACAAACAAATAAACCACGTGTTGAAAATTTAACTTTCCCAGTATTAATAAGAAAACTATTCTAGGCTAAATTCAGCAAAATTAACCCATTGTCCTTTGATAAATTTTTAGAACAAGTAATTATTCCTTATCTTGGTCATCATAGTAAATATCTTTAAAAGAACCAACAAATTAAAAACACAGTAGAAAATGATAAACATACACTTATTGAATTTAACACGCTATAAATAGCCATGATTGAATTACCCGCTAATGCATCACTGTTTGTAGTTTAAAAAAAAAAACCACTGCAGAATTGAAGACAAAGAATATTAACATAAAACTCGGCATTACTTTACCATCCAGATGTGTATTTTGTGTTTATTGTATTTCTTTGGTTTTCTGATGCACACCGTGGTAATGTACTTTTGATGAGCTTTGATTAGGTGAAACGGAAGTTCACAGCAGTGTGTGAAGAATCGAAGAATATATCAAGCCCCTAGATTAGTGTTTCTCAATCTGTGTGAGCATTATCGAGCCTCGAACAAACGTCTATGTAAGCGAAGTACACCAAATTTTTTCACTAATTATAATGAAAATTACTTGTATAATCTAATATTCTAAATAAATGTTTGTATTGCTATATCTTGTGGTATGGTTTAATATGTTAGGCTGTTTTTAGTGTACCATTTGACTGAAATGGTTGAAAAACACTGTTCTAGGTCACAGATTATATTTGTAATTTTTATCTTCGAAAAATGCTCCCAGTGCCACAGCGGAATATCTGCGGACTCATCGCTAGAAACTGGATTTCGATACCCGTGGTGAGCAGAGCACAGAGAGTTCGTTATGTAGCTTTGTGCCGGCCTGGCATGGCCAAGCGTGTTAAGGCGTGCGACTCGTAATCTGAGGGTCGCGGGTTCGAACACCCGTCGCACCAAACATGCTCGCCCTTTCAGCCGTGCGGGCGTATTAATGTTACGGTCAATCCCACTATTCGTTGGTAAAAGAGTAGCCCAAGAGTTGGTGGTGGGTGGTGATGACTAGCTGCCTTCCCTCTAGTCTTACACTGCTAAATTAGGGACGGCTAGCACAGATAGCCCTCGAGTAGCTTTGTTCAAATTCAAAAACAAACAAACAAACAAGCTTTGTGCCTAATTCCAAACAATCAATCAAACCTTCGAAAAGGAAAAAGAAATCCATAATGTCATCATCAAACTGTATAATAAATACCTTTATCGGAATGTTATATTATTATTCACATAAATAAAGTAGTTTAGGTTACTAAATAGCGAGTTAAAAGGATTTTAAAATACCATAACTGCATTAAGAGTTGGGTGTTATTTTAGTTTAATACGATTTTTTAAATATTCTAGATGATACTATTTGTCTCTTTAAATTATATTTCTTTGATGACAGTAGTTAGAATTCATCCTGAAAAGAACAGTAAAGAAACCATTTTGGTATAATACGATATAATAAATAAAATTCCAAAAAATTGTTTAATCTCGAAGTCTACGTTTGAGGGAGGTCCAGTTCAATTTACACTTTTATCAACGTGAGTTATTGGGTTTTACAAGTTTCGGAGAATTCAATTTATCATCAATAACTGAACACAAGTTAACCAAAGAGAGTTAAGCTGAACTTATATCGTAGTGAAAAGTATCAAACATACCGCTTGTGCAAACTTTTCTTCAATTCACCTACCCGATGTATAGGTTTTCCTCATAGTGAATATAAAGCAACTCACACCAATAGTATGTTTGATATAATACGATAACAAGAAAACTCAAGATACAACAAATTTTGTTATTTTCGGCTTTTGTAACTATTAAGAGCTTTTTCTTTCGATAACAATGTCAAAATAATTTATCAGTATTCGGTTTGTTTGGTTAAAATTTATTATTATTGTTTTTGCTTTTTATTTTAGCGCGGACGAACACAATTTGTCTTGTATTGTGCCTGCTTCTTTTCCCGCCAAGTTTGGTCAATTTTGTATTGGGGAAGCTGAGGAGTGACTAAAGCAAGTACGATGGCAGTAAGTTATTTTATGTTTTAATAAACATTTTTAAATGTTTGCCAATAAATTATAAAACTGAAATTCGGACTTAGTTTATAAGTTTTGCATTTCATGTATATACGTATGTATTACGTATACAGTTAAAATAACTTGTTTTACCTGTTGCCCAAAGTATGTTCAGTGGTTGAACTTATCAAGGCTATTAATTTTCACAGTAATTTTTGCATTAACTATGAACTTGATAAATAAAATTACTTATATGAATTAACCTGCAATAGTGAAATTCGTGTATTCAATTTTAAAATAATATTTGTGTATCTACTGGGGTTGGGTAAAAAAAATCGATGTTATTACGAGTATATTAATTATTAGTATTATTACCCGGACAGGTCACTTGGAACTTTAAAATTTAAATTGCACAAATTCCAGAAGTTTCATATTGAATGATGTATGCCATTCTATTACTGCATATCTGTTATATTTTTTCTGACTAAAAACACATTCTAGACCAGCATATATTGCCAGGATTAATTAACACTGAATGGCATATTTAATATGGCAATCAATCACTCTAATTTTTCTCCTCAAAGTACAATAATTCAAAGAATTATCTAAACATCTGTTAGTTCTTCATATATTGAATATTTACTTGTACAGGGTAATTAAATAGTATTATTTATATGCAGTGTATGTTATTGGATTACTCTGATTTCAAGGTGTCCTTTACACCAACGTTACCAGACTTATCATGTACATCTATGGCTTTAAATAAATATGGTTTCTTGTATGTGCCTTTATTTTTAAATGAGGGAGTTAAGTGATAAAAAGTAATACACAGATACATATCAAGAGATTATTTGTACTGCCAGTGCCTCACACTTTGAGAAATACTGTCTTACATTAATAAGAAATAATTATTTGCAAAGCTATTAAAGTGTTTGTGATGTAAAATAACTCCAAACAAGAATAATGTAGTTAATTAACAATGAATGTTATATTTTCAGATATCTGTTAGTATGACTACAGTTCTCTGTGTTGATTAAAAATAATTATTCGTAAATCAAGTATTCCCTTAAAATTTTAATTAGTGCAGCCACCACAGTGAAGCCTAAAGGCAACCAATTTAGTTAGAAAAATAAAACTCTCTTAGTTGAAGATTACTCCTACCTTGCCAAAATTTATAACCCACAATACAGCATCTGTAGCTTATGAATTAGAGGCTCAAATTTCCAATATTGTCAAGCTGGAATGTAAAATAAGAACCTACTACCTTTTCTGTTTGTTAAGACATATTGGAATGTAGTGAGTCCACCATACTGACTGCCCACCATTTTGGGATACTTGTTTAACTATGCTTGCTTTTGTACACCACCAAGTACTTATAATGAATTGAAAGTTCTAATGACTTCTATGTAATTATGTCACTTCCTAAATTATTTACAAGAGAAAAGCTTTTATCTCATTGGAAAGTTTGAAGTATTATGATCAAGACCATATACTGAACAAAAATTAGATTTTTTTTAGACACAAATACAATTTAGTTAGGAAGCCCAACAAATTACAGTGGATTTTTTGGGTATTGGTATTTAAAAATGCACATACAAAGTAAACAAATTTTTTTTTTAAATCTCCACATGTGAAATTAAACGAGGCTTACTACATTGAGGGTTAGCATGTATGATTGATGAGTGTAAATAAGGATTTTGTATTATCATAAGTTGCATATATCATTGTTTTCCAAATATTTTTTCATTTACTGTTCTATGTTTTATGAAAAATAACTGGTATGTATTTATTTGAAAATATATATATATATATAGTAAGCAAAATATTACTGTATTTTACAAAATACACTGGTGCACTAGTGTTAAGAATAAGATTAATATTTTTTGAATTCTAAAGAAGTCTTGGAACATATTGTACATAAACCAAAATGTAATCACTGAATAATTTGTTCCTAAAGTGATAAGCAAGAAGGCTTATCAGCCCATAGTTTCTACAAAGTCATAGCATAAAAAATTTTTATGATACTTTTTGTTGAAAACATTATACTGTCAACAAGTTGGTAAATCTTATCTCGTTTACGAAGCAGTGAAAGTTTGGGAATTGTGCTGCACGAGCTTATTTGTTATGGACAGTGTCAAATTAAGTAAGAAGTGGTGATTCATTGCTTTACATTTGGTAGGCATGTACTTCATCTGCTAACAGTAAAATAAATATAGGAAATAGGTGTGAAAATATTAGAAGAAACTTGGGAATTTTACTTTGGATTATAGTGAACCATACTGAATAAGACAGACACTGTTATTTGTTTTATTTCTTCTGGTTTCTAAGTAGGCTTGTTACTATAAAATTACCATATAAAATATATGTAAATAGATGAGAAGTGTAAACTCTAACCATAAGTACTTTGAAACTTTGGGATTGATACTAACAATACTATACAATTTATTTTGCACTTTGTAACCTTTATTTTTTGTTATATTTACTTCTAACCTGGAGACTCAAATGTAATGTTGCAGAAGTGAAAGTGACAGATAAAATAGAAAGCTTTGCTAAAAAGAATGTTTCATACTTAATTATGAGGTTTTTCTTTTTAATTTGTTTTCTTTATTATAAATGTAAGATGTAAAATAAAAGAGAAACTTATTAGATGAGGTAAAAAAATATCTTCATGGTACATACACTAGTGAGCTGCACATGCATTGTGTAATTTTCGTCTTGTGTCAGGGTATTTCTAATCAGGCATGATTCATAGGTAAATAAAATAGTAATAAATATAAATGTATATTGCTCTTAGAATTAAGCTATTTACAATAAACATTTATGCTTTCTTTTAGAATTTGCAGTCATTTTAAAAGAAAAGAAAGTGTAATTTAGATTTGTTTTTTTAATTTTTATGATGGTTATGAAGCTGGTCAAATTATCTAACACCATATAATAGAATTAGGGTAGAGGAAATAGCAGATAAATTATAGTTTTTTTGAAAAAACAAACATTTGAAGTGTATTTTAGAGCTGTTGGAAACTATGAATATTAGCTTAAGATTTTTGAGATGAGAAGTATTTGAAACGATAACATGAAAATAAATTTGTGCTCAGGCTAGTAGAAAAAAGACTTGATGTATTCATGAACAAAGTTTTATAGTTTATTGAGAATATTTCATTAAATCATTTGCTTTTTTGTACATAAAAGTCTTGTAATGTTTACTGAAATTATGTCAAATGGTGTGAAGTTACACAAAAGTTAGGAGTTTAAAAACAATAGGAATTTTAAACAAGCCCAAAGTGGTCATGTTGTCAATTAGTTTGACTGAGTGTGTGCTGAGTTAACAGCTGCCTCTAATAGTGGAACTTTAATTGCTTCCTGTTCCAGATACAGGTCTTTTTTCTTCTGCTGCATTTGGATTTATGTGTTTTCTCTGTCTGGTTACTTCTTTGAAGGTATTAATATTTTCTGTCTTCAATTTCTATATTTTGTCTCTGTGTAGTTATTTTTTTGAAATTCTGATACAGTATTTCCCTCCATTCACAAGATAGCTATTCTCATACATTGCTGCCCTCTATATGCAAGTGGTTTCTTTATGCATACCACAGCCTTCTGTTTCCCCATGTTGGAATCAAATATTTTCAATATTGTTTCATGTAAATCATTATATGTAACCTTTCTGCCAGTAAGAGTGTGACGTACGTAACACATTTGACTCCTTGTCATGTCACTCTTCATTTGGCAGCACTTGTACTTGGATGTATTCCTTTTTTTATGTGTTTAAAGTATCACATTTGTCTTTAGTATACTTGCAAAGTGTTCATTTATTGTACTTCCATATTCTATTAAGAATACTTTAACTTCACGTTAATCCCAGTTTATTACAGCCACATTGATATTTATACTTTTGATTATTGTTTGATTCTTCCTCATTATGAAGTCTGAAGTTCATGTTACCATTGTAGAGTTCACATCTGCAACTAGCACTATGTCTAAGGTGTCAACTACAGGGAATCTAGCTGGGGATTTATCTGCATCTATTTTCCAGGAAATTAAATTTTACATGGCCAACCTCTGTCTCTGGACCTCACCCCACTTCCTTTCAAACAAGCTGATCCTCTCAGGTGGACAAGGATTTAATCACCCATTTCTTCCTCCTGATTTTGTCATTGTTCTCATTCCACACATGAAGGCCTAACACTTTTTATTCCGTTTCTCTGGTATGGGAGGTTTCATTCCTTTCTCATATTTCCTAGGAACCATGTCCTTCCTTACTACATGACCAGTCTTTTCATTCCTGTTTGGTTTTTCTCCCCTTCCCAGATATTTGGGCTCATGCTGACCAACTTGCCATGAATCAAGTGACAAGATCATCATGCCCCATCCACTTTGCCTATTTGGGGTGTAGCCCTCAAATCTCCTGTAAGTGTGATTCATGTCAATTTTCATGTCTTTGTCTTACCCTCACAATGTTTTTATGGGATCTCTCTACCATCTCACTGAGTCTCTCCATTAAAATCCTGAGTTTCTGGGGACATCTTTTCCTTCCTTTCCTCCATGTTTGCTTGTTTGTCACCCTACCATTCATCTCCTTTATCAAGACCATTATTTTCTTCCAAAGATTTTGGCAGCTAAGGAGGGTAACTCATTCGTTTTGCCTATTTACCTTCCTTATCATGACCTAGATAGACATTTATATCAGGTCCATCAGTTTTCTTCAATGTTACATTGTCTGTGCAGCCTCCTTCCGTGGTACCCATTCCTAACTTTTTATCCTTTGGCAGTCTTCTTCCTCTCTTTGGGATATTTCCTTTTATACCCTCACCAGCTGGGTTTGATTTTTGTTCAGTTGACTTATTTCTCCTTGTCTTCATTTTCCCTGAAATTGTTCTGGGTGTCTTCTTATCGATTCAACATCTTGCCTATTCCCTTGTATCTTGTCTTCATCAGCCATTGGAGGAAATCCTACGATTAAGTATGTTGACTACACATAATACATTTGTCTCCCTTTGTTTATACCATGTTGCAGTTTCATCTCTTCTGCTTCTGGCTATTCATCAGATTTCAGTGTGACTTTGACTGGATAAGTTTGTATTTGTACTTTTCCATTCAGGGGCTCTTATCTCATTATGTAGATCATGCTTTGTGGCAAGTGGTGCCTGACCAGGTATTTTTATATTTGAAATTTACATTGTACAGCTATGTTGACTCGCACTTTATCTTCCATGGCCTCTCAGTGCTCATTGTTGAGATGGGGTGTTCCGGAAGATTGCTTGTAGGTGAATCATTTCACAATATAATTGCTTCATAAACATGCCTGTTCTGGACCATACTACTTGCAGACTGTGTGGATAGAGCAGAAAGGGATAAATGCCCATTCCTGCCATGCCTTGTATTGAGTACATTGGTATGTTCTGTTTTTCAAACTAGGGTTTCATGGTCACCCTTTGTACTCTCTTAGGTGATGACATTCCTCTGGATTCTTACCCCCTTCTAGTGGAGTATGGGAGTTTGTACCACTTTCCGGTTTCAAGTCACTGGGATACTTGTCAGTGGAGGCACCTTTTGAATGGGTTCCACATAAAGATGGCTATAACCATTCACTGTAGAGTAAGATGGTGATATTTTGCAGATGTAGGTGACATGCTATCTTTTAGTATGCAATATATACACTTAAAAGGGAGTGAGACATCAAATTGCAGTTCACCCCTTTAACTGGGGGTCCTCATCCTACCTCTGAGTGGATATCTGTATCCTGTGGTTTGGATTTTGATTGACTCTACTCTAAATCAAAATATGTCATTACATTACAGGGATGTTATTGCTCTCTAAAGGGTTCCAGTCATTTTCACTGTTGGGGGAGCCAGTTTATATTTAATAGGCATTGTTTTGTTGTTGATGTTCAGTCTCCAGATGTGTATACAGTATATCAAAGCTTACATGTCATGTCAGGAGTCAGAATGGTTCTAGATTTCTCTGGTCTTTTGAACTTAAGGTGATGATGGCATGATCCTCATCCTACACCCATGTGGGTGTCGGTTCCCTGTAGCATGGGTTTTGGATGTAAACGGCTTATCAAGTATTGTCTGTCGTGTCCTAGCTGCTCTACACACTGATGGGCAAAGCATGTACTTGATTTAGAAATGGTGCTATTCTCATCATCAGATTCTTGGATCTGACTCTCTCATTTCCAGGGGTGGGTATCCTTTAGATACGTTCAGAGGTAGAAGGATACTTCTGTAATTCCCTTATGCTGGTCCTGCCACCTAATTAATGTGGAATTCTAGCTAATTTTGTGAGTGGAGGGAAGTACCATATTGGAAGTTATAATGTTTCTATACTAAAAATATATTTTTTATGGTACTTCTCTCTTCTTGTACTTCCAATCCTTCCTTCCCACTTTCTACTGGTTCTTATGTCTTCTTCCAAACCTTGATGTTATAGTTCAGTAGAGCCATATAGAAGAACTTGCATATATCATTATGTTACACATCAGCTGGTGGAGAAGTGTAACATGAGGTTTTACATGAGAGAGATGCTGGAATCATTCGATTGCAGTAAGGGAGACAGAGGGCTTTTAGCATGCATAAAGAAAAAATTGGTTATAGAGAACAACACTGGAAGAGAATAGATAATCTTGTAAGAGGAGGGAAGTACCTGTTGGAAATACATTTTTAGTACAGGAAAATTATAACATGTATCTAATTAAAGTTATGGGAAAACCAATACAGAGCAAAGTATGGTTGGAAATGTATAATTTCAGTATTTTGGAGATAAATTTTTGAAAAAAATATGAATTATAAAAAAAATATTGAAAAATAGAATGTTTTGTTTATAGAAAATAATATCACACATGTTTCTGAAAATATAGTAGCATTTGTTATCTGTGATCCTTACTTAATGTCTTAATGCAAAATACTGTTAGGTTGTTTAAAAATAAATGTCAGAATTCTCATAATGATATTTAGAAGCAGAATATTGAGTAACTCCATCATTGGTTGGTTTAATCTAACATTTGTTGTTTACAAGGTGTCTAATTGTCTGCTGTTGCAACTCTACTCAGAGTAAGTTTTGCAATTCCCTTGGCAACATGGATAAGAAGGACTTGTATCTGATTTTCCTCTATGGCTTCAAACTTGGATGAAAAGCTACTGAAAATACATGGAACATCAACCAGGCATTTGGCCATGGATCTGTTACTGAACGTACAATTCAGCATTGGTTCCAAAGGTTTTGATATAAAGATGAAAGTCTTGAAGACCACAAAGGTTATGAAAGGAAGCCATTCTTAGATGAAAACACATTAAGGGAAGCAGTTGAGACAAATCCTCATACAACAATATGTGAGCTTGCAGAAAAGCTAGACACAAGCAAATCAACCATTACCAACCACCTGAGTGCAATTGCAAAGATGAAAAAGTTGGATAAGTGGGTTCTGCATGAGCTGATTGAAGATCAAAATCAGCGTTATGAGACCTGTCAAGAATGACATTCAAAAAATTGAACGAATTGGAAATCGAGGTTTTGCCTCATCCACCTTATTCCCCACACCTTTATTCTATATATTTTTATTTTTTCAAGCACTTTGACAACTTTTTGAATAATAAACGCTTTCAAAACCAGGCAGCTACAAAAGATGCTTTTAAGGGAGTTTATTAACCACAGAAACTCTGATTTCTTCAGCAGGTGCATAAACAGCATCGTTACACATTGGCAAAAGTGTGTTGAAGCAAATGGTGATTACTTTGATTAAAGCATGTTGTACAACACTTGTTTATACTTTTCCAGACTTTGCAGTTCAAAAACATTTATTTCTGGACAACCTAATAGAAATAGTTGAATAGTTGAACTTATGCTATTGAATAACTGAATATATAACATTTATTATATAACTGTATTTTAATGCAGTGGATAAGTGTGTGTGTATGTGGTTTGACAGAAATAGATTACAAATTTTTTTATTGTTTTGAAACTTTGAGCTTTCAGCTTATGGTATGTTTTTGGGATCAAAAACTTAGTTATGAGATTGTGCATTGTTAGTGTTAGAGTATGGATAATGTATAAGTGTTTGTTATTGTGTCTGATTCAAGGAACATGCTTCCAGTGGTTCAGTGGGAAATATAAATGGTTATAACATTAAGATGTGGTTTTCTGTACAAGGTGGGCCCTGCACAGATAATTCATTATGTATTGTTGTGCTTAAACTAAACACATTAACATTTGTGTCTGTGCTGGTAACTACAAATTTTATGTGTGATGATGTAGGAATAATGCTGCTTTAAATGTTTTATGGAGTGTCCTATTTGTATAGTTAAAATTCACAACTTGTTTTTTGTTAAATATAAATATTCTTATCTTGTAAATGAACATAAATTGCATAAACCTGAAAATATATTTTGTAACATGAATAAGCGATGAACATATGACTTTATTAAGTGGTAAAGTTTTGTAATTTTGACATATCTGAACATTATATGCACAGCTTCAAAGCATTTGTGAAAATAATATATTTTGTTGAGTTTAGCTTCAGAGACATAAGCATAAACACTGGTAAAGAAAACCTGTTTTTGTAGCAATCTTTTAAGGCAGCATATAAGATACTGAACATAAAACAGTTATGCTGTTTTTACTAATATCAACAGAATCTAATTTGACACAGTTGATAAAATTATAAATAAATTTCTGATTGTCTGCATTTCTATGTAAAATAATGTAATATTAGTATAATGTGAAAAGATTTAATCTATATTTTAAACTTGCATCCAAAAATTAAGACATTACTGACTATTGGATGCCCATTCGAATCTTCAATGATGAGTTTTGTAATATTTTAAAAGTTTGTAAGACTTCATATTGTTATTGAAAACAAGCTTTGCAATATGTTTAATGTGTGTGCATTGAATGAAGATTTTTTCATATTTTTGTGTAATCTTTCATTTAAATATGTATTTAGTTTTATTTTGTACTATTCATAACAAATAATTATAATACCTGTATTTTAAAATTAAAAATTATTTTTTTAGGACGAAGTAAGATCAGAAAGTGAAAGAAGTAGTCAAAGATCTCTACGGCCAGATCCCATAACTTCTAGTCCAGGAAGGGAATTACCAGCCTTTGAAGATGAATCAGAATTGGTTGGAGAAGTTGATGAGGGTACTGTGCAAGAGGAGGAGGAAGATGGAGAAGAGCTGTTTGGTGACAACTTTGAAGAGTACGTTAAGTTATTTGATTAGCTATAGTTATTTCATTTAGGAATATATGTAAAAACAAAAAAGACCCTACTGAGTATTGTATACAATTATACAATACTTTCTACTATTTCATACTGTTTAATATTTATCAGTATAAAGTACTGCACTTAAATGTACAAAAGTATTTTGAGTTCCTTTACGTCAAAATTTTTAACCAAAAGTGACATTTTTCTATCTGCTAGTTAAACTATGTAAGTAGCTTATGAAAGTTATTGTGTAGCATTTTATTTCCTTTTCTTCAATTCATGTTAAACCTTCTGTATGATAACTTACCTTTTGGTATTTATTCTGCTATTTCTTTCTCATTGTAATAAATTTTCATTACAGGTGCATTGGGAAAATATTTTTGTATCTAAGTGATTGTATCTGAGTTGTGACTGTTGAATGGCGTGTCTACTTCAAAAAGTTTAATTTCTCAAAGTTTTATGTCTCTTTTTGTAATGTACAGGTTATTTATATCTTTGTATAGGTTTGTTTTTTAGAGAACTGATATCTATGGACTGATTTTCTTGTAAAAAAAATTTGTATCATAATTAAACCTCTAGACATTGAAGAGAGTTAATTTTTCACATTGCATATTCTCTTGATATGGAATCAAATGAAATTTTTTTGCCTGGATATTTTCTATTTGGATATTTTGGTTCAAAGAAAAAGTTCATCTGGGTTTTCGTGGCAAAGTTAAGAGATGAAATTAGACACACCAAATAGTACTCTTTACAGAACCTTTATATATGTAAAAACAGCTGGTTTGGGTTGAGAAAATTTTTACGTTGATGAGCAAACAACGTTTCAACCTTCTTCAGTTGTCATCAGGTTCACAAAGAAAGAAAGAGGTAACTGACCGACAGCTGAAGAAGGTCGAAACGTTGTTTGCTCCTCTACGTAAAAATTTTTTCAACCCAAACCAGCTGTTTTTACATACATATTTTTCTTTACAAGTGGGTTTTTTCGTCATCACCGATTACATAGCCTTTGTTTTGATATTTTAGGATAGGCTTATAAAGGTTGCAATGTGTATTCTAATTGTCATTTTAGTGACATATTCAATAACTGAATTCCAAAATGCCTCCACATTGTGTAATCGACTAAGTTGCCAGAAAAACAAACTGTGCTGTAAGTAGGGAATTTGTTGTAAATGAAAAACTCGTCCATGATTTTTGAAAACAGATAGGAAAAATTCAAAGTCTGTCAGAAATGGAGCGTGTTGCTTGGGGAGAAAACCTCGTTTATGACATGAACTGGAAACAGACTTCATGAAATAAGATAAAAACCACAAAGTCTGTTCTGATTGTTACAAGAAGTCATATGATACTAAAACTCAAGGCATGGGCTAAGACGATAAGTATTTCTGACTTTATTGCTCATCAGAGTTTCTGTATCTGTTTCATGAAATTACTACTAGTTACTACTACAGAAGACAATGCCTACTCAACAATTGTAAACAGCAATAATACCTTGAGGGCAGGACCATATTTAAGAGGTGGGGCAACAGGGCCATGGCCCAAGGCCCTGTGCCACAGAACCCTGCTGGTCGAATGAAAACAAATTTTTATTTATTTAGAAAGAAGCAGGACAGTTTAACATTAACCGCCATTTGCATTGATGTTAACAAAGCGTAAATGCATAGACGAGGAAAGTTTGCAAATGCCTATTTTGAAATCTGTAACAGCACATTTTTTGTATGATTTGTATGATACACATAAAGTATAATTTTTATTGATACTTAAAATATGTGAAACATAATTTTTATGATAAAAAAATCAATAAAATTACATTTTGTTTTGATTACAATATCAAATTAAAAATTATTTTATATACAGTATCATTGAATAAATTAATGTGTAAGTTGGAAAATAAAGTAGTTGTTTTGATTCTAACCAAAATACAGACAAAAATAAAGTAAATTGGCATCAGCTAGATTTATATAAATCATTTCATAGCTGTAGTGTAACAAGTGTGGAGGAGTAATATGTTGAAATATAAATATATTGACAGGAAATATTTTGACACAGGATCTTTCACTCAACTAGAGGTGCCTTGGTTGGTGTCAGGGATAGGATGAAAAATTTTGGGATGTATTCCATTTTGGTGGAACTTGTACAGGATTTAGCATATGATAATTACATATTTTTAGTTTACAGATTGGACAGAAATTGACTGTTATGACTGACCACATCATCAATTAACAACAATAATTCTTATGTAACTGATGGATCCTTTATGTGAGTTTTCTTTGCTTGTTATTTTGGTTTTTTAAACTAGAGCTCTGTATAGCTTTACAAATAGCTTCAAACCTCACTGACCCTTATTGGAACTATGTTATTCTTCAGTGTTTTCAGACAACCAGGCACTCTTAGAGATGTTCAGACTGAGGCTGTTACCCAAACAGTATTCATTCACGATGTTTAATATTGCCTGGAGACTGGCATGGTCTTTTGCTAGGACTGCCATATCATTGGCACATGCTAGGGTTAAGACTGGTTCCAGTCTCTTGCCTAGCAATATTCCTTGGCTTTTCTCTTCAAGTTTTCACAGAAGAGGGACCAGGGCATTATTAAACAGAATAGGAGACATTGGTCCCCTTGTTTGAAACCTTTAACTGGTTTTATTGGGTTGGTATTTTGCATACATACTTGAAAGGTTGTCGTTCCACCATAATATATGTTCTCCACAATCTGAATGAAATGTGGATGAACTTTGAATCTGGCAAGGCTGGCTAAGATGTGTTTGTGGCCAACCATATCAAAGGCTTTACACAAGTCTCTAGGAAAGCCATAGCCAGAGTCTCATTTTGCTTGGCCCTCCTCGTGACAGACTGGAGCAGGAAGATGTTCTTTCTAGAACCAGTCTGAGGAATAAATCCATGCTGTTTGGGATTTATTTGCACTGCCTGCTTGAGGAGGTGAGCCATTATCCTGGAATATAGTCGAAGCCCAATGGACGAAATTGTGATTAGCCTCCAGTTTTTGGTGTAGTGCAGATTACTCTTTCCTTTCAGAATGAGCACTGATTTATTGACTTTCATGCATTAGGGAATGCAGCTGATAAATTGCCATAGATTTAAACACATTTGTCAAGGAAACATCTATGCCATACTTAAGATGTTTGAGTAGGAATGGAAGAGTGATGTTATCAGGACCTGTAGCCCCTTTTTTCATACCTTAAAGTGCTGCTCTCACTTCATCTGGTGTTATTGGTTCCAGAATATTAGTATTGTTTGCCCTGGGTGGTAATGGGCATCTGTCAAAATTGATGTTATCATTTACACTATAGACTTGATTGTAGTGGTCTTTTTCGTGGTCTTTACTGAAGTTACATTGGATAGAATCCCAGCCATCTAGTATGTCCTCAGCTAGGCATTTGAATTGGAAATTGGACATTTTCTGGAAACTTTTAAAATGCTCCACTCGATGGTGACGTCTCTTGTATGGTATTCAAGCAGGTTTAGGGTTTTTAATTGTCTGCTTTAAGGATCTTTCATTGTTCCAAGACGCTTGCGAATGGGAAAGCTCGTCATCCAATTGTTTAGTCATTGTTTCAACCTTCTGCCATGTTGCTTCATTTAGTCCATTTTGATCTTTCAGCTGATTTAAGTACAGACAGAATTTAGAAATTTGTTCAGGGAGAAGCATCCCTTTTCAATTGCGTTCCTCAAACTGTAGATCAGCAGGATCTCCATGACTCCTGGTGGTATTTGAATCAGTATAGATGGGCAGTTGAACCTCATTTAAGTCACAGTGCTAATCTGAGACTTGCTTAGGAGTGTTTCCAGGTAGATGTTCTGCATAGAGAACAATGATGTTCTTTCGGCTTGAATATACTACTTCCACATCATGGAGAGTTTGTATTTCTTCCTCAGACTACCCAGTATGGGTTCTCCAGCAGCACCCTGACTCCTTGAGATGGTATATACTCTGGGTTTCTGATGGTAGGATGCTGATGTCTCTTATGTAGAGATAAGCCTGACATGGTCTTAAATTTCATTTTACAGATATCACAGCTGAAGCTGTAAGAATCTGCCACAAACATCACCAGCAATAGCGTGATGTTTGCTGTTGTCTTCTCCACAGTATTTACAATGTGCTTGTGCCCAAGAGCTATGTTTATTTGCCAGATGGGCTACAACCTTGGAAAAAACTGTAAATTTGTGGACACAAGTCACATGCCATTTTTCTAATTGGTAAGTTCACAAGCACTGTTGTGTCTACCCGTTCTGTGGAGCTATCTGCTCCTTCTCTTAGTTAATAATTGCAATTTCTCTCGTTAGGTGAGATTTTATAACTTAAGCCCTCTGCTTGTGTGTTTTGGCAACTGTCACTAGTTGGGTTTATACCATCCACGGAAGTGGTATGGTCGTTACTTGCCTTGCTATACAAGGTAATATAACTTGTACTGTCCACCTGTGTGGTTTGGCTACTACCTCCAGTGGTAGTAATGTCAGTTGCACCAGATTCACTTTGGGTATGTGAATTGGTGTTGGAATAGGTATCTCTTAATTGCTCTATTCCTGAGGGAAGGCTATCCTTTCCTTCATTGCCAGGGGGTCGCATGGAAGCTACCATGTCCTGGCACCCCACAGATGCCAAACCATAGCTGTTATCAAATGTACTATTATTCATATTTATAACATGACCTGCTCTGATATAGAGTTGGCCAGGTCCCTGTAAAATGCTGACACAGGGTAGGGCTGCAAACCTGATGAGTGCAGTAAGTCCTCATCACGGTTTGAAGGGTTACCGTGCTTAATCTGGGGTTTACTACACATGCCTGTGGTGGGCGGTGAGCTCACCATATAGGTTTTTAGTGCTCTCCTTCATGTGCAGAAGTTTTGTTACAGGCTGTTCTGTATCCAGCTGTGCCATGAGGAGATACCTCCTGAGGAGGGCACGTGGCAATGCTGTATGAACTTAAGAGGGTTAAGTGGGTACTTAAAGAGTTACTCCTGCTGTTTACCTGCAGGACTGTCTTAAGGTAGCCAAAAATGATGTTTATCTTGGTAAAATACAGGGATCAAAATGTAAACTTCCAGTAATTTAAAAGAGAAAAATAATGCATAAACATTTGTTATTTACCATTATAAGTATTTAGTGATTTATCTTTAACTATGAAAATGTAATATAATTTAATTAACTTGAGGGTACTAGTACAAGAACTTTTGTGTAACTGTAAAATTATATCCCCTCTATGTGGATTCCTGTATGTGGTGACAGGACTTTCAAGGGAAGGTTCTGTTATTTCAATTTACCTCCTTTGGGATCTAAACATCCCCCCACGTGTTTGTCATGTGTGGCAATCTGTGAAGGGGAGGAGAGAATCCAACTCTAACATGCCACTTTGGCCTTGAATTTCTGTAGATGGGTGGCCTTGGGGTGGCCCCCCATTTAGCTAATCGGCTGGTCCACTCTAGCTAGGGTCAACCAAATACCGGTGTTAGATGTTCTCAGCAGGTGTTGTGGACATTGTATCTGATGCTGGTGTTTGGGTATAGTGCTCACGAAACACTGGTGTTGGTGCAGTTTCCTTGTTTGACATTGTAGTGCATCCCCTCATAGGTTTCTATGGTGGGTGGGGTCAGTGGGAACTGACATCTCCCTTTCTTTATTAAGGATGCTCCAAATAAAAATCTTAATAAAATAGTGAAAAAAACAGTGTATAGGTAAATGACCATGTCTTGAAGATTCTGAGCAGCAATCCTCACCATTGGTATTTTC
Organism: Tachypleus tridentatus; assembly: GCF_004210375.1. Lineage (NCBI taxonomy): Eukaryota > Metazoa > Arthropoda > Merostomata > Xiphosura > Limulidae > Tachypleus > Tachypleus tridentatus. The sequence continues at coordinate 93,968,064 of NC_134830.1, forward strand.
TTATATTGCATTCACTTTCAGACACACCTTTAGGGCAAATGTCTCCCATTTTCATTCAGAAGGGACCAGAGGGACTTGCTGGTTCTTCAAAGTCAGTAAAGAAGCTTTGATCTGGTGACATATTGGTGGAAACATCCACATCCCAACACAGTGAACTCCTATTGCATTCAAAGACAATTGAGGATATACCTATTGACGTTACGCCTCATGCTAATTTGAATTCATCATGAGGAATTGTTGTTGTAAGGGATTTGAAGAGCATCCCGAGTTGCAGATTCTTGCTGGTTTTCCACCAGAGGAGTTTCTGCAGTGAGGCATATATCCACTTGCAAAGATGGAATTATGATGCCAACCAATGTTGTCATTCTCACATTTAGGTCATCATGTCCACCTGCCACCATCAAGGCAGGTTATCTTAATTGCAAAGTACGGCCATACATTTCCAGTGTCAGCCGTTCGGTCGCTTGAAGACATTATGTCGTGGTTCCTTGATGTGTGCTCTTTGCAATGGCAAGGACTATGATACCTATAAGTATGAAACAGACCCTTACTGCATCAATTGCAATGGCTCTCACCCGTCATACGTTTGTTCTTGACCTAAATAGTTGGAAGAAAAACAGGTACAATGTTTGAAAATGATCCATAACATTACTTATCCTGAGGCTCACAAATTGCTGTCCATCTCTTCATCTCAGATGTATGCTGCTGCACTTTGTTCCACTAGTATAGTTGGATTGCAGATGGATCTCTCTGTGCCTCCAAAAGAATCATTCTCAAAACAAATGAAAAGTTTTTTCACCTTCATGGTTAAAAAGGTTGATCAATCAACTTCAACACTCATCTCTATCCCTTACATACATTCCAGCAAATCTCAAGATCCACTTCCTTTGGTTTTGGGTAAGGTATTTCCTTGTATACATCTTATTCTCCCACCCCAAGATGCAAAACGATCATTCGTACACGTTCTTAGTCCGTGGAATCCTTTTCCAACAGCAAAGATCTGCTGAATCGACCTAGGGTAGCATCCATGGAGGTCAATAGACCTTCCTCAAATAAAGACAGTAAAGAAAAAAGATGTGGTTGTAAACAGAAGTGTTCTCCACCCAATTCACCTACACATAACTAAAAATGGTCACCCTTATACAATGGAACTGTCGAGGTTTATGTTCTAATCTGGATGACATCAAAACACTGATTGCTTCCTACTATTCTGTATGTCTTTCCTTACAGGAAACATTTCTGAAACCTGCCAATACAGTCACCTTTTGGCAGTTTTCTTTGTACAGAAATGACAGGCTGTGTGATGGATGAGTGCATGGAGGGGTGGCACTGTTGGTTGATCAGCATGTGCCCACCCTGTCTTTGTCACTTGACACACCCTTAGAGGCTGTAGCCATCCCTGTTTTGTTAGGTCATACCATTAGTATTTGTTCTCTCTACCTATTGCCTGGAGAGATCTATGATGACTCAAACCTTGATGCTCTCATTGAACAGTTGCCATCTCCCTTTTTCATCCTTTAATAGATATCCCTTCTTGTGAAGTGCTGATATTTATAGGAGGGATTGCTCCATTGGGCATATGCTCTATGATCACAACCTTTCTCTTTTCAATACTGGCTCTTCTACTTATTTTCATGCACCGAGTCAGTCCTTTACTGCTATTGACCTCTCAATTGGCTCCCCTTGACTATTCTTTCTTGGAGGGTTAACAATTGACAATAATCCTCGAGGCAGTGATCATTTCCTGTAATTTTGAGAGAGATTGGCAGTGGTTTATGCCACTCGACCCACGGGCCCCGGTGGAAGGTGGATGAAGCAAACTGGCCCTCTTTCACTGCTCTCACAGAACTTGATTCTGCCTTTGCCTGTAAGTCATTGGTAGACAACTGTGTGGCAGCAGTAACCGACTGTATTATACAAGCAGTTGCTCAGTGTATTCCTAAAACCTTGACACGTTTTCCATGATATCCTTATCCGTGGTGAAATCCTATCTGCTACATGGCATGGAAGGCTAAAAAACTGACCTGGACACTTTTTTTAGGTATCCCACACTCTCCCACTGCATTGCTTTCCAGCAAGCCCATGCACATGGGTACGACATCAAAGCCAGAAGGACTCTTGAATTAAGTTCACAATCAACATATCTTCTACCACCAGTTCCAAAGTCATATGGGACAACATTCGAAAGGTCAGTGGGCAGTATAATTCCGTCCCCCTCTTGATCTTGCTCTCTGATGACCAGGAAGTAGCTGATATCTGGAGCATCACTGATACTCTAGGTGAAAGCTTTTGCTGGGTATCCATCACTTCTTTTTCTTCCTCCACCTTCTTTGCCATCAAGACTTTGGCAGAAGAAATACCTCTGTCCTTTCGAACGGTTGGACCTGATGATGTACACTATGAAATACTGCGCCATCTATCTCCTGCTTCTCTTACTGTTCTTCTGCTTGTTTTTAACCGGATCTGGCAGGAGAATGTTTATCCTGATGCCTTTCGACCACCCAGTGTGGGTTCCGACGACAGCGCTCCACCGTGGACCACCTGAATCGACTTGAAACATCCATCAGAGAAGCCTTTCTCAAATGACATCTTGTCAGTATTCTTTGACGTTGAGAAGTCTTATGATACTACTTGGAGGTATGGCATTTTGCGAGACCTCCATATATATGGGTTGCATGGCCATTTGCCCATTTTTATTAAATATTTTTTAATGGACAGGAGATTCCAAGTTCATGTGGGTCCAACACTTTCCCATTTTTTTCTACAGGAATTTGGAGTCTGTCAGGGATGCATTTTAGTGTTGCACTTTTCAGTATAAAGATTAATGCCATTACTGAACAACTCTCTCTTATTGTTGCAAATGGGCTCTATGTTGACAACTTTCACATCTCGTGTCAGTCCTCGAACATGAGGTATATTGAGCAGCAGCTACAGACTGCCCTCAGTCATTTACTGAAGTGGACCATTGCAAACGGCTTTAACTTCTCTTTCTAAAACCATTTGCATGCACTTTTGCCACCAATGGGGTATTCACCCTGATTCTGAACTCCATATTGGTGAAGTTGTGCTGCCCATGGTCCTTGAGACGAAGTTCTTGGGGTTTATCTTTGACTGTAAGCTGACCTTTATACCACACATCAAGCATCTATGGGTTAAATTTTCAAGAGGGCTGAACATCCTCCATGTCCTCTTTACCATTACCTGGGGAGCAGATTGATGTTCTGTGCTAAAGATATATTGTGCTCTTACTTGATTGCAACTTGACTATGGATCACTGGTCTATGGCTCTGCCAGGACTTTGGCCTTAAAGATGCTGGACCCCATTCATCATCAAGGATTTTGATTCTGCACTGGGGCTTTCCACACTTCCCCTGTTCGGAGCGTATTCATAGAGTCTCATGAACCTTCTTTGCACCTCCATTGTTTGCAACTGTCTTTACTATATGCTTTGAAATTTTGTTCCTTACCAAAACATCCAACCTGGGATTGTGTTTTCCTTCCTCGGTGGACCATGCTTTTTCAGAACAGACAGTCTGCCATTGCTTCTTTTGGCCTTCGTATCCAGGCTCAGTTGGATAAATTGGATCTGTCCTTGGATAACATTGCTGTATCCACTTGTCAGCCCATCTCACCATGGCTTCTTACAGTCCCCTAATGTGACCTATCTTTAAGTCATCTGAGATAAGTAGACACTCCTGATTGGAAATATTGCCTGCTATTTGCTGAATGTCTTTCGAACCATTCTTCCATTCCAATTTATACAGATGGTTCAAAATCAGGTGACTGTGTTGCCTCTGCAATGGTTTGTTGTGGTTCGGTGGTTGCACTCAGAATCGCGCCTACAGCTTCTGTGTTCACTGCTGGACTGTATGCCATTTCTCTTACCCTGGATCACATAGAAGCTAAGCAGTATTCAAACTGCACTATTTATAATGACTCGCTTAGTTTTCTACTGGCCCTGGAATTGCTTCATGTTAGTTCACACCCTGTTCTCACTGATATTCAAAACCAACTGGCCCAATTATCTTTAACATCTACTTCTCTCTAGTTTTTCTGGATACCAAGCCATGTTGGTATTTGTGGGAACGAACTCGCCTACGCCACAGCTGAGTATATCTGCTCTGGAACTATCACCACTGTGCCTGTTTCATACATGGACTGTGGTCCTGTATTCAACACTTGGCTCCGTGTTAGTTGGCAGTTGACTTGGAATGAGCAACGTGAAAACAAGCTTTTCCAAATAAAACCCTATATTGGACTTTGGCCATCTTGCTTCCATAAGGATCAGAAGGGGAAGTTTACATGACTACGCATTGGTCACAGTTTTTAAAATCGTTTTCTTTTATCTGGAACTGATGTGTAACACTCGGGTTACAATAAGGCACATTTTACTTTCTTGTAGTCATTTTGACTCTCAATGATGGCGCTATTTTCACCATAGTTTGTCCATAATGTTAGACAGTGTTATTGGTGATGGTGACACTGTTCACCTTGTAAATGTTTTTAGCTTTTTAAAAGGCCATCAATCTTTTTAATGCCATTTAAGTTTATTAATTGATACATTAAACCTTCTTTAATGAGATTCCCTTTTAAGAATCTAAGTCCATCTAGTTCGATTTGAAATTACAAAATGGCCGTAAAGTCAAATAACTCTAAACCAGGACTGGAAAGGCCAACTTCAGGCGACTAATGCTGCTGTTTGAACTACCTGTTAGACATTCTGACAAGTTATTATTAAAATGTTGTTACAAGTCTGAAAATTTTTTACTTTTTGAAAATAGCCATAATGTGAAATAACTCGGAACCAAGACTGGAAAGGCCAGCTTCAGGTGACTGAGGTGGTTTTTGTACTTACCTGTTAGTCTTCCTGGTGAGTTATGATAATTACAGCTTTGCTACAGAAAGTCCTCTACAACTTGTATTACTGTAGTTTTTCTCTTACTGCTGTAGATTAGATATAAACATTGGTTTTATGGTTTATAATTTTGTTTTATTTTACCTTAATTTCCTTTTATAAATTTCCTAATTTTACTTTAATTTTAACATTTTACTGGATGTTTGGCACAGATAGCCTAGCTGCTTTGTGACATAAAACACCAACCAACTCTAAAGTTTTGAAAGTTTGATTCAAGGTAAATAATATTAAATAAAGAACTCTAACTGTTATTAAACTGGAAGAGATCTTTGGTTGTTTATAAGTTGGTTTATTTTGTATTTTATGAATGTGTAATGTTTAATCATTTCATTTCTGTAAAAGAATACATATTGTTCCAAGAACTGGAAGTTTCAATTTTAGTATGTTAATTGTGATTAAGCTCTTCTGGTATAGTTTGCATACAGAACAGGCATGATAAGAATGATAATATTACATTGTAGAATTAAGAAGGTATGTACTTTGAATGTATTCAAATGCACAACAAAGTATACTTTATCTTATTTAAAAAAACCAAAAACACCTTGGAAACTTGGAGTACTCCACCTGAAGATCTATGCATGTGGTAACAATTTGTGTAGTGTGTGAATATTGTGTATGATGTGATACTAACTTGTAGTTGTTTGTATTTTCTTGCTTGCACTGAGCTTCCAATTGCAGGCCTAGCTCCAGAATTTTGTTTTTTAAGAAGAAAGCATAAATTTGCTTTGCTATATCTTTCCCTTGTTATATTTAACATATAATGTTTATATGAGCCATTTCTTGAGTTTTTGGTTATATGCTTTTTGGTAATATTTAGTAGTCTTATAATGTTTTCTGCTTAGTAGACAGTTCAGTGTTTTGCTGTATGGTAGTGGTAAAATAAAATTATTAAATGTTTAGTTTTGAAATGCATTTATTCAAAAGTAAATTAACAGTGATGGTTTGTAACATTCCATTTAAGTAACTGATGCACAACTTTACGCACGTTAAACTTTTATGATGGCTTCCCTAAAGTAAATATATTTATAATAATGGCATACCATTGTTTTTTTTTAATTATAAGGTGTCTCAAAATGTTTTGTTTATATTGATTTTACATGAATAACAAGTTGAAATATTGAAAAAGGCAAAATAACAAATATTAATGTAAATAATTGTCAACACTTCAGTAACCCTTATTGATAATTCTGCTACTAGAAAGCTGCCAACATTGTTAAATGATGTTTGAAACAGAAAATGTGAAACTATGCTGTTTTTATTGACATTAGTTTTTGTTTTGGAAGAAGAGGACAAATAAGAGATTAGTCATTATTATCCATTTGCATTACTTAATAAAGGGAAAACTTTTAAGACCTAAAAATACTGATTACAAGTGCATAAATTATAGAATTTTTGAATATTTTTACAGATTATATGTTAGAAGTGTAATGTAATTTCTAGTTTGTTATCTTATCTTTGTTAAGTGTAAAGAATTTTGATTCAGTTTGATATCATAATTGATCATCTTAGCCTGAACTAAAACAGCTACAAGTAATGATTGTTGAGAGGTTTCAAATCTCCTAAGAGTATCTGGATGTAGTGGAAGGAGCAAATATTTTAAAGTATTTTTGGTTGTATTTTGAACTAGAAAAAATACTTGCTTAAGTAGAAACTTGTGTAGTAAATGAAGCATCTTCTAAATCCTTGGAAACCTCAGAGCAAATTTGTACTTGCTTGAAAGAGAAAGAAAAAATTGATTCAAATATCTGCTTTGTTGAATGGTTTGGATGATATTATTTGTGCTTAAATTTAATGCTTTTAAGGATTTATTTAAGTGGTATTTGTAAAATGTTCTGATGTTGAGGGGTGTTCTTTTGGATTATTGATAGAAATAATGGAAATTCCACATTAAGTAATGATAATGAATTTATTTCTTCAGTAATGTTTTCTAGAGGCTGTATTCATTTTGATGGAAGTGATAGGCCTATGTTTACATTCAAACGTTTCAATATAAGCCTTGTATCTACTTTATGCCTAATCTATACATATTAAGAAGCTAATGCTCATCTCTCTGCAAAATGTTTTAAACAGCATAAGTCTGATTTGGATGAAACTTTAAATGATTTTTTCGATGTCACAAGGGGAAGTTCTTAGTCACATTACAATTTGGTCTTTTATAAAGAGGAAAAAAGTTTTTTAGCATATGTGCCCAATTTTTAAGAAATAAGTTAATTGCAGCTTTATATCGCACCAACATGGAAAATGTTAAAAGATTTTTGCTAAAATTTAAAAAAATAAGAGGACCTTATTTTATAACATTTTTCCTTAATTGCTTCTTTAATGGAGAAATAGTACTTTTTTAATTTTGAATAATGTAGATTAATTTTGTACATTTATTATTATCAACAAACTTAATTTAAGGATACTTTTAAGTGAGTCTTTCTTGTGGAGAATCCTTGTGATGTTTCAGAAGAAAAGTAACTTTTTCTGCTGGAGAAGCCAAATCTATGCTACGAATCAAAACAACCTGTTGAAGGACACACAGGAGTGACAGTTCAGTAATTTTCCACTTTTTGTAGCTCAGAATGATAATCCAGACTATCACATTTTCAGTGGATGTGCTCTACTGGATCCTTACGTCACATATTAGATTTCAGGGCAATCTATTAAGAAATAAATAGGATATATAAAATCTTCAATAAAGATAGAAGTTTTTCCTGTTTCTTTCTTTTGATAGAAAAATGTACTTCTTTTTTTAGTTTGTTATGCTGATAGATGCTTATAACCTACAAATAGGTGTCAAGTGCAATTAAATTTTTTTACACATTTTACCCAAAATGTGTAAAAAATGTGTAAAAATTTGATAAAAAAATGACTTAGCTGATTAATTAATGAACACTTGTATGAAATTTTAATCAGTGCTTCAAGTGTATCTACTAGCTAGGCTGTCAATTTTAATTTCATTTCTTTAAGTTGCACACTCATCCATTTTTTGGCTGCACCCTTTATTCACACAAGTTGTTTTTGATTAGATTGAATTGTTCTATGACTGAAGAATTTGCAAGGTACAGAGATTGTTGCACACAAATTTGCAGGATTTTTTTTGTAACTTGATATTTGTATATTATGCTAATATTTTTTTTTTACTTTAATATTGATCAAAAACATCAAAAATCATGATGCCAGAAATTGCAAAATGAAAGAGTGACTTATCACAGAAATTCTGAAATTTTGAGAAGGAAAATGAAATGTTAGGATCCAAGTTCCAGAAAGAAAGAGCAAACAAAAGGTGGGGACTTGCTCACCAAGTTATGAGGTTATCTGGTGAAAAGAAGGTAGGAGAAGCACATAAATAATACTGATCAAGATGCAATTATAAGAAGTCAGGAGCAATTTTGTGGCAGAGAAGCACACTGTTCAGCTCACTAAGATCCTGACTGGACAGCCACCTGTAGGGTGGCATTCTGCTAGTATGCTAATAATGTTTAAAAGAAGTTTGATTTATTTATGATAAATGCTGACTAACTTACTAGTTAATATGCAGAAGCATTAACTGTCAGTGAATAACTACTTGATAACTTTTCTTTTTATCATTGATATTTTACTTCTGTACTGAACTGCTTATTTATAAGTAAGGTGCCCATGCCTAGATATTAGTCGCTGTAAACTTTCCTATTATTCTAAGACTATTTTTATGAATGTACTTGATTTTAATTTCACATGATCTTTAGCCAACATCTAAATCAAAACAAGGAAAATTATAGATTACAACAGTATGTATATAGATGTGAAAGGCTGTATTTCTAAATAGGTAAAGCATGATGCTTTTGTTTTAGTTTATAGATGGTCTTACTTAGTTTATTTTCCATATCAGCATTCAAAGAGTTGGAAGTGATATTGCACTATAGTTTTTTACATATTTTTTGTCTGCCAGTAATTTTCAGTCTATACTTCCAGCATGTGGTAAGTATAATGCCTATTTTAATCATTATTAACCTGTACCTGCTCTGGATAGTTCATGCCTGTTTGAGTACTTACTGACCTATACGTTATGTAATATTCTCTGGGTATTTTAGTGATTATCGACCTATACCTGCTCTTGATACATATGATCCTGCTATGCTCGATGAATCAGATTATAGTATGATATCTGAAGGAGATAGACGTGCTGCAGAAGAAGAACTTCGAAGGAGGGACCGTGAAGAAGGAAGAGTGACTGGACGTATGAGACGGGGTCTTTTATATGGTAAGTAATTTATTTGTATTGTAGGTGGTGTGTTAGTGAAATTTTTTTTTTTTTGTGGTCCATGGTTTTTTGATTTACAAATGACATGGTAATATGTTAACCAAGGGTGGGTTACTGTTTATTATACTGTACAGTGAATGCTAAAGGTAATGATTTATGTTACTTTGCTGATAAAGGTTTGTTAATCAATAAGCTGCATCTGTTGGTGAAAACAATGGGAAATCTCAACTATTTATATAATTTAATAGCTGAAAGTGTCAGTACTATGATATATTCCATAATTACAGATTTTAAGAAAACAAATGATTGTATATTTCACAAATATTTTATTTACTACAATCATGGTCTCACCAGTAAAGGCCTTCGCCATGGTTGTACTAAATGAAATATTTATGAAATACACAGTTGTCTTTGTTGTCCCTCAGTTACATAACTTCCAATATTATTTCCCAGGACACACAAAATGGTTTATTGTATCTACATGTTTTCAGTTTTAAGAATGGGATCTACATTTAAAAAATATATACTATAAATTTTTTTAGAACTGTGATACTTATCTGTGAAATGACTATTTTTGTAGATGAGTCAGATGATGATGAAGAACGACCTGCTAGGAAAAGAAGATTAGCTGAGCGTGCCGCTGAAGGGGCTATTCCTGAAGAAGAAGAAGTAAGTTAACACTATACAGTATATTTGGAGGGCTTTTGAACCAGTTAACCCTTTTCAGTATTTCATATACAGTGTAAATTACAACAATTAGGTTTTAGTTCTTGTATTGCACTTGGACTTACTTTCTCCATCTTCATGCTTATGGCCATAGTTTTGTACTTTAACTTGACACTGCAATTTTAATTTTAGCAACCTTTTGCGAAGGACAAAGAAGTCATTGTTGAACCACAAATCTTAAATTTTTTTGCAGCCTCCCATTATACATGGATATTAATTTCCAAAACAATATTCAAGCAGACTAACAGTAAAAGTCTACTGTTCTGTTGCTGTATCAGAGAACTTGTCAGATGTGGGGTCAGACATAGTAGCAATGATTCTACTTTGGTTTTCTGTCTCATGGAAATGTTGATTTAAAAGTCTGGCTGGAAGAGTGACTCTTCTCAGCTTTAGATTTTTGGCAAAAGGATATATTTTCACTTTCATTGTAATATCTTAATTAGTTTGAGTATTCTGTTTTTAAACTATATCTTTCATTTTGTAAATAAGGACATTGATCTTGACTGGTTTAAAGTGTGATTTTGGGACTTTTATCCATTCCTAACACTTTGTGAATTTTTTCATTTTCATGAAGAATTTTTCATCAAAATGTTAGGTCCTTAATTTTTACATTATTAACAGTTTCTGCATGAAATTTTATCTTCAGAAAAGCTCTAATTTTTTCCAACAGTAAGCCTAATGTGGTGGTATTGCACTGTTAAAATTTTAGGAACTAAACATAGGTTTACTGGACAACATTTTCTACTTAATGTGTTTTATTTTTGTGATTGTTTATTCAAAGGGGTTATTCACATATTTCCAAAAGTTAGTTTTATTATCAATATGTTGCAGCTTCTTTGAACATAAAGCTTTAGCTTTTACATGCAAAATATTTCAACCTTATTTTACTCCAAATTACTATGTCCCAAGTAAAATATTCAGTGTTTGAAATAAATATCTTCAAGAATAAAATTAGGAAATTTTATTTTTTGTATTACTTTCCAATACGTACCTCATTACGTACAATGATACTTAATGGTAGAAATCGTCATGAAACAAAATGATGGCACAAAAAAAAATTGCTCATTTATAACAACCTTTAAAATGGCTGTTTCACAGTATTGGCTGAATAATACTAAATCTAATTGTACTTATAATGCTGACTCAATTCTAAAAAATTGTTACATATGTTTGTGCTAGGTATCAAAATTTAAGTATTTCAACAAATTTTCTTCTGAATAAGTAAATGACTTTTCTAGACAAGTGTGCAGGTGAATCTGTTGCACTATTTCTTTCACAGAAATTCATTTTCTGAGGTTCATATTATTCCTCTCGTATAGAAAAGAATATATATATCTTCACTAATAAAATATAATTTTAAGTAAGTCTGCTTTTTTCAGAATTGATAGAAATTACTAAAGGAAAAGTTAACTTTCATACATTTTTTTTCTAGTTAAAAGTAATGCTTCAGAAATATGAATACCTGAAATTTTGTTATGTATTTTTAGATGGTAGAAAGTATAGAAAACTTAGAGGATATGCGTGGGCATTCTGTACGGGAATGGGTATCTTTGCTAGGGCCGAGAACAGAAATCTATAACCGTTTCAAGAACTTTCTGAGAACGTTTGTTGATGCTAAAGGCCATAATTTGTACCGTGAGAAAATACGTCAAATGTGTGAAGGTAAGAGCTTTAAGTTATTTGAAGCTAAAAGTGTTTGGAAAAATATTACTAACAAAAACATGTTTTACTTAACTTTATAAGAGAAATAGTTAAAATGTGTGGCATTAGAACTGTTTACCTCTTCTTTTTCTTTTGTTTTTCTGTCTTAATAACATTGTTATTTTTGTTTCTACAATAAAGTTTTATTTGCCTTCCAGATAACAAACATAGCTTTGAGGTTGATTACAACATACTTGCTTCAGAAGAACAGGTTCTAGCCTACTTTCTTCCAGAAGCTCCAGCAGAAATGTTAAAAGTGTTTGATCAGGCAGCAAAAGATGTAGTTCTCAGTATGTTTCCTCAGTATGAAAGAATTGCAAAAGAGATATATGTTCGCATCTCAGATTTACCCTTGGTTGAAGAAATTCGCAGTTTAAGGTTGGTCTGTAAAGTTTCAGAGAAATGCCTGAAAAGTTTCTTTGTTTCTACACTCTTACATTAATTGCAGACATAAAATTTCCAGAAAAAGTTGAATTATGTTTTAAGTTCTTAATCCTATCCACTGGAGTAGTTTTTTACTGTGCATAACGCCAAGTTTTAGTATTTTACATTTAAAATTTCATTAAACTACTTTTTGTTTGTGTTGTACCAATTAGAATAGCATTACATCCTAGCTAATAATCCATATTTTAATCATAATAATAATAATATATATATATATATATACACACATGTTTTAAGTTTATTAATTCTACAAGGAAATATTTGAAAAAAAATCCTGAATTTCCCCTTTTGTGACATGTTACATTTTTTCTTAGCATGTCATCATCCCTATTTTATCCACCACCTCTTGAAAAAGTGTGAAATTAAATGAAAATTAATCTTTGTAAAATCATCATTGCTCAGATAAACCACATTTATTATAGTCTTTAACTTTGTTTGGTTACTGAGCTATCGAGTAGAAAATCAGACTTGCCCACCATACCCACCTATCATATCCTCTCTTTTGTAATTTGTTACTAGTTCACTTTTACCTTTAATTACATACATTATCTATGACCAATAAAAACTGAAAGTTTTTACATATCAAATCATGTGTTGTATAGTGTTATGTTCTATACGGTTAAATGTCAATTTCACTAAAAGTACAAACAGCATTTCTGTGAGAAAGTTAACAGCTACCTTGAATGAATTTGTAATGACTGCTGTTGTAAAGTTAGGAAGCCAGAAAATATTTAAGAAGTAAAGGAATTTTCTGTTGTTTGCATCTTAGTATATATTGTTTAGAGCATCATTTAATTAAATAAAAATTGATTGCAATACTATGAATAGTTTAAAGAAAAATAGTTAACTCTCTTCGACAACCAAAAGTGGGAAAAAAGATTTGATAGGTCTTATTTCTTGTTTTTCATGTTTATTCTTTATGTATAATTACAAAAGCAACTAAAATGCAAAAATAAAGATTATTTTTAGGTTTGTTAAGATTAGATTAAGTAAAATAAATAATTATGAAATAAAAATGTTCAGTGAGGCTCCCATATGAGCTGCTTTTACTGGTTGTAGTAGCTCATAGGTAATGTTATGTAAGAGTAATGAGCTATACATTCCTTGAGTGAATTACAACTTATAAGCATGTACAGTAGTTGGTCATGGTTCAAAGGGCAATAAAACAACAAAATTTAATTATGAATAGATGCATACTGTTAGAAACTTTAAAAATAATTATGATAAATGTATATGGTTTTATACTACCAATGATGTCATTATAGAAAGAAAAAATGGTAATTTATATTTATTTTGATTTTTGTGTGTGTGTGTGTGTGTGTGTGGTTACAAGGTCAGTCAGATTTACCATTCCCATTTTGAGTTTGGTTAGAAAAAATAGCATATAAACTATGAAGTTTTACTTAAAAAACATTTGAAATGTATTTAGGAGGTAGGGTTACACAAAGGAAGTTTGAGATGAGGAAAATTACTTTTAATTTTAATATGAAAATTGCTTTGCACACAAGTTATTCAAAACAAATACCCAATATATTTATGGACAAATCTTTATTTAATTTTATGAGAAATAATTCATGAAAAAATATAATTTTTTTATGTTAAAACTTACAGTATTAAGTTAAATATTGTAAAATTTTGTGAAGATATACACACTATATTGAAAGAGGTATTAAATCTATAAATACTTCAAATAAGTATAAATAGGTCACATGGTTAGTCATATAGAAGGACCCCAAGTTAGAAGTTTTAAAAAGAGGCAAAGTCTGTAGGCTTAATTATAAGTATGCATCAATTTTCTCAAAACCAGCAAAACTTAACTATATCATTATGAGTTGGACACTTCTAACTCTTCAATAAAAAAAATAAAATAAAAAATTTGAATAGTTTAACTTTATTCCTCAATGATAATAAATGCATTGTTTTCAAATGTTGATAACTGTTTGAATTACTGAATTTAATAAATCTTTACTATCCTTATTACTAATTTCAGACAACTCCATTTGAATCAACTGGTTCGAACTAGTGGTGTAGTGACCAGTACCACTGGGATTTTACCTCAGCTTTCTCTAATTAAGTATGATTGTAATAAGTGCAACTATGTCCTAGGACCTTTTGTTCAAAGTCAAAGCCACGAAATCAAACCAGGCTCGTGTCCTGAGTGTCAGAGCACAGGTCCATTCACAATCAATATGGAAGAGGTTAGAACTGAGATTATTATGTGTATGGCAGCTTTAATGTTTTAGTTTATTGCATATTGTCCAAAGTGTCACATCAGCAACATGGATTAAATGTAAGGTCATATTTTATTAGATATGTTTGTTAGTTGTTTAAATATAAGTTGAAAGAGTTATGCTACCAGATTTGATATTTTGTCTAACATAATCTACTTTCTCATGATTTGTAGTACCATTTTCAGCTAATTACAGTTAAAACATATGTAAGAAGTGTAGAACTAAGTATCTCAAATAACTGTGTACATCAAAAATTTCGTTTAAGTAAATATTCATTATTCACAATCCTTTACTGTTTTTTTAGTTTGTGATCAGGTCACTTCTTTCATACAGAATGTTTATTAGAATTAGTATGCAGCAACTTAATGATTAGAATGTTTTTCTGCAACAAATTGTTTTTTTTTTCAGAAATGTCACCCCTCAGTGGTAAAAGAGAAGTAGCCTATTATGTAGCTTTGTGCTTAACAACAAGCAAACAAGATAGAACTATTATACAGTATTTTAGTGATGAGTTTGTTTTCCTCCAATGAGCTGTTTATTAAATAATAATATTCAGTAACTTGGTGATTAAATTATTCCACTCAAACAGATTATTTACCAGAACTACCATATCATAGGTTAGTTAACAGATTGTTTCCCAGCTGTAGACTATTTACAAGAACTACCATACAATAACCTAGTGATGATTATGTTTCTCTCCTAAAGTCTGTTCACCAAAAATATCATACAGAAATTAATGTTTAGATTGTTTCTCTCAAACAGACTGTTTACCAGAACTATCAGCGTATCATGCTTCAAGAAAGCCCTGGAAAGATAGCTGCTGGCAGGTTGCCAAGGTCTAAAGATGCAATTTTACTAGGAGATTTATGTGATATGTGTAAGCCAGGAGATGAAATAGTAAGTGTTATTTGTAAAATTTTATTTAGTCAGTATTGTATACTAACATGGTCATGTGTAATGCTCATTTTGTCAGTTTTAATATGGAAGTTGAAAAGTTTTTTATCAGAATAAATCTGGTATAAGACCAAAAATTTGTTATTAACCCTTAAACAGCAATAATGTTGTAGGCAGCAGCTCATCACAGATGTAAAAAATTGGGGAAAAAATTTCTTAAACATAATCTTAAAAATTGTTTATTATGAATTTTGAACAAAATATGAAAGAAAATAAAAAGAAAAGCATAATACTTATTTATTACAAGTTCAAAATTTTTAAGGTATGAAAGTCACAAAAGTGTTTTCCAATGTACATTGCTTCTCTACATTCTTTATACCAGGTAGTCACCATCTTTCCCTTCTTTTCTTTTCTTTTCTTGTTGTGTGCATTCATACATGATGTTGTCTTTGTTTACTTTTTCTAGCTCCTGATGATGAAATGTTTTCTAAAAAGTGCTGAGAAAATGCTTCTTTGTCATCAAGTCTTATAAGGAACAGTAAGGCTATGTCTTCCTGGAAAAGGTCTTGTCACACTTCCATACCTTTCCAATAATTGGTAAATTACATTGTAAATAAACTGCCTTAGTGATATTTTCTTGCCAGTTTTTACTGTTATAAGAATTCAAAATTGAGATATCAATTAGGGGTAAAGAGAAGGCAATTAATTTGTTTACTTTGCATATCACTTTTGTCAACTAGCCTCATTTGAGGGTATAATCTAAAGCCATATAGGGTTTGGTTATTGGTTGTTTAGTTTTGTAATCATCCTTTCCATTGAATTTCATTTCACCTTTATGTACTGTACTAAGCAAAGCGACAGGACATTTATCTTTCCATTGAAGTGTTAAAATGTTCCCATGCTTCTTGGTCTCAACATCTCCCTTCTTCAGAGGTGCAAGTTTAGGGATATTCCTCCAATTAGTTCCAGTTGTTTTACAAAAAAAACAGTCTTATTTTCAAAGAGAAGGTTGCATAATTCTGGACTTGTGTAATAATTATCAAAATACATAACCTTTTCCAAGGTAGTTGGCTCGGTATGGCCAGGTGGTTAAAGCGCTCGACTCGTAATCCAAAGGTTGTGGATTCAAATTCCCATCACACCAAGCATGCTTGCACTTTCAGCCATGGGGGGGTGTTATAATGTGATGGTCAATCCTACTATTCGTTGCTAAAAGAGTTGCTCAAGAGTTGGTGGTGGGTAGTGATGACTAGTTGCCTTCCCTTTAGTCTTGCACTGATAAATTAGGGATGGCTAGCACAAATAGCTCTTGTGTAGCTTTGTGCAAAATTCAAAACAAACCAAATCAAGGTAGTCTTTCGTCAGTTGCTTGACAACTGATCCTGAAAATTCTAAATGAGGATCTTTGGGGACATCTACGTCACTTGCAGAATAGATAATCATATCTATTACAATTCCTTTCTCACAATCACATAATACAAAGATTGTTATTCCAATTCTATGGGGCTCGCGTGGAATGTATTGCTTGAAAACAACATGACGCTTGAAAAGAATAAAAAATTAATCAATAACTACTTTCTGAAATGGAGAAAAAATTCCTTAGCTTTATTCTTCACCACTGTAAACACTTCTTGAACTTTGTGGAATTGATTGTTTGCATTCTGTTCTTCATTATTTACAAAGTGCAAATATCTGAATTTTCCTGAATCAATCTTGAGTAATGTATTGTGGAAACATTGGAGTTCCTATAAGGGGATCATTCTTCCAATAATCTGTCAACACATGCTTTTTTACATGTGGCATAAGCATCGTCAGAGCAAAGTAGAGGGAGTGTCACACTCACTTACTTTGAAGTTCAAGGATTTATAAAACTCTTATCTGTTTGTTTCTCACACAATATGATTCATTATACTTTAATCAAATATAACAGTGAAAAAATCATATTCTTTGGATTCATTCGTGAACTTAAATTTATCTGTGTGTCCAGTGTTTCTACTACCAAAAGAATGAATAAATGGATCAAACCCTTGTTACCTTATCCTTGGGAACTAATGGATTCTGATTCACTTATATATTCTGATTCACTATCTAAATCGCATTCTGAGCGTAAAACAATTGAATTTGATGATGATAAGAAATTTGAAAAGTTTTGTTCTTCATTGGAATAATTATTAAGTGCTAATACTTCGATTTCATCTTTTGATGAAAAATGTTTTTGCTTCATTCCTTCAGCTGACACACTTCCTTTTCTGCTCTATAACTTACATGATACAGATAGCCTATTTGTTTTGCATCGTAAAATGCAGAACCAACCAACCAACTATGACTTGGAGTGAGTGACTCGGATGCAATGCTATGAGCAGGTAGGTTTACTACTGTGTGAGGGGGTTGCAAACTAATGTTTTTAGCCTATGTCATCAATTGATGATAGCTGAATTGAGCACAAAACATCAATTGATGATGGCTGCTGATTAAGGGTTAAAGTACAATTTTGATAGTAATTGATATATATGTTTCATTTGTTAAAGATGGTGCTAAACATTTGTAAATTTTTGAGAAACATTAAGAAATTGATGTTTCAAGCAATCAGATTTTCTAAGATTTTAAGTGAATCATATATGAAACATAATTTCAAGTATCTCATAATCACTTTCTAGGAACTGACTGGTATATACACCAATAGTTATGATGGATCTTTAAACATTAGTAACGGGTTTCCAGTTTTTGCTACTGTCATTATGGCCAACCAAATTGTTAAGAAAGATGACAAAGTAGCTACCAGGAACCTAACTGATGAGGACATTAAAGCCATTGTTGCTTTGTCAAAGGATGAAAGAATTGCTGAAAGGGTACAGATTTCTTCTTTGCAATTAAGTTTGTGCAGAGTAGGAATAATAATATTGTATTAAACTAAGATAGTTGTAAATGTTAATTTTACTTTATAAATATGGTTTAATTTACTATTTTCTAATTGCCTCTGACAGTTAAGTCTAATCTGGACAAGTTGTTTAAAATTTAAAAAAAAGTTAGCATTTCTTACTTTACATTACTTTTTACCAAGCAGATGATCTTCCTGGCTGAAATAGTAGGAAAAAAAGTAAACCAATAATTTTTCTAATCTTATATTTGTTTTCATCTGTACTACTAAGCAAATACGTAACTCGTTACTTTACTGAATGACATAACACATAAGCTACTTCATGGAGAATTTTTATTATTATCTCATTATCTTAACTAACCTAACCTAATAAGTTTCTAGTTTTAAAGTTAGTTACTTCTGTTAATAATAAAACAAAAATATACTCAAAAAACGAGAAATACATCTTATTTTTACTGTTGGTTGCTGATGAAATTTCAGTCTACTTTTTTCATGATGATGCTAGTAGTATACTAAATAGTTCTTATTTATTTAAATAACTCACATGAGAACACAGAATAATAATATGCAGAAAAAAATAATGCTCTATAACTGTGATAATTTAACTGGTTTTGTAACTAAAGCAAGAAGGGCTTAAAATAACCCTCACAAATTTTTGACTTGAACACCATGAGATAAATACTCAAGCATAGAATGAAAAAAAAAAAAAAAAGACTACTGAAACCACTGTAACATTATGTGGCAAAAAATAACTACACTGATATTAGAGAATTCCACTATAATGTTGTAAGCTTACTAAGAAAGATATGTTTTTTAGATTTTATAAAATTTGAAACTTCAATCAGACTAAAGACACAATCTACCTTCTTGAAAACTTGGATCAAAAGAATGTGGAAGCTTTTTCAAAGATTAAAATGGTGAGAAAAACCACTCTGGGAACATTTTGATCTTTTGATTGGTTATTTACATGTCATATCATATACTGTAGTGAGAGTATATGAAGGCTTGTTTCCAAAAATGGAAAGGGTTAAATGGGGTTTCCATCTTTGGTTCAGTACATAAGCCATATCTTATCAAGATAAAAAAAAAAAGAAGTGAGATTCTTATTTTATATTTTAGTTTGCCAATGGTAGCAATTTGAGTTCCTAATTTGTATGAAATTATACTTAGTATTTTGACATCACAAAATCTAATTTTAAACAGTTCTGTATTCAACATGTCTTGTGACTCACTAAAATCTATTTAAATGTGTTCTTTTAATATTCACTTTTAAATTAAGAAATTAACTGATATATAATATTAAAGTTTCATTTATAATCTACTATTTGATTCCAAACTAATTAATTATAAATTCATAAAATAACAGTTCAAAAAAGGTTTTGAATGCAAGTCAACAAACATGATGACATGGCCTTTGAACCTTAACTTGTTGTGAAAGGGTTAAACCATTGGTAAATATAATAATATTTTGAAACTAGTATCAAAGTAATGAATGTCATAGGCATGGTAAAGGAAAATAAACTGATGCAAATTAACACCATATCAGTAAACTTCAAGACAAAAACAATGTAACCTGTGTTGTGTATAATAATTTATATTGGATGAATCTCCAGTTTATTATGTTATGTACAGTGATTTCAAATAGCCTGAAACTGAGTTAAATTTTATTTTTAAGTTAGAAGTTAATTAAATGTTCAGATGTATCAGATTTATCATATTTGCCAACAAGATTGATACCATTTTCTTCCTTAATAAAATATATTTTAATATACAAACAGTAATGCAGTTTATAATAACTTATTGGAAATGGTTTATATACAAAGGTTTTACAAACTTGCAAACATTATTGACTCTTTAACTTGTTTGGAAATGAATATTTTATTGATTGTTGACAATGAGCAAATGAATTTCTGAGTTTATTATTATAGTTCACTTTATGAGCAGCTAGCTAGCTCTCACTGATCACACAAGTTTTTCACTGCTGAAGTTATATAACGCCTTTGTAAAAATAGTAATATATAATGTTAATCTGCAGAAGTTAAATGGTTCATAATGTTCAAAATCCATATATAGTCTAACAGTTTTGGGATTTAATTAAGTTCAGTTTCATTGTTATGTATTAAATTAGTAGAAAATAAATCATATACTAGCTTTGTAAACATATAAAATATGAACATCAACCTTATATCTATTAGCAGTGTTCTCCAACAACTAAAATATACAAGCAATTAAAGAAAGTACAACTAGGATATTATTAAGTAAAATAAAACAAATGGCTACTAAACAACTTTTAAATAACACAATTCACAATAACAAAACAGTTGAAATACCATAGGAGATGAAATATATTGGAAACCAGGATATTTGTTTATATAGTTTTGTTATTAGTTTGGCTTCTTTAATTTATCTTTTGTCATTGTTTTCCTTAGAAGTTACATGAAAAGATCTAAGAGATGTAATTGATGCCTTTACTAGCAAACCCATGGTTGTTAATAAAGTTTTTGTGAAATGCACAGTCTTGTTTTTGTTAAAAGATGTGAAAAGGTGTATGCTTGTTCTCATTTATGTGGGTAGTGAGTTTTTTTCCTGTATCACTTATTCAGTTTGATACAGTTTTATATGTATAAAAATTACTGATTTGGTTGCCTTGGAATTTATATGATGAATACTACCTAGTTGTGTCTAGAAGTAAAATTTAATTTTTACATTGATATTGCCTGTTACATTAATGAAACCATAATTTCTTTAGAGCATAATAAAGACATGTAAAGTACAGAACAGCTGTTGATGTATTTGGTTAAGATAACATTATCTGGGACATCACATTTATCATGATTATTGTGTTAGTAATTGTGTTTTTGTTGATAATTTTAGGAACTTTGTTTATGAGAAGAAAAAAAGATCTTGGGTATTGGATTTCTGAATTCAGAGCTAATTGTGAATTGTATTAGGAATTAAAATTATAAGAATGTCTGTTTTTTTTCTTTTATGTGTAATGAGCTGAATTCCTAGGTGTACAAAGGTCAGTGAGGTGGCCTTGTAAGTAAATACTAATGGAGGGCCATTGACCTGATCTATGTATAGGGATTCTAAAAATAAGAATGTTTTATGTTGTGTTTTGTTCTATGGGGAATTTAATAGAAGGGTGTTGTTTGTTTTAAAAAAACAAAAAAACATTTCTACAAAAACGTGTGTTTTGTGGATTGGGAAAATGTGTAATTACATCATTAACATAATCTAACCACTATACAGGACAAAAGAGTGCATGATATGGATTGCCCCTTTTGTTCTTTTTGTTATTATTATTATTGTTTCTCCAGTCTATAGCAAAGACAGGTGTAATTATTAAAATTAAATCTAGTCAGTATTGCTAAAGAGGTCATTACATGTTGTGTAGTGTAATTTTGAAGACATTTTTGTTTTTATAATTGTAGTGTAAACAATATTATTGTTACCCCTTTTAGCTAGTTTTCTTACATTTATCTGTGTTTGTTTAAAAAGTGTATGTACAGGGTGAAACCATGTTAGTAACTATAATAAATGTACGTTAGATGACTTTAACATATAGATGCTCAGTTTGTGTCTTTAGAGAGCCAACCTCTATAGTAAAGTAAAACAAAACAATATGCATAATATTAAATTTGTTACATGCATTAATAGAATAGTTACTTAACTGTATTGCAGTGGGTCACAAGTCAAAGGCCATGTCATTACATTTGATGACTTCCATTCAACATTTTAGTGAACTATTATTTTATGGATGTCAGTAAGTTTAGTATCAAATTGTAGATTATAATCCACATTTTAGTATTATATATTAGATAATTTCTTAATGTAAAATTCAATTTTGAAAGAACACCCCCAAAATATTAATTTTTTTTGTGTCACATGAGAGAGTTGGTTCGAATTATGTTTGTGATGTAGGTGTATGTGTATGTGCATTAGGATCTCAAATTACAGATACTAACAAGCTAGAATATTTTTTGTCTGTGTTGAGATATGATTTATGTACTGAATGAAATGCATCAGCATTTCACCATTTTTGAAAACATCTCTAAAACATGAAGGTACATGTATAGCATGTTACTTTGTTCACTTAAAGAGATTTGAATAACCAATCAAAAGCTTCAAATATCTCCCTAGTGGCTTTCTCAGCCAGTTTAAAATATAAGTAATAATTTCTAGGCTTCTGCTAGCCATTAGCCACATTGCCATAAGCAAAAGGAAACAGCCTGTGGCTAAAAAATCTAGTGTTGGTTTCACCACAGTGGCAAAAGATAATTTTTCAGTCTTGGATGGTTTTCCTTTATTTATTATGCTCAAGTTTTGGTCTTAACAGCTTTCATGGTTTTTATCGTCATCCATGCCATTAATGATGACAAATGACCAGAAGTGCCCCCCAGCAAGTTGAAGAAACAAGAAACATCTTTAAAAACTACCACTGACTGTAATCTATATTTTCTTTATTTATGTATTTTTATGATTTCAGGGATATGACAACTAACAAATTAAATTTTTAAAAAAATTATTACTCAGCTGTGCTAATGATTTCTTTTATTTTCATTTCTTATGCTACATGTTTGATTCTGCCCTTGGTACACAAACAGTAATCAGAGAAAACCTGACTTTTGTCAAACCAACATATGGTCTGTATCAAAGTGGAAATCCCAAGTTTCGTTCGACATGTGTTTGAATTGAGATCATGACAACTCTTAGATTAGATAAAGACGTCTAAACAGTTAGATATATCAAGTTTTTTTTCAAAAGAAGGTTGAAGCAACAACATCAACTGATGGTAGGAAACCCACTTCCAAAAGAAAAGACAGCTCTGAAGAAACTGTAGCTTGCAGCAGTGATCAGACTGTTGGTGTGAAAAATATATACTTGCAATTTTCACAGAGTTATTAAAGAAATTTGGTTTTCACAGTTTCCTTGGCTGGAACATGTTTCCCAACAAAATACATTTCATTGGATATTATGCAGGGACGACAAGAAGACAAATATTTATGCTACCACTGGGAAAACTGCTACTAAGCCTAACAAAGACAACTTGGTGAAGCATGCATGGTCAGAAGATCATTGCATTGCAGTAGCATCACAAGTTTTGAAGAAGGACATGTCAACTGCTGCTGTGAATGTGTATGGGGGTGTAAAGGTGGCATTCAGGCACAGATGGCCACATTACTTGTACAAGCAAAGGAAGCCATCCCAACTGTGAAGTTTCATTCCCTCCTTTCAATACAAGTATTCAATGTAAGAATATTCTTCATTCTAGTATTAATAAGATACTTCGTTTTCTACAGAATTTTCTTAAAACAAAAAGCAATTTGACAATTTTCTAAAAGTGAAACATTTTGAAAATATCTATCAAAAAATTAAGTAGCTAGCCAACTCTTCCAAATATCTTTGTTTATTACTTTAATTGGTGGTCTTATTTTAAAACACAAGTTCTTATATTTTTTAACAGGGAGTGACCTCTCTAAAGAAACTACAGACTCAGTCACAAAGTGGAACAGAGAGCTTCATATATACCCACAGCCAGTCTCTGGATGATATGTACAGTGCCCTAAATCATGTAGTTCAGGATGAAATGCAGACAGACTTTCGGTCATTGCCTTTCTCAATTTTTGCTCTTGAAACAGATGAAGCAACTGATACAGGAAACACCTCTATACCAATAATTTATATCGGGTATCTATCATCATTAGGTGAGGTTACAAGTCGATTCCTTGCTGTGCGTGAGCTGACCAACACTGGGGCTGATTCTATCTTCAACACAGTGTGCTCAGTCATGGCAGATCGAGGATTGTTTGATGTTGACTTTGTTGGACTTGCAACTGATGGTGCAAATGTCATGGTGGGAATAAAAACAGGTGTTGCTACAAAATTTAAGGAGGAATGCCCCTGGATAATAACAAGTCATTGTTTGGCACACAGATTACAGTTGGCAGTTGAAAACAGCAAACCAGGTGCTATACCTTGTTAAGTACATTTCAGTTTTGAACCAGTTTGCAAAAAAGCCTGAAATATTCTCCCAAGTTGTGTCAGGTTCTGGAAGAGAGCAAAGCATTGCATAGAGAGAAAAGCAACAAAATCAAGCAAGTGTTCTTCACACGATGGCACTCTTTTAATGATTCCATCCAAGCACTAGTCAACTGTATTGCATCTGTGATAAGCTGCCTGCAGGTCGTAGCAATGGAACGTAGTACTCCAGGCCGAGCCTTGCTACAAAGTATAGTCCAGCAAATGTCTTGTTACAGCTTTGTCATAATGACACATTTTTTGGCTGACGTTGTTGGCATTCTTGGACTTTTGTCAAAATCTCTGCAGAGAGCTGATTTATCTTATGATCAGGCTAAAGCAATTATTGATGGGTCAATTCTGTCGCTGGTACACATCCCTGGTCCTTACACACAGACTGCACTGAAGGAACTCCCATAAGCTCCTGATGCCAGTGGTTACACTTCTTACAGAGGCAATGACATCAAAGATACTGATAAACAACGTGAAAAGTACAGATCAGCTGCTAAGTAATTTGTTGAAGAGGCGGTCACAAGACTACAAGTAGCATTCCCAGACACTAACATCATGCCATTTTTTTCAATATTTAGCCTATGTCACTTCAGAGCAGTATCTGATGAGGATGATCTGAAGAAACTCATCCAGCACTTTTCTCCTTTCATCATTGAGGATGAGGCACTGACTGAATGGCTGCTACTAAGGAACATAATGGAACAGAATGCACACAAAAACAGAAACATGAAGAGCTTCTGCAAGGAATACATCCACCAGACCCATCAAACCTTTCCAAATCTGTCTCAGCTTGCAGCAATTGGATTAATAATTCCAGTTACATCTGTTGACTGTGAGCAGGGAATTAGTAGGTACAACAGCATCAAAACAGATGCCAGGAGCAGTCCGTCTGTGGCCAAGACAGAAATGTTACTGAACTTATCCATGAAGTCCAAACCATTAGATCATTTTAACTTCAACTCTGCATTCAGATACTGGGTCACTCACAAAGACAGATGTGGGTTCCATTCCCTGTTGAAGAAATGTGCTTCAGAACCTCAGGTGTCAACTTCTGCCACATCTTCTGTTGGGAATGATTTGGCTGAAGAACTGCCATTGGATTTATCTACTCACTAGTCATGCTACTGTATTCTAGTTTTAAGTTGTTTTTTTTCTGTGTTATTTTGAGAAATGTATCTTTTATTTTCCTCTATCATGTTTATTTTGTTTGTTTTGTTTTGTTTTTTTGGCAGGGAAGATTGCTGGGGAATAAAAAAAACTAGACAAAACTTAATGTCTTATAGATTTTCACATAATGACAACTATTTTTTACTGGATGGAACTGATGCATATTAAAAGTCACGCACCATGCAGTTTTTGGCGATCTAAAATTGTGGCTAAACAACTGTCACTGTGGCAAAAAGAAAATTACTTTGTTTAGCCACCTTGGCTAAGAGAGTTATTTTTCTAGTGGAAGCCCAGAATCCAAATACATATATAATAATTGAAATGTGACTGTAGTTTGCAAAATACTAGTCCACTAAAGCACAGCTTAGACAGGTCAATGTGTAAAGACTAAAGGTCAGTTTTGTATTATTGGTGATGGGTACATGGGTGTATGTGTGACATGTCAATGGAACTTCTGGTATTTAGGAGGGTTTAGAGATTATAAATATTTAATCTTTTGGGGACAAAGAATGATTTTCTTTAATTATAACATGAAAAATCATTTTGCACTTTGACTAGCAAGGAAAAAGACTATTTACAATAGTCAATTTTCATTAACCACACGATTGCTTGTACTCATTTAAAGTTTACAGATTTAATACTTCTAACTTTCTATATAGTGTGTATATCTTCACAAAGTTTAGCAGTCTTTTAGTTAATATTGTAAGTCTTTTGCACACAAAAAACATTTTTAGTGAAGTATTTTTAATGAAGTAAAAGGCTGGCATGGCAAGGTGGGTTAAGGAGCTTGACTCGTAATCTGAGGGTTGCGGGTTCGAATCTTTGTTGCACCAAACATGCTTGCCTTTTCAGCCATGGGTATGTTATAATGAGATGGTCAGTCCCACTATTTGTTGGTAAAAGAGTAGCCCAAGAGTTGGCAGTGGGTGGTGGTGGCTAGCTGCCTTTCCTCTAGTCTGCTAAATTAGGGATGACTACCACAGATAGCCCTTGTGTAGCTTTGCATGAAATTCAGAAACAAACAATAAACTGAAAGATTTGTCTATGAATATATTGAGTATTTGTTTTGAATAGTACATGTGCAA
This sequence comes from Tachypleus tridentatus, assembly GCF_004210375.1. Lineage (NCBI taxonomy): Eukaryota > Metazoa > Arthropoda > Merostomata > Xiphosura > Limulidae > Tachypleus > Tachypleus tridentatus. The sequence goes on from NC_134830.1 coordinate 93,994,363, forward strand.
AGTAATTTTCATGTTAAGATTTAAAATACTTTACCTCATTTTAAAAATCTCAAATTTCCTTTGTATAATCTCTAAAACCTCCTGAATACATCTCAAGCATTTTCCAGTAAAACTTCATATTTTAACTGTTGTGTTCTTTACCCTAACTCGTTAAGAGGATTGGTCAATTTGACCAATCTCATAACCACCAAAAAGGAAAGAAAGAAAGAGATTAAATGAAAGAAAGAAATTTAAATTATACTTTATTCTTTCAAGAATGAGTTCAAAATGTAACATGAAAAAACTACATTTGTTTTGCCTAAGTAGCTTTAAGCTTGTAACAGTGTACACCTATTTATAATTGAATTTTGTTGTTTTATTGCCTCTTTAATTGCCATTTGAACTGTGTCTAACTACTGCCTGTGCCATTATCACTTGCAAGTGACTTGGAGCAGTGCAGCTCACCTAACACTACTGAATTACATTACCTATGTGCTGCTTGCTTTTGTGCTTTGCAAAGCATTTTTAATATATTATTCATTTAATCTAATTTTAACTAACCTAAAATATTCCTATTTTTCATTTTAGTTAATTTTTTTGATAATACATAAAGAATAAACATGGAATAAAGTACTTACCCAGTTTTTGCTATTGATCGTTGAGGACGTTTAAACTTACTTTTTTATACTGTTGGTAGTAATACACTAAATTTTCATTTAATTACGTAATTAGAATAATAAAATATAAAAACAGACAATTTCCTCTTATGATTGCAGTTATTCTGACTTTGTAACTATAAGAGCCTTTACAAAATCATCTAAGCTAGCTATTGTGATTCCTGTGAAAACCAGAGTTGTATTTTAAATTCACATTTCTCTCAGAACATAATGTAGTGCAATACATCATTTAATAAAAGAAAACCTTGATTTTTCTATTGGTTATAGGTTATATATAATTAAACATAAGAGAGAACTATTAACATATTCTGAAAGAGAGGATGTGTCAGGTGGGTTTGTGGAAGGAGGATTTTCTGTTTAATCTCTGTAATGAAACAAAATTGAAGGCTATAAAAATTGTGGTTTGTCTGAGCAATGATGATTTTATAGTGAATTATTTATGTTTAATTTCTTATTCTTTAATGTGAATACTAGCCAATTTTCATTGTATGTACATGCATGTATAAAACTTTTGCAGTTAAAAAACATAGTCTGTGTAACATTGCAGTATACTTGGTTACTCTTTCAAACTTAGAGTTTACACTCTTCATATAGCCACATGATATAAATATACTAGCTGTATATATTTTACAAGCATATACATAATGTGATTGGAACATGCATCATAGTGGTAATGTTACAGCAGTGATATCAGGAGTAACAGTCATCTAGTCTGCATGAAGCAAGTCCAAAGGTTGTCATTGTTTCTCAATAGTACATGATACAAAAACTATTTTATTAAAGTGAACTGTTTCAAAAAGAATAATATTGTTATTTTACACATTTATATTCATGATGGACATAAAAAAAATAAACAAGATTGTTAATAATTATTATTTAGAAAGGGGGAAATAGGAATTGTAAAAGAAATACAGAAATAAGACAGCTAGCTTAAAGTTTATATTGTAGTTGCAAAAAGTTAACACATAAGCTTGAAGTTTGAGACAAAAGATAAAAAAAATTTGGAATTTAAAAATTGCTAATAGGGATAGTAAGTAAAGTTGGAGATTCTGTAGGCATTATTTACTCAAGCCACAAATCCTTAATTTTCACCATCAAATATAATTTTAGCTAATGGCATGGAGTCAAAATAGGAATTTGTAGTTTGTGTCAAAAAGAATAGATTTTTTTGTGTATTGTTAGTATAGAGTTTGTTGACATAAGTTATGGGATGGGTAGTATTCTGAGAAATACGAATGAATTTGGTTTTTTTTTAAGAATAGAAGTAATTTTTTCCAGTTAACATTTTGGCTCCTGTATTTAAAGCTGATTTAATTTATCTTAAACCTGCTTTCATTTAGACAAAATAAAAAAAAAGACATGACAGGAGCATTCTTGGAAAAGGCAGGATACATTATTCCTTTTTCAGAACATTCATTATGATAGCTTGCTAAAATTTGTTGGAATTCTTTTGATGAATTTATGTTTTAATTATTATTAATAGTAATGTATGAGGCATTCACACTCTATTATTTGTTTTTTAAGTTCATTAGCCAGACAAAGGATGTTGTATAGTATCAAATGTCAGGGAGAACTATTGACAGTTTGTGAGAGAGAGAGAGGATGTGATGTGGGTGTTGCAAGAGTGTATGATATTCTGATTTATGATGGTTCTGTAAACAAGTAAAGTTAATGGCTGTAAAAAAATCAAGCTTTGACTGAGTAATATGTTATAATAAGTAATTTAGGTTATACTTTTCATAGAGGTGCTAAATTAAAAAAGAGTGGGGATTTGTTTTGATTTTTAACCCTTTTGACATTGGCACTTGCAATCTGTGGGGGGCTGAATAGGAATTTCACTTGAGTAACAATACATATCGTAACTCTGAGGTTTCTTAATATAGCTTCAGGAAAACAGTAAGATTTTGAAACAGTTTTACCACTTCTTATATAGTGCTGTCTCCTACTGGTACAGTGATAAGTCTACGGATTTACAATACTAAAATCAGGGGTTCAATTCCCCTCAGTGGACTCGAAAGATAGCCCAATATGGCTTTGCTAAATGAAAAAACATGCACGCATATACAGTGCTTGCTATCTTGATTCTTGTTTACACTCTAAGCATTGCTAAAAAATGTTTGCTGCCAGAGCACGAGTCTTCATACTCCATCAGTTTTGTGTCATTTCTGAATATGTACATATGTTACTACTTTGCACCAATAGTATTGCACCATCTATACTGGCACAGGTAGCTCTAATTTTTTTCTAATCAATTCTCATTTTCTCTGTTGGCACACTGCTGTTTAGATGAGCCCCCAGGGAATTGTTTGATATATTCGACTGGCAATTTCTTCTTTTCATAGGATAGTGTTCTGAGAAAGAATATAAACAATGAGTTGACACTTTGAACTCTTTTTTTTCTGGCATCTTCCACTCATTGAGCAATTTTGTTATACTCTTCAGCAATTAATTCTTCCTAGAGGATATTTGGGAAGGTTTTCTACCTATACACCTGATTGATATACCAATAGTAGGCCAAGTTAGATGCTCTTTGTGTGACTTTGCACTTACTTACACACAGGAGATTACATATTTCATGTCATCAGTGCTCAGATATTGATAAGCTTGTTATTTGTCATCTAAATTACTTTAGATTAGTTGTAAGTTAGATTTTGATTATTACTTTATATGTAAGTGTATTTAATCATTTTGCATGTTTATTAATATGACATATATTGTAGACTTGGCACATTTTGAGGTGTTGTTAGTTCATTATTAATAAATAAGTAACATAGGTATTTTTAGAATTTTATTAAAAGGCAGAAGATTGGTGGGTTCTTGCACCCTACCTGATGACTGAATTTCTGTCATGCATGGAATATTCAGTGCCTGTCCAATGAAAGTGGTTTTCTCCAGGCACTCCAGTTTCCTCTACATCTAGATTTCTTAGCCATTGGATATATATAGATTCCTTGACACTGTGGTCCTGAAAGGATTTCTTTTTCTTATTCCATGTTCTCCTTTCTCTCCACCCCCTGTCACCCCAATCTCTATAATACTCTCACCTATTCACATTTTCTCACCCTATCTAGCTACCCTCACCCCTCTTTTTCTTAATCTCAATCTTTTTCTGTCACAGCATTACAAGGTTCACTGCAGCCTGAATCTCTCTGCTCAAATGTTGGATGCTGCTGCCATCAAGCCATCCAACTTCAACATTCATGGTTTTTGCAGGCCATATATGCACTCCATGTGCTGGCACTTCCTGAATTTCTTTCACAGCTCTTCCCAACCCACATGACTTACTTTAAGCTCACCTGAAGCTAAATCATTATCATTATTACTTTTGTAATCTCCAACAGCTAAACGCATGTAGCATTGACGAGAAACAAAAGTTTCTTACCACCCCAGATTGTTTTTGGGCCCCTCTGGAGCCTGTGAAATTTAAAACCTAAATTACTGCCAAGCCAATTAGGATCGTGTGTCAGTTTCTTATCATTACTGCAAGTATCATATAATTTGTTGTCCTATTTGAATTTTTTTTCCATGTCATTGTTCATTTGTGTGCCTTCTTATCTCCATTTTCAACAGTGTAAGACGTAATTACATGTCTTTTGTCTCTGTCAATTTGAAGAAATTGTAGGTTAGATATTGTTTATGAATGTGCTTTGTAGGTAATTGTTCTCACTTTACACATTCATTATTACTACATTCTTTATGGACTAGGTACATACAGATGATTGAACAATTCTATATTTATAAATACCTTGTTAACTAAGTATGCTTAAATAGTTTGTATCTTTAGATATCATTACTGCTTGTAACATCAAATTGTTCTATTTGAATACATTTTTTCTTTCATCATTTTCATCACTTTAGGGTTTAAATGTCCTTTGTCATCTGGGTTACTTTTGATGACTTGTAACTTAGATATTGGTTATTAACCTGTTGACTGTCAAGTATTTCAGCTGCTAAAATACAACTCTAATGCTTCTTCATTTTGTAACTTTTTTTGTGACACCATTTTGGATTGAAAGTGAAACAATTTGCAAGTTGGTCAAATGCATGTATGGTGCTGACATCTAGCGTTGAAGTTAGGTATTATTGAGAACGAATTAACTCGTCTGTGGCACTTTGTTACCGATCGGCTTGGACGAGTTATCTCGTTTATGGTACTGAACAGGTTAATATATTTTCAAGGTAATTTTTGTCAGCACATTCATTATTGTTAGGTATTTGTGGACTGATGGTTTGTTTATTTAGTATTTACCAGTTCTTTGTTAACTGGGTACTTTTCAATAGATTATACATTAAATATCATTACTACTAGTAATATACCATTTAATGTTCAATCTGAATATTTTATTTTGTAAGTCCTAACTATGTTCCTTAACAAACTATTTTGTTTTTCTATTTTTGTCATTGTGGGACTTGAAATATTTGGTTTGTTTGTTTTCCATTCATAAAGCTTGACTTTGGTTCCATTTCCTATGTTTGTGATTATAGAAACCTTAACTTCTCTTTGTAATCTAGATTACAGTGTTCCTCTGCACAGTGCCAATTTCATTGATACTTGTTTATTGCTTTAAGTCAAGTTTTTTACTTTAGGGCCCTACCATTTGGACTAGTCTCAGTTATCTTGAGTGTTTTATTGGGAGTATAGATTTATCCACTCAATGAGTCTTTGGACTCTTCCTTTCAGGGATAGTTGATTCCTGCTTGCTTCTTCTCATTCACAGACAAAAGACCATACTCATCTGTTGTTACAGGATACAGAATGGGTAGGATTCCTGATATCAGGCAGAAAGTCTGATTCTGCTTTCTAACCTCATTCTGACATGGGCTACTATTTTTCGTATATAGCATGTGGGTCATGTGACAACAGAACTAAAGTTTTAAGTACTTTGGTTAAATGTTTCTTTTGAAATAAAGGAGATAAAACTTAAGTAACATAACTTTGAATATAATCTACATTATAATGTTAATTTTATTGATGTGCATTGACAGTAGAGCTGTTTAATAAAAATTTTAATGTAACTTAGTGACTTATGGAGAAAAGTGTTTGAAGAGCTACCTGTGATTAAAGGATTAAATATTTCATGATAAACTTCAAAGTTTAAAACATATGCGATATTAAAACTTAATTTATTAATTATGTTTTGATGCTAATTTTATTCTTATACATTGATAACAGTTTTAATTAAATTTTGAATGTAATCCTGTAAAAATATTTTGACATGCATACTTTTACCTATGTGTTGTGAAATGGTTAACAACAATCAAACAAAACTAACTAGCTTATATATATTCTACATTTTAGCTGCTAATTTGCTGATGATTTCAACTAGTATTGACTGCAATTGGTAGCTTTATTAATTTGTTAGTTTTTCTGGATGAGGACAATTTTGTGTGTGGTATGTATCTTACCATTGAGGAAGTCTTACAAGGTGCACCACATAAGATTATCATTTGCATACAAATGAATAGAAAATTGACAATAACAGATAAAATCTGCATTTAATGTTTAATGGATGTTTAAGAGAAATCTTTCAGAAATCTGTTTTGATACCTTTATTGTTTATGTCAGTAAATTAGCTATAATTAGTAATAATGATAACTTTTTTATAAGCAGCAAAGTAACTGTTTATGATATTAGATAATAAATTGTTTAAAAATGTTTCAACCTCAACATATACTAGGGCTAACTTATACTTCTTAGAATGGGTATGTGATATTGCAAGGAAATGGCAATACTTACTTTTATATTTAAGTATATTTGATTTTTCATAATGTACTAGAATTTCAAAATGTTTTTAAATGTGGTAGTAAATACTACTGGTACATGTTTTTGATGAAAATTGTGTAGAAAGTTTGGAGTTACAAAATTATGTATATTTTGGTTTTGAAAACCTTTATTGCAAGTTGTCTTACAAGAACCAATATTTTAAATAACATATTTTATAAAATATCTTATGTAATGTGAATAATTCATAAAAAAAAAAAAATTCTTCACTAGAAAATTCTCAATTATAGTATCTCCAGGTCTATGATTATTCAAAAAGTTCAGTATTAAAATTGTCATTTATTTACTTTATTGCTTTCATTTGTTTTAATTATCAATATTTCAAACTTGCGAAATGTGTGTTAATATATAATATGTAAACACACACACACACAAAAAAAGAATTTAGTTGCTTTTACCAAATAATTAATTGGGCAAAGAAGTAGTGAAATACAAACATACTTGTTTCGTATGTTTAGGTTTCTGTTATTTTTAAAGTATTTTAATAAGTAATGAAGTGGTAATAATATATTTTGTAGATTGTACAAAGCATAGCACCTTCTATCTTTGGCCACGAAGATATTAAACGAGGAATTGCTTTGGCATTGTTTGGTGGTGAAACCAAAAATCCAGGTAATGTTTCATAATATATTCATGATGATGAGAAACCCACTTGAAATAAAAATGTATCTCAGGATGACTGTTTTGGTCATTAATACTTTTACCAAAATAAAGCAGGGAACAATGTTAACCTGATGATGATCTAAGAAGGTCAAAATGTTGTTCTCTGCTTTGTTTTGGTAAAAGTGGTAATACCATACCAGCCATCTTGATATACGATATAATGCTATGTTTTGAAATATACAATTTTTAAAGTGTACTCTATGTTCTTTTATTTTTTGTTCTTTTATAGTGATAATACAACATTTCATTTGCTTTAGAATTATCTTGGTGTTTTTGTTTTGTTCCTGCAAACAAAAGATATATAACTTTGGTTTAGAACTGTAGATAAAACCACACCAAAGACCTTTGTGAAATAACTTTATCTTTTAGGTACTTTAAGAATTCAGAATATTGCTTTTCCTTATCCAAAACACAGAGTAAAGATTTGTCACTTTTTTATGTATTTAAGATTCATTTATTCTATTTCAATTAACAGTCTCTCTTCACTTTTGTCTTTAGGTCAAAAACACAAAGTAAGAGGTGATATTAATGTTCTTCTGTGTGGAGATCCTGGAACAGCAAAATCTCAATTTTTGAAATATGTTGAGAAGATTGCTCCCCGAGCAGTTTTTACTACTGGTCAGGGAGCATCAGCTGTTGGTTTAACTGCATATGTCCAAAAAAGTCCAGTAACTAGAGAATGGACATTAGAAGCTGGAGCACTTGTACTGGCTGATCGAGGTGTTTGTCTAATAGATGAGTTTGACAAGGTAACAAGCCTTACTATTCTGTGAAGAAACCTGAGTAGTATGACAAAATTGCATATTTACCCTGAATGAAACAACAGTTTTGAAAGTAGCTTTTTTTATTCACAGCAAAATCTTGTTTAAAAATTATCATACACAAAAATAAATTTCGAAACCAAAAGAATGAAACAAGATTTTACTATTTTAGATAGTTTATGTAATGAGTATACTTTAATTTGCACAAATGTTTATTAAATCCATGATTATATTTTCAAGATTTGTTAACAAACAAAAAGAGTAAGTGAAGGATAATTATCCTAATAGATGAATGATCAAGATCGAACTAGTATTCATGAAGCTATGGAACAACAGACTATTTCCATTTCCAAAGCAGGAATTGTGACTTCACTTCAAGCTCGATGTGCTGTTATTGCTGCTGCTAATCCAATTGGTGGGCGCTATGATTCATCCCTTACTTTTTCTGAAAATGTAAGTATAAAAAGTTTTCAAGCTGTAGAGAGTGTATATTTAGTAAGTAATAGCACAAAACTGAGAGGTTCTTGTTTTGTCTTCAGTGATTATTTAGAAGTTTTCTTTTATGGTTTTGATACTAACTGAAAACTTGTTTTATTTAATTGTTACATATCCTAAATTCAAAAAGTACTTTCTACATGTTCTCTTCATGTATCATATGTCTTATGTTTATTTTGCCATATTCTTACAATGTACTGGTCTCGGTAGCAGTTTTTGAAAATATTTAGTGGATGTAGTCAACTTGCAACAACTTAGAATGGAATACTTTACTTCCACAACAGTTTCTTGCAATTTTAATTTTGAACCACACAAACAATTGAGGAACATAATTTGGTTTTTATAGTAGAATTTTCTTTAAATCAGTATCATTTCTTATTCAGTGACCAGTTTATAGCAATAGAATAACATTTTCAAATGTACTTAAATTATAGATTTAAAATAATACAATGAGGTTTTTATTTCATATTTCTTGTACAGGTAGATCTTTCTGAACCCATTCTCTCACGATTTGATATTCTGTGTGTTGTTAGAGACCAGGTGGACCCTGTGCAGGTATATGTTTGTGTTTCTTTAAGGCATTTGTTTTAACTTGTATTTTTAAATCTTTAGTTTTAGTTTTCATATTATACAGCAACTTTTACATTAAAAAATATATATATAAATCATTTTCTTTGTGTAAGTCTTGTAGGAATAATTGGTTTGTAATAGGAAAATGTATGGTTTATGTAGAAATTTGTAAAACATTGACCTGCTTTCAAAGGTCTAATACACACACACATTTCTAACTTTTGTAATCCTACATGCACAAGGCTAGATTATTGGACCAAGCCAGTACTGGAAAAGTAGTTTTTCACAATAAATTTGACAGTTCTAACTTAATGTAATTTCACAAAATTTGTTAAATGTTTAATACACATTACAGGTATATTGTACAAAAAAAAAGAAAAAAAAAAGTCAGGATTTGTATTGAAATTATTTATACTTAAAATTTGTATCTAAATTTACTTTAGTAAGTTCTAACTAAAAATGTTACCATTATGTATGTATACAAGGTTATTTCTGCATTAAGAATACAAATACTTCACTTTATAGTTGTCATTTCATGTACATAATTCCTAGAACCTCTGATATGAGTATTTTATAAGTTTTTGATCCTAATAAGCTGTTAATTGTATTATTTTTGGTAAAAAGATATATTAACAAATCAAAAATATTCATAGAAAATAAATTTACTTCACGATCGAGGTCTTTTTGCTTTCAGAAGCTGTTGTTCATTAATGCAGACTCTATTTATTTGATTGTCGAAGAATTATTCATATGGCTTTTGGATATGCATTTTTAAACACAAAGAATAATTTAAGCAGTAAAACAATGCTTTAAGCTACTGTAATTTATCGGGCTTTATAACTTACCTATAGAACATTTAAAGAAATATCATTACTTACATAAGCATCTTTTTCCTTCATTCAGTAAAACCTATTTAAGAAATGGTGCATACTTCCTGTGGTTAAGCAGTAAGCTTGTAGGCTTATAACTCTAAAAAACTAGGTTCTAATGTCTATAGTGAGCACAGCTGATCTATTGTGCAGTTTTTCATTAAAAAAAAAAGGGGGGATGACACCTTTTACAGAATAAATTAATATAAAGATTCATAATCACATAGTTTACAAAATGGCTATTCTGTTGGTTATAAACATTTACCTTTAACAGAGAAGCATGAGTTAATAAACATGAACTGATAAGAGCTTCTTTGGTGAGTGCAACAAGTTTAATGATATTTTAGCAAATAAGGAAGTGGGAGGCTCTTATTTTAAATTCTGGCCTTTCAATATCTGTATTTGGTCTGTCTAATTGATAAACATTCTGAAACCTACAAAAAGGAAAAAAGAAAACCTAAAGTGGAGTATTCAGAAGCATTGCATAACAGATAGAAGTGAAGCTTGAGATTTATTTTAAATTAGCTAGAATATCTGTTCATTGGACAGATGAATTTAAAACTTGTTTGTAACAATTGTTTGTTTTTGAATTTAGCTCAAAGCTACGTGAGTGCTGTTTACACTAAACTTCCCTAATTTAGCAGTATAAGACTATAGGGAAGGCAGCTAGTCATCACCACCCGTTGCCAACTCTTGGACTACTCTTTTACCAGTGAATAGTAGGATTGACTATAACATTACAATGCCCCTATGGCTGAAAGGGTGAGCATGTTTAGGGTGATGGGGATTTGAACCCGCTACCCTCAGATTACGAGTTGAGTGTACTAACCACCTGGCTATGCTGATCCTATTTATAACAAAGGATAGGGAATTGTACTTCTGTTTTTTTGTTGTTTTTTTTTGCTAAACATAATAAACATTAAAATTGCAATAAAAAATACATAAAGGTACCAATACTGAAGAGAAAGACATACTATTTTCAAGAATTCTAATAATACTGTTATGTAGCTCATTCTAATGCTAAGGGATATGCAACATCGTTGTTGTTTTTGTAATCCTTCCTCATGTCATCCTGCATAGCTGTGTTGAAATTATTTCTTATCGATTGAGAAATGTATAAGGAACAGATACACATGCTCATATTAATGTTTATTTATAGTCATTGAAAAAACAGAACTTATATAGTACTTGTATAAAAGCCCATCAGAAATGATGGGAAACTGTTACTGAACAATTAAGGAAAATTATAGAAATAAACTAAATAAAACTTGTTTGTTCCTCCACAATGCACGTACTCTTTACTTATTTTATCAGTCTCAAAATAATATTTAGTCACCATCTTTTTAGTAAAAATTGTAAAAAACATTATTGAGAACAAAAGTATGTATGCACTCTGAAAGAAACTAAAATGGCATTCTTGAGCCTCTTTATTGTATTCTAGATCAGGAGGTGGAAAACATGGTGTAAATGTTCCACCAAAAATTTTCAACTTTTTTTTTTAAATGCCCAAAGGATAAAAGATATTTGGTAGTACTAAATATTTATTTTTCTTCATGTTTTAAGACCAAGTAGATAATATATGTGTTAAAATATAAAAAACAGTATTTATTAATTGACATGTATTCACCACTTAAAATTTTTAAATGCTAACTCTATTTTAAGCATTAGGTTTAATAAATAAGCATAATGTAATGCCTAGCTGTAATACTATGTGGTAAATTTTATTTTGCTTTTGGCTACAATTCAAGGTCATAAATTTTCTTTACTAAACTATATGACTAAAGTTATAAAATAATAAAGAATTAAAAACAAAACCAAATTAATGTGAAATTTGAGCATTTATCATAAACATCATAGTTTGGCTAAGAACAATCAGATAACATTTCTGTTTCTAAGTAATGTTGTATATTGTTGAGCATTGCCAAAAAGGGATCATGAAAATATTCTCAACAGAGTGATAAAGGGAATAAGCTTTTTGTAGATAGTAATTTTACTTTCAATTATAAACTGTGTTTCAGTGTCAGTCTTAATGATATTTATTGATGATAAAGTTTCATTAAGTTTTGGCACATGCATGCTGATCATCACCCATGCACATAGGGTTAATTTGTTCAATATCATGAATTACCTGCATTAATTTCATTGATTATTTTAAAGTGTAGTGAACATTGTGGGTAATTGATAGATGACATTTGTTTGATAGGATGAGCACTTAGCTAGATTTGTGGTTCAGAGCCACATTCGCCATCATCCAACAAATCAGTTAGAAGAAGGAGCTGAAATTACTAAAGCAGTAAGTTAGCTCAGATTTTTAACATGAAATAAAAACAATTTTATATAATTGTTAAGTATTTATTATTCAGTAGGTACAACATAAATATTGATGTAACTACATAACTTAGTTACAACAAGTTGTTGATATAAAACTTAATAAATATGTAATTTTTTATTTTGAATATAATTTATTGAAGGCATCTTACAAGAAAATAAACTTTTATTGTTAGATTTTGCATTTCGTTTTTTAAATAGATGTGTTTGTAAGAAAAATTAATGATTTTATCATTTCAGTTAGGGTTCAACAGTCATGTTTTTAAGTTTGCCTATTTTTTAAGAACCTTTCACTAATTCTTTAATAATTGAAATGCAGTTAAGAAAAGTTTCAAAAACTAACATTTTCAGGTTATTTGACTGTCATAATTGTAGTTGGAAATTAGTATGTACTATTTAATTTTATTCCTGCACATTCTAGTTATTAAAACTTAAGATTTGTATATGAATAGGAAGCACCTGGTTTGAGTGGGGTTGAAAAAATACCCCAAGAGTTACTGAGGAAGTACATCATTTACAGTAGGGAAAAAGTTCATCCTAAGCTTCACCAAATGGATCAAGATAAAATAGCCAAAATGTATAGTGAACTACGAAGAGAGTCCATGGTATGTGCTGAACTTGATATTTGAATCTTGGTATTCTTCCCTAATTTTGTATATGTTTAACCTTCAGTTCTGTGCACATTAATATAATCAGTATTTCTGTGAAAGCCTTTAATTACCTATAGAATAAAGATGCTCTACTCCATGGATCTTTCAATCTTTTTTATGTGAGAAGACTGCAAGCATTTTATGGTGCATGCATAAAGTTATCCATGATAGCTTTATGTGTGGAATTAAGTATAATACTTTTTAATGGCTAACTCTTACTTGAAATAAGGGTGCAGAAACACATTGCGTGAGATCTATTTATTGGACCAATTTCTCTAGTCTGTTATTGTAGATTTTGGGTACTTTCTGTAAGAACTGCCCACAGGTAGAGGAACAAAGGAAGGGCTTAAACAGCTTTAACAACATGGTTTATGCCATTGTGCAGTGTGCTCATGCATACAAAATGAAAAACAGTATTACAATTCAGTGCACTCTCTCTTTCTAACTCACAAAATTAGCTTTTTCTGATTTATACTTCCCTTACATACAAACGTTTTTTCAAAACGCATGCTACAAGCCTTCCACATCCCTCTGTTGAAATCCAGAGTTCCAACATATCTTTCATGTAAATCATCATACAACAATTCTGTACCTATAGGGGAGTACTACTATCATGTGATGCATGTGACTCCCCCCTACATGCCACTACTAAATTACTGCTGTTCTTTTGGCAGTGCTCAAGTGCAGACATTTTTCTTTGAACTACTGATTACTGTAGGAGTAGTTTCACTTTATTTCCCTTAGTTCTACGTCCTTTAATTTCATTTCACGTTTCTTTGAGAGTCTTTGATTTACTGATGTTTGCTGGTTTATTACCTAACCTGAATACTGAAGTCACTGTCACCACTTCAGGTGCATATTACTCATCCGTTACTGCACTTTTGGCCACAGGTGTGCATGACCTGTTAGGAGGTTTCTCAGCTTTTGTTCTGGGGGAGATGAAGCATTCTGTGAAATACATGTTGGCTTCTATTTGTGCCCTTTTTCCTGTACTTTTTGAGTCTTTTAATAGAAGCAGGCTTACAAAATTTTGATCTTTTCCTTCCACCCTGGAGTTTGTCATGCCTTTTTACACATTTCTGAGGATTCTGCTCATCTCTCACTGGCTTTCTCAGAGATTATATCCCAGATATATGATATTGTATCTCTTGCCATGTTTGTTTGACCTTTATTGTTTCTACCTCTCTACTTTGTTTTTCCATGTCCCCTTATGTTCAATTTTACACTGATTTTGCCATCCTGTTGGATGACAGCATTAATATGTCCAGTCCTTCATGGTCTTCAGGTCTGTTTACCCTGGTAACTTTTAGGACAGGATCTCGTATTCTGGACCACCAGTTGTGGGTTTCACCTGTTTGGGGTGGGTCCCAATTTTCCTGTTAAATCCCACCTTTACTCCATTTTCTCACCTTTGTCTTTCTCTGACACTCTTTCTAATACCTCACTTCAATTTTCTTCCTGTCTGAGTTTTTTCATGGGAACCTATGTGATTTTCTGGGGACATTCTCTCCATCTTTCCTTCCACTGTTGGCTGCTGCTGTTTTCAGCTCAGACCTTATGTGGGATTTACTTCTTTTTGAGACTTTTTGGTTTGCAGTACTGTATTCTAGTGAACCCATCATCCAAATATGTATATGTGGGACCATCTTATGGCCTCATTTTTACAACATTTCAAGTGTGACCAATTATTGTATTCTTATTATTCTTGTATATGTGACTTCTGTCCAACAGTGATCCGCCTTTCACTTTGGGTGTCCAATTTGTCCCTGCTTGTCATGGCTTCCTGCTGGACCAATGTTTTAATATCCATACTAGCCATCTTGAGATACATTGTTACTTCAAATGGGTTTCTCATCATCACAAACTCTTCTATGACTGTCTGTTGTTGTGCAACCTCCCATTCTTTGCTAAGGGTTCAAAAATTTTCCATGTGTCTCAGCATTGGGTTCTTAATTGCCAACAGTTCCACTGACAATGGGGTACTTTCCTGTCCAGTAGGGACACAGTTGGCCCATTTTGTTTCCCTGTGGTGTATTCACTACTGATTGTTGGGTGATCCAAGTTTTATCAGCAAGACTTTTCATTCCCTTTCCTTTCCTAATCACTGTTGTCTTCTGCACTGATTTCCTTCCCATTAATTCAGAATCCTGCTCTCAGTTTGCATCTACCTGAGGCAGTGCAGACCCTTCTTTCACAGAGGGATATTGAGCCTATCAGCCATCCTTCTCCAGGCTTTTTTTGCACTCTCAGGAAAACTGGAGACATGCATCCTATGATCCATCTGTTCTTTCTCACCCACATTCTGGATCTTCCCTGCTTTACTGTGGAGTTCTTTCTCACACTTTAGCAGATGTTTTTCTCCAGGACTATGAATACCAAGGTATACCTCTCAAATGCCTACCTCCATATTTCTTTTTATCATCAGTCCTACTTATGAATGCTTAAAGGATGCATTTACACAACTACATGAATGATTGGCTCCTGTTAGCACTTTTCAAACTGCAGGCATTTCAATATATCTGCTTCTGACAGAAGTAGCTAGTGTTAGTTGTATTCTCAAGTTGGTGAAACTTTTGCTTTTGCCAATTTAATATTTTGCCCACTTGGTTGTATTTTTCAACAACCATCTCATTTGGGCCCAACTTTCTTCACTTTGTCTCTGTTCGATAGTTTTTTTTTTCAGTTCTTCATGTACTTGCTGCCCTCTCTGTTTCTTCACATAAGATTTTATTGTTTTGAGAGAATTAGGTTTCTGTGGAAACCCTTACCCATTTGTTTCATGCACATGTGTTCTTTTTAACAGACTGTGTACAACTAGTAATCTGGCTCATGATTGTTTGGATTTGTATCTTTCTGCAGATACTTTTCTTCAAGGTTGAGGAACATGGTTCATGAACAAGAGG
This sequence comes from Tachypleus tridentatus, assembly GCF_004210375.1. Taxonomy (NCBI): domain Eukaryota; kingdom Metazoa; phylum Arthropoda; class Merostomata; order Xiphosura; family Limulidae; genus Tachypleus; species Tachypleus tridentatus. Next base: position 94,010,040 of record NC_134830.1, read on the forward strand.
CTTCTGGACAATGGTCTGAGATAAAAATATCTTATAATATCAGTATTTTGGAGTTTCTGTTGGTATAATATGCTTTGGATCATTTTCTTCCTCTGGTACAGAACCAGCACATTATTATCCATCCTGACAACTCTCCATGGTGACCTTTATCAATCAGAAGGAGCATCTTTTTCCTTTGTATTCAAACATTATAACTCCTTTTTTGGGCCCATATGCTCATATAAGTTTTCTTGCAGGTCCTGTTCTGAGTGCTTTAAATCTCATGGTGGATTGTTTTTCAAAATCGAAACAGTTTTATTCTATGGAATGGTCTGTTGGCCATCAGGTTTTCAGGTGGCTGTGCCCTTGATGAGGTACTCCTTATCTAGATGATTGTGCTACTTTCATCAAACATCATATTACCTAATTTGGTTTACAGTTCCTCATCCTCAAGCCCTTGCTGTGGAAGTTCTCAGTCAGAATTGGACTAATTGGTACTTTGCATTCCATTCTTCATCAGCAACCAGTTCTTCTGGATGATTATCTCAATATTGTTCTTTACTGCCTACCCTCTGTTTGATTATTCTTTCCCAATGGTTCATATTTTATGTATTTGTTAGGACTTATTTCCTAGTTATTTTGTTGTGTTAGCATCATCAGTGTACTGTATTTGTTATAGACATTTCAAATATGTTCTGCTTTATCCAGGTCAATCTTTCTTACCCTAATCTTTGGTGGATCATGTGAGACATTCTTCCTTCTTGCCTATTTCATTTCTATCTATTTTGTATCTTTATTCCTGGTCAAATCTGGAGAGACTTCTATTTTTTATATGTGTTCTTTGTTGCTATTTTGCCTGCATGGCATGTCTTCTGTTGTTCTCATTCTTACATTTTCATTCCCTGGCAATATTTCTTTGTATATGTCTTTTCTCTTCAACCCTGACAAGTTTGGTATGTTAACTAATTCAGTTTGCATATTCCTCTCTGTCTGATTCTTCCCAAACACTTTCTTTACTTTTGCATGGTGTTTCACCTCTATTGATTCTTGGATGAAATTCTTCAGTAAGGCATGTGGACTACACCTCACATGTTCATCTTCAATTATCTTCATCAGTTGGCTTATTGGGGAACTGTCTGTCACCATCCTTCAAACTTCAGTATGGTTGTGACTAGGCAAGTTATGTTTTCTGTCTATATATGTATATGTCCTATTGGTGGCATTTCTTATTTATATTTAGGATCCTGTTCAGTGATGAGTGTTGCCTGTCTTTGTGTGCTTTCTATCTCTCAAACATGCACTGCATGGCCAATAATGCACTCTGTTGAGATAGGGTATTTCATAAGAATGTTAGTAGGTTTTTCTCACAATAAATTTTCTCCATAAATATGGTCATTCTAGATGATACTTTCCCATTGACTTGCATGGGTAAAGCCATCCCTTCAATTGAATAAATAAAAGGGGTGGTTTGCTTTACAGTATAGGGTTTTTGTGGTCACCTGTTGCACTGTCTTTAGTGTTGACATTCCTCTGGACATTTTGTCTCATCCCTTATTATTATAGTGGAGTATGAGAGTCCTTTCTACTTTACAGTTTCAAGACACTTGGATGATGGACCATGGACTATGCTCCTTAAAATGATCATTTCCAGTCCGTAGAGAGAAGGGTGGTGGTGTGCCACTGGTGTTGATCATCCATTCATGCACTCCATCTCTGTGTGGTGGGTTCTCTAGGTTGAAGCTGTGCTTAGCATCTGTGAAGTTTTATCCGGAGGATGAGGTTGCACATATTTTCTAGGGGCATTCCACTATGCAGTGGGACCCAAATATTGACAATGTACAACAATTTCCAGTTTGAGGGATAACGTTGTTTGGGGTAAAGGTTCTTCTCATGCTGTACCTCTGTTTTCACTATGTGATGTTGTGCAGTAAGGTACCAGTCTGGTTGAGGTTAATTTGACATGACATATATCATTTGGAAGACAAGTTCCCAGATGTATGGGTGGTTTTGGATTTGTGCACATGCCCCATTTTGTATATTAGTTTGAAAAACATGCACTTCCCTTCTATTTGACTTAAGTAAAGATAGTGTGGGCTCTCCTCTTACCACAGGTCAGAGGTATATTTGTGATGGGTGTTGGTCCCACTTTGGGAGTCCTTTCATCACTATGTTTCTAACTCCTCTCAACACTTACATCTACAGTCCCAGATTCTGTAGCTGTGGCATGAATGCTCTTAGTTTTGATTGGTTCTATTTTTTGTTTGTCTATTCTTCTTTTGACTTTTTCACATTTCTCCTATCACAAGTTTATAAGATGATTTTTTTACACAGCATTTCATCTCTCACCTGGCCACTCTGTTTTTTTTTTTCGTGCTTCTTATAAATATTTTCAGTCTTTTTATAATTATTATTATTATTAGCCATTGGTTGAGTCTGTTCTTTTTGATGACTGAAACTTTTGTTTAGTATGAAGGCTTTCACATATCTCCCAATTTAATTTATTGGCCATGTTTCCTGGTGTTTCTCTTAAGACATATTCTCTTCTCCTTTCTTGTGAGAGCTATCACTCTGACATTTGTGCACTGCATGTCTCCCACATCCTTTACCACAGAAAAAGGTTTACATTATTCTCTGACTATTCCTTCAAACATGTAACCTGGACTGCTCATGAAGTGCTTAGAAACTCCTTTCTCTGAATGGTCATTGCAAACCTGATTGTCTTTTTTGTCCTGTACATGTTGTTCATTGTTATTTTACACATAATGCAATCAAAACATATTTTCTTACTCTGGGATTTCTCTTTCATTACTAACTTACCTCTTTTCTTCAAGTTCATTATCTCGTGACCCACTTTCCTCGAGGGTGAGATTCTGCAGGCAGTAATTTAGGTAACTCCTGACATTGTTATATTAGTTATATCATACTGTGAATTCATTTTCCACTGGTTTCAGCTCCTTATATTTGTTACTCTCTCTTCATTGACTCAACATATGTAAGTTGTTACTTCTTTCTTTCTATTGCAGAAAAACATGTTCTTATTTTAATATATCCATCTTATAAAAATGATAGAAATTGCCATGTGGCTGTTATTGCTTCATAGAGAATACCTTTTCTCTCTTCTGAAATTGCACTGAGTTTGGGATATGAAAAAGGCATTAAGTCTTTATAACCTTGCTTAGTGTTTGCTGATGAGGTTATCTTTTAGCAAGACTGCTCAGGCAGTATTTATGCTGTTTATGTTTACAGTAACCAATTACACAGTCTACCATTAAGGAACCTTATGCTAATAATAGAAACTTCTTATTCTGTCAATACACCTTGATTTTTCCCCCTACATTAAGCCTTCTTTTATTCCAGTAGAATAGTAGAAGTAATATTATTTACCCTGCTCTAAGACTTGGAAAGATTGATATGAGAGTAAGTGGATCAGTGATAAGTAAGGGCTGGTCTGGTTACCTATTAGTATAGTGCAGGCTACTCCTCATACTTAGAATTAGACCATTCATGATGGTTAGACCAGCTCGATGGGTCTTGTTGAACACAAGATACAAGCCTGGGATGATTCCTCTCAAGACATTGTTATTTGTATAAGTATGTAAATACTTGTCTATTGCTAAACAACATGACTTACTGTTCAAGCAACAACATGCATATATGTTCTGCAACTGCCAGAAGTATTTCTGTTGTTTGAGCAGTGTGTCATACTGCTCACCTATGCAACACTGTAGCTACAGACAGAAGGTTCTTTTCACAATATCTTTTGCTCTACCATCTTTCCCTTCATTGAGGATTCCCTATATGTTGAGGGGACCCCAGGGAAGGTTCTGTTTTTTCAATTTACCTCCTCTGGGATCTAAACATCCACCCACATGTTTGCTGTACATGGCAACCTGTGAAGGATAAGAGAGTATTCTGGTGGTTGAGGGGTTCAACACTAACACACCACTTTGGCCTTGAATTCCTGTAGATGGGTGGCCTTGGGGTGGCCCCCTCTTTAGCTAATCTGGTGGTCCACTCTGGCTAGGGCAACCAAATACCAGTGTTAGATGTTCTCATCAGGTGTTGTGGACGTTGTATCTGATGCTGGTGTTTGGGTATAGTGCCCACGAAACACTGGTGTTGGTGCAGTTTCCTTGTTTGACATTGTAGTGCATCCCCTCATAGGGTTCTATGGTGGGTGGGGTCAGTGGGAACTGACATCTCCATTTTTTTATTAAGGATGCTCCAAATAAAAATCTTAATAAAATAGTGAAAAAAACAGTGTATAGGTAAATGACCATATCTTGAAGATTTTGAGCAGCAATCCTCACCATTGGTATTTTCTTATATTGCATTCACTTTCAGACAAACCTTTAGGGCAAATGTCTCCCATTTTCATTCAGAAGGGACTAGAGGTACTTGCTGGTTCTTCAAAGTCAGTAAACAAGCTTTGATCTGGTGACATATTGGTGGAAACATCCACATCCCAACACAGTGAACTCCTATTGCATTCAAAGACAATTGAGGATATACCTATTGATGTTACACCATATGCTACTTTGAATTCATCACAAGAAGTTATTGTTGAGAGGGATTTGAAGAACATCCCAGAGTCAGAGATTCTCGCTGGTTTCTCCACCCAAGGAGTTTCTGCAGTGAGGCATATATCCACTTGCAAAGATGGAATTATGATGCCAACCAATGTCCTCATTCTCACATTTACATCACCACGTCTGCTTGCCACCATCAAGGCTGGTTATCTTAATTGCCATACATTCCAAACCCTCTCCGATGTTTTTTGTTTCAGCAGTTCAGTAACTCAAAGACGACATGTCGTGGCTCTTCGACGTGTGGTCGTTGTGGTGGCAAGGACCACAATGCTTATGTGTGTGAAATGGACCCTCAGTGCAACAACTGCAATGGCTATCACCTCTCCTACTTTTGTTTTTGTCCTAAATGGTTGAAAGAAAAAGAGGTGCAGCATTTAAAAAAATTCAAAACATTTTTTACACTGAGGCTCAAAAGTTGCTGTCCACCGCCTCATTTTGGATGTATGCTGCTGCACTTCGTTCCACAACTACAATGGGAGTACAGATAAATCTCTGTGTCTTCAAAAGAATCGTTCTCCAAACAAATGAAAAGTCCTTTGATCTCCATGGTTAAAGTTGAAAAATCAACTTCAATACCCATCTCTGTCCGTTACATACATTCCAACAAACCTTAAGATCCACATCCTTTGGTTGCCTGTACGTACAGGCATTTCCTCGGACACATCTTCTCCAAAACAATCATTTGTTCACATCCTCATTTGCCAGAATCCCCTTCCAACAGCAAAGACCTGCCCAATTGACCCAAGGCCAGATCCATGGAGGTCGATGGACCTCCCTCGAATAAGGACAGTAAAAGAAAAAGACATGGTCGTAAACAAAAGGGTTCTCAACCCAATTCGCCTACACGTAAATAAAAATGGCCACCCTGATACAATGGAATTGTCAAGGTTTATGTTCTAATCTGGATGATATCAAAACACTGATTTCTTCCTACTATCCTGTATGTCTCTCCTAACAGAAAACATTTCTGAAAGCTGCCACTACTGTCACCATTTGGCAGTTTTTTTTGTACAAAAATGGCAGGTTGTGTGATGGATGAGAGCATGGAGGGTTGGTACTATTGGTTGATCAGCACGTGCCTACCCTGTCTTTGCCACTTGACACACCCTTGAAGGCCACAGCCATCCATGTTTCCTTGGGTCATACCATCACAGTTGTTCTCTCTACCTGTTGCTTGGAGAGACATATGGTCCATTAGGCCTTGATGCTCTCATTAAACAGTTGCCTTCTCCCTTTTTCATCCTGGGGGACTTTAATGGACATCATCCCCTCTGGGGAAGTGCTAATATTGATAGGGAGGGGTCTCTCTGATTGTAAACTTTCTTTTTTCAATACTGGTTCTTCTACTTATTTTCATGCACCTAGTCAGTCCTTTACTGCTATTGATCTCTCAGTTTGCTCCTCCTTCATTATTCTCCCATTTTTCATGGAGGGTTGACAATAATCCATGAGGCAGCAATCATTTTTCCTATAATTTTGAAAGAGAATGGCAGTGGCCGATGCCACCCGACTCGCATGCCCCGGTGATAGCTGGATCAGGCAAACTGGCTCTCTTTCACTGCTCTGGAAGAGCTTGATTCTGTCATCGTCTGTAAGCCATCAATAGACGACTATGTGGCAGCAGTAACTCACTGTATTATACAGACAGCTGCTCAATGTATTACTAAAACCTCGACATGTTTTGCATTATATCCTTGTCCATGGTGGAATCCTGCCTGCCACATGGTACAGAAGGCTCATAAACAGGCCTAGGATACTTTCTATAGATATCTAACACTCTTGAACCATGTCGATTTTCAGCGGGCCTGTGCACATGCTCAGTGGGTAAGATGTCAAAACCAGAAGGAATCTTGGAATAACTTCACAATTGGTATATCTTCTACCACCAGTTCCAAACTCGTATGGGACAAGATTCGAAAGGTCAGTGGGCAATATAATTCTGACCCCCTCTCGCTCTTGCTCTCTGATGGCCAGGAAGTAGCTGATACCCTGAGCATTGCCAATACTCTAGGTGAAAGCTTTTGCTGGGTATCTAGCACTTCTGCTTCTTCTTCCACCTTCTTAGCCATTAAGACTCAGGCAGAGCAATCACCTCTTTCCTTTAGAGCTGATTGTCTCTGTTAATATAATTGTCTCTTTACACTGGTGGAACTCAAACTGGCCCTTCATCAGTCTGGCAGTAAATTGGTTGGACCTGATAATGTACACTGACACGCTACACCATTTATCTCCTGCTTCTCTTGCTATTCTTCTGATTGTTTTTAATCGGATCTGGCAGGAGAATGTTTTTTCCTGATACCTGGCACCAGGCTATTGTCCTACCTTTCTCCTAAGCCTGGGAAGGATCCCGAGATTCCTTCAAACTACCATCCAATTGCTTTGACGAGCTGTCTCTGCAAGACCTTAGAGAGGATGGTTAATGCTCATCTTGTTTGGTTTCTCAAATCAAACAATCTCCTTTAACCCACCCAGTGTTGGTTCCGATGACAGCATTCCACCTGATTTGACTTGAAATGTCAATCAGAGAAGCCTTCTCAAATGACAACATCTTGTATCAATCTTCTTTTACATTAAGAAGGCTTAAGATATAATATGGTGGTATGACATTTTGCAAGACCTCCATGTATATGGATTACATGGCTATTTGCCCATTTCCATTAATATTTTTTTAATGGACAGGAGATTCCAAGTTCTTGTGAGTTCAACACTTTCCCATTCTTTTCTACAGGAACTTGGAGTCCCTCAGAGCTCTGTTCTGAGTGTCACACTTTTCAGTATAAAAATTAATGCCATCGCTGAACAACTCCCTATTAATGTTGGAAACGGGCTCTATGTCGACAACTTTCACATCTTGAGTCAGTCATCGAACATGAGGTATATTGAGCGGCAGCTACATACTGCCCTCGATCATTTACTGAAGTGGCCCGGCCCATAGCATATGGCTATAACTTTTCTCTCTAAATTCATTTGTATGCTCTTTTGCCACCAAGGGGTATTCACCCTGACCCTGAACTCCGTATTGGTGACCTTGCGCTGCCTGTGGGCCCTGAGACAAAGTTCTTTGGGCTTATTTTCGACTGTAAGCTGTCCTTTATACCACACATCAAGCAACTATGGATCAAATGTACAAGAGCACTGAACATCCTCCATGTCCTCTCACCATTTGGGTAGTAGGTCGATGTTCTCTGCTAAAGATATATCGTACTCTTATTCAATTGAAACTCGACTATGGATCACTGGTTTATGGCTCTGCCAGACCCTCGGCCTTAAAGATGCTGGACTCTATTCATCATCAAGGACTTTGGCTATGCACTGGGGCTTTCTGCACTTCCCCATTTCAGAGCTTATACCCAGTGTCTCATGAATCTTCTTTGCACCTCTGCCATTTGCAACTGTCTTTACTACATGCTTCGAAACTTCGTTACTTACCGAAACATTCCATCTGGGTTTGTGTTTTCCTTCCTTGGTGGGCCATGATTTTTCAGAACAGACAATCTGCTATTGCTCCTTTTGGCCTTTGTATCCAGGTGCAGTTGGATGAATTGGGTATGTCCTTGGATAACATTGCTGTATCCACTGGTGAGCCCATCCCACCATGGCTTATTTACAGTCCCCAAATGTGACCTATCTTTAAGTCATTTGAGAAAAGTAGACACTCCTGATTGGAAATACTGTCTGCTATTTGCTGAACATCTTTCGAATAATCATTCCATTCTCATTTATACAGATGGTTCGAAATTAGGAGACTGTGTGGGCTCTGCCATGGTTTTGTTGTGTTTCAGTGGTTGTGCGCAGAATCCCCTTTACAGTTCCTATGTTTACTACTGAACTGTATGCCATTTTTCTTGCCCTGGATCACATAAAAGTTAAGCAGTAGTCAAATTGCACTATTTATACTGACTCGCTTTGTTCTTCTCTGGCTCTGGAATTGCTTCACGTTGGTTCACAACCTGTTCTCTCCAATATTCAAAACCGACTGGCCAATTTTTCTTTAACATCTACTTCTATCCAGGTTTTCTGGATACTATGTTGGTATTTGTGGGAATGATTTTGCTGACACTGCAGCTGTTGTTCTGTATTCAAGGCTTGGCTCCATGCCAACTGGCAGTCGACTTGGAGTGAGCAATGCAAAAACAAGCTTTTCCAAATAAAACCCTATATTGGACTTTGGCCGTCTTGCTTCAGTAAGGATCGGAAAGAGGAAATTGTTCTAACTAGACTATGCATATGTCACAGTATTTTAACTCATCGTTTTCTTTTATCTGGAACTGATGCACCAGTGTGTAGTTTGTGTAACACTCAGATCACAATAAGCCACATTTTACCTTCTTGCCGTCATGACGACTCTCAATGATGCACCATTTTAAACATGTTCTGTCCCCGGGTTTTTCCATAATGTTAGACAGTGTTATTGGTGATGGTGACACTGTCCACCTTGGTAATGTTTTCAGTTTTTTACAGGCCATTAATGTTTTTAATGCCATTTAAGTTTTTTAATTTATACATTACACCTTTTTAATATGGCTTCCTTTTAAAAATCACAGTTCATCTAGTTCGATTTGAAATTAGAAACTGGCCATAACATTAATTAACACAAAACCAGGACTGGAAAGGCCAACTTCAGGTGACTAACGCTGCTGTTTGAACTAACCATTAGTTATCCTAGTGAGTTATTCTTATAATTTTGTTACACGTATTTTAAAACTTTTTATTACTTTCCTTTTTGATAAAGGCCATAACGTCAAATAACTCAGAACTAAGACTGGAAAGGCCAACTTCAGGTGATTTATGTTGGTTTTAGTACTTACCTATTAATCTTCCTGGTGAGTTATGATAATTACAGTTACACTACAGAAAGTCCTTTACAACCTGAATTGCTGTAGTTTTTCTCTTAACATTGTAGACTAGATGTAAACATTGGTGTTTTGCTATTTATGTGTTTTTTTTAACTTTATTTTGTTTTACCTTAATTTCCTTTTATGAATTTTACTGAATTTACTTTTATCTTTTTTACTGGATATTTTAGCTCAGATAGCCTAGCTGCTTTGTGCTATAAAATACTAAATCAACCAACCAACTACTATCTTTATTGAGTGAAGAGAAGGATACAAATTCTCAGTTAGTTATGCTTCCTAGTGGGTGACATGCTCTATGGGTTTTTTTCCCCTTTCTAATGCTACAATTCCTTTATCAGCATGAACCCTTTTATCTTATCTGTGTAAGATTCTGTTTTGTTGTAAACATTATTGGAAATAAAATTAAAATATTTCTTTGTGAACATGTATTTCAAATATTTACCTATTTGCACAATCTCTCACTTTTCCTTTACAGTTTCTTCAAATACTAATTCTCACAGGCATTACTGTTCATGAAGGATGTGTAACTTTTCTGTTGTTAGATAGCTATAGTTTAATGATGATTATATTATAGGCTGGTACAGTTCATATTAATGTGGAATTTTGTTCAAGGCTTAATTAAGACTTGCTCAAAAATCTTTAAAGTGAAGTGAGTATATTTGTTGAGTATCTGAAACATGTTTTCAGGTAAAAAAAATGTAAACATTTGTTATTCTCTGTTAACAAAAGTATTTCCTTGGGCATCACTTTTTCCATTCCAGAGATATGATTTAATTTTTGTTGGTTACTAACATCATTTTGCTCAAAGTATATGGTTATTTGAAATGAACAGAAATACTTGGTATATCTCATACACCCATGTCTGTATATTTCATTTGATAATGCATGGATCTTTGTTAACTACCCATTCAAGGATGTATGTAAATATAATTTGTTGTTGATTTACTTTTTGTGATCTTATTTCTCTCTGGGCTCTCTGAGCAGGAGTATACATACACAGTCTTTTTAACTAACATAATTGTAGTAAGAAAAATTTTTTACTTTTTTTTTAATTTACAGGCTGTTTTTGTTTTTATCAGATTATCATACATTGTTCTGTTTCATCATTTAAGAGAAGTGTAAGATGAGAAATGTTTGTACTGTTCTAAGATGAGCTTTCTGTTTACTTAGACCACTGGCAGTGTACCTATCACTGTGCGTCACATTGAGTCAGTGATTAGAATGGCTGAGGCACATGCTAGGATGCATCTTAGGGACTACGTTCATGAAGATGATGTGAATATGGCTATCAGAGTTATGCTAGAGAGTTTTATTGACACCCAGAAATACAGTGTCATGAGAAACATGAGAAAGGTAAAAAAGTTATTTTTCAAACTTAGTACTACTAACTTAACTCATTCTTTCAGGCCCATATGTGTGATAATAGCCACATTTGCATTCATCAAAATTCATTACTTCTTAATAAAAATTATACCCAGAATTCAGATTCATCAAACATAAAACTTGACAGGCATTAATTTTTTAAACCTGAATTTAATTTTTTTGGTAAATTTGTTATGAATAAGAAGCAATAGATGACATAGCTTTATGGTATTTTCAAATAAAACTGATTCACACTCAAGAATGAATGAAATAGGTTTACTAGGTAATGACACATTTGGCTAAGAAAATAATTCTGAATTTCTCTGAAACTGTTGAGTTGTTGAAATGAAAGATACTGAATAAAAATTCATGGTGAAAACTATGCATAAAACAAAAACTACACTGAGTATATTATTTCAGCAGTAGGGAATATTATATAATAAATTGTACAAGTTAAGAGATCTGCTAAATTTGTGGATATTCTCCATGTATATTTGTTCCAGTTTACATCATGTAACATAACTAAAGTCTATAGCTTCATTCGTTTTTAGGGTATGTAATTCCACCAACATTACTGATCATTCCAACTAGAAAATAAGGGAGGTTGTAACTTTGAGAAATCATGTGTCTCACCTTTGGAGATAATTGCTGTTCACTTTCATTTAAAAAAAAAAAAAAAAATGCAACTTTACAGCTATACCTGCAAAAGGCAAACCAGGGGAACAATACAGAACAGTAGGTAGCTATATTGAAAGTAGCTTAATGACTTTCATGTTCATGTTACGTGAAAATTGCACAAACCTAGAATAAAGAAACAAAATTTTAAATTTACATTAACCATATTGTGATAGGTCAGATCAAAGGCCATGTTGTTGCATTTGTTGAACCTCATTCCATATTTTATTCAACTACTAATTTATAACATTAAGTTCATCAAACTGTACATTATCATTCAGGTTTTCATATTATACATTATTTAATTTTTTACTTCAAAAGTAAACATTTAAAAAACACTAAATCAATTTTTGATTGTCACTTGGTATGTTGAATGCACCACTGGTTCAAAGTAGATGTTAGTGATGTGTAAATATATATTTTTTATGAATTAGTAACTCAAATCACTGATATTGATAAGCTAGAATATAAAATATGAACCTTGTATCTTTTCTCTTTATTGAGACATGACTTGTGTACTGAAAGAAAGAAATTGGCCCCACTCACATATTTCCATTTTTGAAAACAGTCCCTTATATGCACTTATTTCAATATATGACATATGAATAACTAAATGAAAGTTCAGAATGTCCTCCTAGTGGCTTTCTCAATAATTTTAAAATCTTAGGAATCCATCTTGTTCTTTCAAATCAAGATTTCAAGCAGTCTAAACTGTTTAAAATTGCATTTTTTTAGACATAATACAGCTTAGTTACTAAGCTTGATAATTTAAGGTGAAGTTCTATGGTATCAATATATTTATGATTTTTTGTTTCTTTAAAATATATAAATATATATATGTATACATAAAACGTAAAAAAATTTTCTTTTGACATGATCCATGTGTAAAATTTGAAATGACTTAGAAACCTACAGCAAATTATTATATAAATCATTTTTGCTAGAAGTTACAATTATTTACTATACTTATTCATTGACTGTTGTATATTCTAAGAAAAAAATAAGTTTAACAGCTTGTTTGTAAATAGTAATAACTTATAAACATATATAATGTATAATAACTGAAATGTGACTGTAGTTTGCAAAATACTATTCTACTATGAATGCACATGCACTATGTCATTACAACTTCTATCTTAGCTAGCAATGGTTGAGGGTTAATATAAATATATAATGTTATGACACTTAAGCTATTTAGATTAACTATTTGTGTTTTTGAGTCATTCTAGAAAGTAAAATGCATAATTTATATTTACTTCCTAATTTTTTATGGTGGTTGTGAGATCAGTTAACTTTATAAAATGTGTACAGAGTTTCCAATTTTATAGTGAAAAAAAACAGATAAAATAGAAAGTTTTCTGTAAAAAACATATTGTAATAACCTGGAGGTTATAAGGATTTCACCAGTGAAATTTGAAAGTTTTCTTGTGCATAAAAGTTTTTTTAATTTTTACAATGAAAATTGCTGTGTATGTTGCCTAGTCAACATTGTGAAAAAACAAAGAGAACATCTTCAATTAAAATATCTTACCACTTTATTTACAAATCTGATATTTTGTGTACAAAAGCCTTGTAATGTTCACTAAATAACCTGCAGAGGTTTGCAAATGTATGCTTACATTATCACAAATCATAGTAGAATTACTCTCATGGATACCTTTGTGACTACTCATAATGAAAAGGTTAAAATTAACCTTAATTCTATACATCCAAACATTAACTTCACATGTGAACAGGAAGAAAGCAATCAAATATAATTTCTTAACCTCAAAATTACAAGAACTGATACACGATTTAAAATAGGAATCGACCAGAAAAATCACCCATACTGGACTATACACTCCTTGGGATTCAGCACATAAAACAAAACAAAAACTCAACATACTAAGAAACCAAATAAACACAGCCATAAAACTATGCTCACCAGATAAAATTAAAGACAAATTAGACAATAAAACAATACTTCATAAACATCATGTATTCTCCACAAATCGTAGGAAAAAATTATATGCACACCTAGACAAAAAGAAAAATCAATTGACAAAAGTAAATATGTCTCACAAATTAAAAAATCATGAAACTAAATACTGCTGCATACCATACATTCCTGACATCAGCAGATAAATAAGTAACATTTGGCAAAATCTAGGAACAAAATAACAAATTTATTCAAAAACATGGCACAAAATTAAGGTCTGTACTATGTAAAAACTACACTGACAAACACAACACCAATATTATTTATAAGGTACAATGTGATAACTGCCACGACTTCTATATTGGAGAAACAAGTAGAAGAATGGAAACCAGATTCAAAAAACACAAAAAGTCACCTTAACACGTTTTCGAACACTGCAAATCAAATAAACACAACATACCTATAGAAAACACCCAAATACTAAATAAAGAAACAAATAAAAACAAATGCAAAATTAGAGAAGCCTTACTTATACAACAAATCAAGCCCAAAATAAACCTTTATACCTATATTAATAAATATAATGAAACAGCTAAGCACACCCTCTGCATTCCTACACTCAGTTACACAACCCTCTTCAAATAGGTGGGTCAGCTTTCAGTCAGTTACCTTTTTCTTTCTTTGTGAACCTGACGATAACAGAAGAAGGTCGAAAAGTTTTGCTCCTCTACATAAAAAAATTTTCTCAACCCAACCAGCCGTTTTTACATGTATATTTTTTTCTACAAGTGGTTTTTCTCATCATCACTGAGTGAATAATATGAAGTCTTGACACAAAACTATATGAAAGATAGAACAGTGATTATCATTTGTTTAATTTTCTTGCCATGGGTATCCTTTATTAAGCATGATACAATATTTTAGTGTCTTAAATTCAAAATTTAATAAATTACCACTCGTAGTATTGAGTTTTAAGTTTCTAATCCCACAAGGCAATATTTTTAAAAATCCTGAATTTCCCCGAGCGTGACACATTTTCTCCAGGCATTTCTTCTCTATTTTACCCACCACCCCTTAAGTGTGAAATTAAATGTAAATTACTTTTTAAAATTGTCATTACTTATACAAACCATCATTTTTATAGCTTTCAAGTTTGTTTGATTATAAAGTCATCAAGTAGAAAATTAGACCTTCCTTGTGACATCTTCTCTTTCAGGATTTGTTTCTACTTCTCTTATACATTTAATGATGTATTTTATATATATATATATATCATCTTCTGAACAAAAATGTCAGTTTCACTGTTACTCATGGCTTGCATCATTTTGTAATCATTTTTGCCACATGGTTAGAAGGACAGAAAAATTGTGACAGGTTGTAAAATTGTCTACGTTTTGCATGTTATTAGCCTTTGCTCTTTGATACATTATTTAATTAAATAAAAATTGTGTTACTACCATTAATATAAAAAAGTAGGGTTAAGTGTAATCAACAAGAAGAAAAAAGAAGATTGGGTAAATACTTTATTTCTTGTTTTTCATGTTTGTTTATTATTATAAATGTAACTAAAATATAAAAGCAGGGATTATCTTAGGCTAATTAACATTAAATTAGGTAAAATGAATAATAATATTCCAGTAAAAATGTTTTACAAGACACACATTTAAGCAGCTCTTAGTAGCTCATGGATAATGTAATTTGATAGCATAACATGAGTGCACATACCCCAAGTAATTTACAACTTATAATGGCATGGATAGTACTTAGACACAGTTCAAGGGCTATAAAATAACAAAATTTAATTATAAATAATTATGAGCTTAAAGCTACTAAGGATAAACAATTGTAGTTTCATGTTACAACTTGAAGTCATTCTAGAAAGAAAAAAGGAATTATTTAGCATTTGTTGTTGATTGATCCTGTATAGAGATAGGGCAAAGAAGATAAAAGTATTTTTAATGTTAACATGAAAAATTGTTTTGCACATGTCCTATTCAAACCAAATACTTCACATATTCATGGACAAATCTTTATTTCAATTTATTAAAAATATTTCACTGGAAAACTATGACTTTTTGTATGTGAAAGATTTAGAATGTTAACTGAAAGACTGCCAAATTTTGTAAAAATATACATAATGTATTAAAATCTAGAAGTATTAAATATATAAAGACTTTAAATGAGTATAAGAAGGTCACATGATTGGTCAACCTGACTGAGCCCACATTGAAAGAGTTAACATTTGTTGCATCTCTCATTCTCAGAGTTTTTTGATACAGTTTTGTTTCTTCTGATTCAATGTTTAATTAATAACCACCTCAAAATAGTAAAAATAATCATTCTTTTACTGGAAATTGTGTAACTTAAAAATATGATGCAAAGTCAGTTACTTCCTCTTGACCATTTCTGGCAACCTGAATCTGCATTTGGAAAAGTTAACTATAGTGATTCAAGTGAAAAGTTGTGCTTGAATTGGCAAAGAAGTACATTGCTAGATAATTGAATTACTTATTTTGGTGAATTGTTTGGTCATAAAAAGTTAGAAAACATTAAAGCTATATATTATTCTCCTTTCTTGAAATGAATATTTATCTGTTTGCTTAAGCAGATGTTTGAAAATACTTTCCAGAATACCCATCAGAAATCAAAACATGGGGCAGGATGGCTAAAAAAGTAATTAATTAAAATTTTACATTTTTATAGGAAAAATGTTCAAAGTTTGCTATCATTAACTAACACTGTACTTAAAGCTGCAGGAATTAAGGGTGTGAATTTATCATTCACAAAAGTATTCTGAAAAAAAAAAAAAAATCAAGAATTTTCCTCAACCTTTTGAACTGGCAAGCAGATGAACGAATAAATTTAATACATTTGTAAGCATACAGAAATTATTAAACAAATCTTAATAAAGTTTGCATCAAAAGAAGATCCTAATTTGGAGTTTATTCCCTTAAGATGATTTCAAAGGTGAGTTGGTTGGTTAGTTGGTTTGGCGTTTCATGGCAAGATCAGAATAATTTTATAACTTCATGATGTTACTTATCCTTATGAAAAACTCAGGATGCTTAGCTGCAAGTATCCTTTATTAAATGATATAATTTGTTCTGCTCAGAAGGTATCAAACCTTCCAGTTTTTGTAGAATGGAATTATGAATTATTAAATTTCCTGGTAAATTTTGTAAACAACAATACCAATCACACATACACATTCTGACAATGTTGGGGTAATTTTGTTGATGAGTCTATTTTTGATTAAAGATTATTTGAGAAAAAATTGTGTTATGTGAATTAGTCTTTGTCTTCTTGTGGAATAGAGCACTTATTAAGATTTTTTTCTTAAGACTTTTTCCAGGTACCTGTCATATAGAAAAGGCAACAATGAACTGTTGCTGTTTATTCTTAAACAACTGGTGCATGAACAAGTGGCTTTCTTACGTAGTCGATATGGTACAGATGTTGATGTTGTGGAAATTTCAGAGAAGGATCTTGGTGACAAAGTATGTTGTTTTGTTTTCATTGAGCTATATGTAATAGTGTGTTAATTATTTGAAGCATTTCTTCTCATTGTTGAGGAACTTTGTATATTATGACTGATTTTGGAGTGTTTTACTATTTTTAAGCACATTTGTGAATTTTTATTTTATTAAGAAAAATACTTGTTAATGTTAAATTCCTCTTACAGTCCTAAGCTAATTGCATGGTGTTTTCTCTGAATTCAGTTGAATATATTTCTTTTTTTTTAATATGATGTGAATTAACAATAGTTCTTATGAAATTTGTAAAGAAAACTACTGTCACAGAACTTGATAATGATACTTGTTACTATATTTTCTTTGCAAGCATACGTAATATTTATTAGTGAAACAATAAAGACATTATAATAATTATCAAAGCATATTCAAAGTAAGTAAAATTATAGCAAATAGTTTTAAAAGATGTATATAGCAAAGAAAAGTATTCTAATATTTTCAAAGGTGAACTATACCTTAGTAGGCCCCTAGTGGCACAATGGTATGTCTGCAGACTCAAACTGCTAGAAATCGGGTTTCAGTACCTGTGGTGGGTAGAGCACACATAATCAGTGATGTCGAGAAACCAAATAAACACTGCCATAAAACTATGTTTACCAGATAAAATTAACGATGAATTAGACAAAATAAAACAATACTTCATCAACATCAAGTATTCTCCACAAATCGTAGGAAAACATTATGTGCACACACCTAGACAGAAAGCAAAATCAACCAACAAAATAAATATATCTCACAAATCAAAAAATCACGAAACCACATACTGCTGCATACCATATATTCCCGACATCAGCAGAAAAATAAACAACATTTGACAAAAACTAGTAACAAAATATGACATTCCAATTAATACCAAATTTATTCAAAAACCAGGCACAAAACTGAGGTCTATACTATGTAAAAACTACACTGACAAACACCAAACCAACATTATTTATAAAATACAATGTGATAACTGCCACAACTTCTGTATTGGAGAAACAAGTAGGAAAATGGAAACCAGATTCAAAGAATATAAAAAGTCACCTTCACACATTTTCGAACACTGCAAGTCAAATAAACACAACATAACCATAGAAAACACTCAAATACTAAATAAAGAAACAAACATAAACCAACGTAAAATTAAAGAAGCCTTACTTATACAACAACGCAAGCCCAAAATAAACCAATACAAAGGAGCACCTTTATACCTATATTAAATATAATAAATGATATAAAATTATATATTCAAACATCTAACACCGCCTTCTACATTCCGACACTCAGTTACACAACCCCTTCCAAACATGTGGTCAGCTTCCGGTCAGTTACCTCTTTCTTTCTTTGTTAACCCGACGATGACCGAAGAAGGTTGAAACGTTGTTCGCTCTTCTACGTAAAATATTTTCTCAACCCAAATGAGCCGATTGTACATATATAGAGCATACATAGCCCATTGTGCAGCTTTGTGCTTAATTTCAAATGAACAAATCTTTTACTTTAGTTGGAAAGTGTGAGATACCAGTACCCCTTTTAAATGTCAAAGTTGACACTGATTGTTTATTAAAAACTCACAATCTTTGTACTTATTATGGATATAGATCCCACTTTTTCTACTTTATAATTGAAAGAGTTATTAGCCATTGGCTAATTTTACATTCAAATATTTTTAAGGAGAAATTTTGTGTAAACCTGTTTAGGGATTCATCTCTTCTACTTTTTATCATGGCTATGTTTGAACTATTACACAAAAACTATTTTTGTTTTGAAATAAATTGCAGTAACAAACCAATTTTTCATTCTTTTGATAAAACATTGGCAGGGCTATTTCAATCTGTCTAGTCTTGAACCATTATCCTTAATTAGTGCTTGTTATTTATTCACTACAAGCAATAAATCAATCTTAATAACCTGAATTAAACAAGTAATTTTTGTGTGATTGTTTTCCCACTTACAATCACTTAGTTTTTGTATTATGTCACTATTGTCCTGTTTGTCTGTATTATATCTTTCCTTGTTTTTTATTTCTAGGCAAGACAAATTAATATTCACAATCTGCGACCATTCTTTGAGAGTGAAATTTTTCAAGCCCACAATTTTACACATGATCCTAGGAGAAGACTCATTATTCAGACTTTTTAATATTGAAGAATGAGCCATTCAAAGTTAGCATTGTGAAATAATGTTTTTCTGTGAACATTTTTATTTATCAGAACAATTTTGTATTTACTGTTTTATCTACATTACCAAAATATGTTTGAAATGTAAGAAAGAAAAATTAAATTCTTGTAAGAAATTTTTATTCAGTGTGGTAGGTTTTTAATTTCAAGAAAATAATCCTTCCATGAAAGCTGTCAGTAAAGGAAACTCTTTGCTTTGCATGGGTTATGTGAAGGATATTTAAAAAAAAATAAAAAATCTCAAAATAAATGTAATTCTTTGAATACACTGTCAGAAATACTTGGAAATTTAGTTTATGGTCTCAAAAACAATTGGGCTTTATTATTGGTTAGATAATATCTTTGTTAGAAAAAGGTTTTTTAGGTACAGTGTAGTCATCTATGAAATTCATTTTAATCATAGATATAATTTATATGGTTAATGGTTATTTTATTATATCTGTTTTCCTGGTTTCTTTTACTTCTGTATATTTCTTGACAACCATATAACAATAATGCACCTGTTACAAATGCTTGTCTTTAATAAGAAACTGTGTCAAAAAAGCACACAATCTGTCCACCTAATCAGTAAATCCAAGCATGATTAATATATGTTCAAAAGAAGCCTTGCAAAAGTTTTGAGCTATCAGTCTTTAAAATGTACAAAATCCTAAATAAAAATAAAACTGATAATGACAACTGTTAAGTTAGATAAGCTAATTGGAGTTGCATGTATGTGTTAGTTGTTTTTGTTTTTTTTCTGTTGTATTACATGTTTTGCCAGCTGTTTGACATAAAGATGTGAAAGACATAATTTACCGTGTTTACTCGCTTATAAGATGGGGATTTTTCCTCGAGATTTCGGGCTCAAATTGGGGGGGCCCGTCTTATAGGCGAGGTCTACAGACATAGAAAATAAATTTAGTTCACTCAGAACTGTGCAGATATTTCAGACAGTGAAAATAGGGAAGTGAGCTATCTTGTTATTATTAGATCTATGATTGTGAGTCAGCGCATCGTTCGTTGAAGGGCGCGCGGGACTTCGTTTTTCCCTATAACGTCATACCGGTAAGCACAATGCATCCACAGTGCTAACGAAGAAGAATCAATAAAGACACATTGTTTAGCATTTTGTTGGTTTCTTCCCAAACACTTGGCTGCTACCTTGGCTGCTTCTTGGTACTAGCTTGCTGTTGGTAAGTACCTTGTTGTCAACACCTACTGGTATTCAATAAACAGCAAAAAATTTACCGTTACTATCATGTCACAGAAGAGAAAGAGAAACTCGTATGATGTATCATTTAAGCTGAAAGTCGTTGAGTTTGCTAAGGGAAGTTCCAACTGTGCAGCAGAGCGGGAGTTCGGCGTAACTGAGAAAACGGTCCGGGATTGGAGAATGAAGGAAGAAAAACTACGAAACGCTTCCTCCAAGACTTTGAAGAAGTCTCCTTCTAATCTGAAATCGAAATATCGTATACAAAACCCAAAATTAGGTTTCTATTAATTTCCATTTTTTTCACTTTTCTCTCGTTACCTGCTTTCCTTCCTTCGTCTTATAAACGAGTCTAAACAGAATATCGACAATCTCTCAGGTGAAGTTGGGACCCGTCTTATAAGCGAATAGTCTTATAAACGAATAAAAACGGTAATATTTTGTTGAAGTTACACCATTCCACATTTTAATACAGATTGTTATCTATATATATAACAGTATTTTATATTGCATATCTGTAACTACTTAGCAGGGTGTGAATGGATCTTCACCAAATTAGGTATGGGGGCTCAATGAGTCAATGGGGAGGTGCATACAGATCCTCAGTTTTGCTTTTTAATGTGCATTTTTGTGTTTTTCACCATTACCTCACCATTTGTAGATGGATCTTCACCAGATTTCATGTGGAGGTTTACTAGGTAGATGGAGAGATATATAAAAGTTTCATTTTTGCATTTTCATGTTTTTTACCACTACTTTATCCCCTACTGTTGGATCTTTATGAAATCTATCATGAAGGTTTTTTTAGATATCTGTGGAGATACATGCAGACTTATACTAACACATATAAAGGAAGCAGCTTTTCATGTCTTAAGATAACCTTTCATTAGTCATGAAATTACATAACTTCTATTCAGGGGAACAGTACTCTAGCTTGATAAGTATAAAATTAATGTTTTTAAAATGAGAACAAGTATAAAGTATAGAAGAAGAGTTTGTGTTATGCAGATATCACATATTCCATATAATAACAAATTTTTTTTTATTTTTCAAAGATTTCTGCTTCAGAATTAAAAAAGTTTTTGCCTTAGTTGAATAAATTAACCCTACTTTGTATGGCAGGACTTAGTAAAGAGTAGCAATTACTATTTCATGTAGAAATTGTATTGTAGTTGATACCACTATTGGAACAAGTATTTTACTTATTTCACACTGGGTGAGAAATGTAAGTAAATTCTTAGAACTTTATTATGATTTTGTAAGCTTTATAGAGTTCCATTTCAGTTAAATGCTGTATTATTGTATTTTTGTTTGTTAGAAATATAAATTTACCTTTGAGTATTTTTTGTAATTCTATCTTGAATCAACTTCAGTTCAAACAATTTTATTTCTCTTCACTCTCACTTGCACTGATCACAGCCATCATTTTATTTTTCATGCTTTCATTTGGAGTTTCTTGTTTTTCACTTAATACTGCCACTTTTCCTTTTACATAAATTTTCTACATATTTTAGTGGGAACCTTACATGCATTGATGTGAGTGATTAAGGTCTAGTTTTTGCAAAGGTGGTAGTGAAAAGACAGTTCATTCACAAACAACTACGTCTTGAAGATTCTGAGCAGCAGTTTTCAACATCTGTAACATCTGTTGTACCCCATTTTCTTATACTACATTCTCTTTCAGACAAACCTTTATGGCAGATGTCTTCTTTTCTCATTCAGGTAGAACTTGCTGACTCTCCAAAGTCACAAAAGAAGCTTCGCTCTGGTGACATACTGGTGGAAACATCCACATCTCAACACAGTGAACTTCTCTTGCATTCAAGGGCAATTGGGGATATATCTATTGAGGTTACACCTCATACTACTTTGAATTCATCACCAGGAGTTATTGTTAAAAGAGATTTGAAGAACATCCCCAAGTCAGAGATTCTTGCTGTTTCTCCACTCGAGGAGTTTCTGCAGTGAGACATATCTCCACTCACAAAGATGGAATTATGATGCCGAATAGTGTCCTCATTTTGACATTTACATCACTGCATCCACCTGCCACCATCAAGACAGATTATCTTAATTGCAGGGTATGGCCATACATTCCAAACCCTCTCAGATTTTTTCAGTGTCAGTGGTTCGGTCACTCAAAGACATCATGTCATGGTTCCTTGACGTGTGCTTGTTGTGGTAGCAAAGACCACGATGCCTATGAGTGTGAAACAGAACCTCATTGCATCAATTGCAATGGCTCTCACCAATCCTACTTCAGTTCTTGCCCTAAATGGTTGGAAGAAAAAGAGGTGCAGTGTTTGAAAACGATTCAAAACATTACTTACATTGAGGCTTGCAAGTTGCTGTCCACCACTTCATCTCGGACGTATGCTGCTGCACTTCGTTTCACTACTACAGTGGGAGTGCAGACAGATCTCTCTGTACCTCCAAAAGAATCATTCTCAAAACAAATGAAAAGTCTTTTGACCTCCATGGTTAAAAAGGTTGATAAATCAACTTCAACACTTTCACTTGCATACATTCCAACAAACCACAAGATTCACATCCTTTGGTTCCAGGTACAGGCATTTCCTCAGATACATCTTCTTCTCCTACCTCAAGATGCAAAACGATCATTCATTCATGTCCTCAGTTGCTGGAATCCCCTTCCAACAGCAAAGACCTGCCCAACTGAACCAGGACGGAAACCATTGAGGTTGATAGACCTCCATCGAATAAAGACTGTAAAGAAAAAAAACGTGGTTGTAAACAGAGGGCTCTCCACCCAATTTGCCTACACATAACTAAAAATGGCCACCTTGATACAATGGAACTGTTGAGGTTTATGTTATAATCTGGATGACATCAAAGCATTTAATGCTTTCTACCATCCTGTATGTCTTGCCTTACTGGAAACATTTCTGAAACCTACCGATTCTGTCAACTTTTGGCAGTTTTCTTTGTACAGAAACGACAAGCTGTGTGATGGACAAGTGCATGGAGGGGTGGCACTGTTGGTTAATCAGCATATGCATATACCCTCTCTTTGCCACTCAACACACCCTTGGAGGCCGTAGCCATCCGTGTTTCCTGTGGTTGTACCATCACTGTTTGTTCTCTTTACCTGTCCCCTGGAGAGATTTATGATCAATCAGACCTTGATACTGTCTTTCAACAGTTGCCATCTCCCCTTTTAATTCTGAACGACTTTAATGGACATCATACCCTCTGGGGAAGAGCTGGTATTGATTGGAGGGGTTGCTCTGCAGGGTGCATGCTCTCTGATGATAACCTATTTTCAATAGTGGTTATTGTACTTATTATCATGCACCTAGTCAGTCCTTTACTGCTATTGATCTTTCATTTTGCTCCCCCTCACTATTCTCCCACATTTCATGGAGGGTTGACAGTAACCCTCGACGCAATGATCATTTTCCTATAATTTTGAGAGAGACTGGCCATGGTTGATACCACCTGACCCACATGGCCCGGTAGAAGCTGGATCAAGCAAACTGGCCCTATTTCACTGCTCTTGCAGAACTTGATCTTTCCATTGTCTGTAAGCCATTAATAGACAAGTGTGTGGCAGCAGTAACTGACTGTATTATACAAGCAGCTGCTCAATGTAATTCAAAAACCTTGACACGTTTTCCATGATATTTTCATCCGTGGTGGAATCCTGCATGGCACGGAAGGCTCACAAACAAGCCTGGGATACTTTTTATAGGTATTCTACACTCTTGCACTACATCGCTTTCCAGCAGATCTGTGCATATGCTTTATGGGTAAGACATCAAAACCAGAAAGACTCTTAGATTAAGTTTACATTAAGTTAAGCATATCTTCTACCACCAGTTGCAAAGGCATATGGGACAAGATTCGAGAGATCAGTGGGCAATACAATTCTGTCCCCCACTCAAGCTTGCTCTATGATGGCCAGGAAGTAGCTGATACCTGGAACATTGCTGGTACTCCAAGTGAAAGCTTTTGCCTGGTATATAGCACTTATTTTTCTCCCTCCACCTACTTAGTCCTCAAGACTCAGGCAGAGCGATCACCTCTTTCCTTTAGAGCTGATTGTGTCTATGACTATAATTGTCCTTTTACACTGGTGGAACTCAAATTGGCCTTTCATTGGTCTGGCAGTACATCAGTCAGACCTGATCACGTGCACTATGAAATGCTGTGCCACCTAGTTCCTTTTTCTCTTGCTATTCTTCTGATTGTTCTTAACCAGATCTGACAGGAGAATGTGTTTTTCCTGATGCCTGTTTCTCCTACCTTTCTCTATGCATGGGAAGGAGCCCAAGATTCCTTCAAACTGCTGTCCAATTGCTTTGATGAGCTGTCCCTGTAAGACCTTAGAGAGGATGGTTATTGCTCATCTTGTTTGGTACCTCGAATCAAATAACTTCGTCTCACCCACCCAATGTGGGTTCCGATGGCAACACTCCACCATGGACAACCTGATTCGACTTGAAACGTCAATCAGAGAAGCCTTTCTCAAACAACATCATGTATCAATATTCTTTGACACTGAGAAGGCTTATGATACAACATGGAGGTATGGCATTTTGCAAAACCTCCACATATATGGGTTACATGGCCATTTTTATTTAAAAAAAATTAATGAACACAATTCCAAGTTCGTGTGTGGTCGACATTTTCCTATTATTTTCTACAGGAACTTGGAATTCCTTAGGGCCGTGTTTTGAGTGTCACCTTTATCAGTACAGAGATTAATGCCATCACTGAACAACTCCCTCTTACTGTTGGAAACGGACTCTATGTCGATGATTTTCACATCTCATGTCAGTCGTCGAATATGAGGTATATTGAGTGGCTGCTACAGACTGCCCTTAATCGTTTACTGAAGTGGACCACAGCAAACGGCTTTAACTTCTCTCTTCTAAAACCGTTTGCGTGCAATTTTGCTGCCAACAGCATATTTACCTTGATCCTAAACACCATATCAGTGAAGTTGTGCTGCCTGTGGTCCCCGAAACAAAGTTCTTAGGGCTTATCTTTGACTGTAAGCTGACCTTTATACTGCACATCAAGCAGCTATGGTTCAAATGTAGAATAGCACTGAACATCCTCCATGCCATCTCTTCCACCACTGTGGAGTAGATCAATGTTCTTTACTAAAGATATATCGTGCTATTCAATCGAAATTCGACTATGAATCACTGGTCTATGGCTCGGTCTTAAAGATGCTGGATCCCATTCATCATCAAGGACTTCGGATCTGCACCTGGGCTTTCTGCAATTGCCTAGTTCACAGCTTTTAAACAGTCTCATGAACCTTCTTTGCACCACCACCATTTACAACTGTCTTTACTACATGCTTTGAAACTTCGTTCCTTACCAAAGCATCTCACCTGGGGTTGTGTTTTCCTTCCTCGGTGGCCATACTTTTTCAGAACAGATGATCTGACATTGCTCCTTTCAGCCTTTGTATACAGGTACAGTTGGATGAATAGGGTCTGTACTTGGATAACATTTCTGTATCCACTGGTGAGCCCATCCCACCATGGCTTATTTACAGACCCCAAATGTGACCTATCTTTAAGTCATCTGAGAAAAGCAGACACTCCCTATTAGAAATACTGTTTGTTATTTGTGAACATCTTTCGAACCATACTTACATTCCTATTTATACAGATGGTTCAAAATCAGGTGACTGTGTGGGCTCTGCCATGGTTGGTTGTGTGCAGAATTCCTTCTACAGCTTCCGTGTTTACTGCTGAACTGTATGCCATTTCTCTTGCCCTGGATCATATAGAAGCTGAACAGTACTCAAATTGCACTATTTATACTGACTCGCTTAGTTCTCTAATGGTCATGGAATCGCTTCACATTTGTTCACACCCTGTTCTCTACGATATTTAAAACCGACTAGCCCATTTCTCTTTAACATCTTTTTCTATCCAGTTTTTCTAGATAGCGGGCCACATTGGTATTCGCAGGAACGAATTCGCTGATATCGCAGGTAAATCTATCTGCTCTGGCACTATCACTGCTGTGCCTATTCTGTACATGGACTGTAGTCCTGTATTCAAAGCTTGGCTCTGTGCCAGTTGGCAATCAACTTGGAGTGAGCAACGTGAAAACAAGCTTTTCCAAATAAAACCTTCTATTGGGTTTTGGCCATCGTGCTTCCATAAGGATCGGAAGAGGAAGTTGTTGTAATTAGACTATGCATTGGTCACAGTTTTTAAAATCATTGTTTCCTTTTATCTGGAACTGATGCACCAGTGTGTAGTTTGTGTAACACTCAAGTCACAATAAGCCACATTTTACTTTCTTGCAGTCACTTTGACTCTCAACGACAACGCCATTTTCACCATAGTCTGTCCCAAGGTTTGTCCATAGCGTTACAGTGTTATTGGTGATGGTGACACTGTCCACCTGAGAAAAGTTTTTTGTTTTTTAAAGGTCATTAATTTTTTTAATGCTATTAAAGTTTTTAATTTATACATTATACCTTTTTTAATGGGATTAGCTTTGAAGAATCACAGTCCATGTAGTTCAATTTGAAATTAGAAAATGGCCGTAACGTCAAATAACTCGAAACCAGGACTGGAAAGACCAACTTCAGGTGACTAAAGCTGGTGTTTGAACTACCCGTTATTCATCCTGGCAAGTTATGATAATTCTAATTATGCTACAAAAAGTCTTTTACAGCTTGTATTACTGTAGTTTTTCCCTTACTGCTGTACACTAGATGTAAAAAATGGTTTTAATTTCTTTTTATGAATTTTAATAATTTTACTGGATGTTTGGCATATATAGTCTAGTTGCTTTGTGCCATAAAGCAGCAAACCAATCAACCAACTATTTTCATGCAGTAATGTTGAGCTTATCTATTGTTAGTTTCAATTGAATTTGGAAAAATCTTGATATTTCTGAACAAAAACCTGAAACAAAAAATCTGTTCAATAATTATATATAATGTTAAATAATTTTTATATATAATTCTTTACTCCTTGTATTTCATCATTCAGTCAATTTTCTGTTTCTTTTTTTCATATTTTAAATTTATCTCAAATTTAACACACCAAGCCTTATTCTTGTAATGTCTGAACAAAGGAACAGGGCCCTGGAACTTGACCTTGGAAAGGAAAATAAGGTTAACCATACCCTAAAATACTGGTGGGTGAATCTTCATTTTTTTGTGTACTGGTTTTGTTGTTGTTTTGAATTAAGCACAAAGCTACACAATGGGCTATCTGTGCTCTGCCCACCACGGGTATCGAAACCCAGTTTTTAGCGTTGTAAGTCTGCAGACATACCGCTGAGCCACTGGGGACTTGTGTACTGGTAAAATGTGTCATAACATACATTTATGGACTTGAGTATTTAGTGAAAATGACTCCGGTCAAGTGTGCATTAGCAAAAGATTATGACTGTATATTTTATTCTGGATTGGTAAATACATGTGTTGCCAAGTTCTTAGTGTGTACAGATTTACTTTTTTTATTCAGATTATCTCATGGTGGTAGAAAGGTAAAAACGTAACCATAAATGCTTGTAACACTCAAGTATCAGGTGAATTCCTACAATGGACACAAGGAGACATTGTCAGAATGTTTTCTAAAATCTCCTTTCATGTTAGAATTTTAATCAATTTCCAATGCTTTTCCTCTAACTTTTATACAATGTGGGGCTTCAAAACGTTTTTAGTTCATATTTTTACCAAGGAAATTCCCTGCAGCCAAACAAATCATGTGAAGGGGTCCACTTGGCCAGTTTCATGATAATGGTAAAATATCACCTGGCCAATGTGTATAGCTTTATTCATAATACCACCAAACAGAGGAACATTTTCAGGTTTATTTTTAATGTATGCTTGCAAAAATTCATATTTAAATATTTAAAAAATGAATAACATAATGTAGAATGTTGATAAAGAAAACCACACCAAACGAAGTATTATGGTGACATTCTGCTGTGTTATATGTGGCAATACTGTTAATATGTTTTGGAATTATAACAGCTAGTTGTGAGCCAGGTCTTTTCCTAAAGCATCCATTCAGGGAGTATTGAAACTTATCACCTACGTACAAAAAATCATATTCAGAACATTACACAGAAGTCCCATCACAATATAGTCAGTTACTGAATTCCAAACTCTAAAACCCAGCATAGAACAATATAACTTCACAATATTCTTTGTGTATATTGATTTCAGTGCGTTATACAAACAAAAAGGTCAACAAATATCAGAATATAGGAGTGTACCAGACTTAATACTGAACTGTTTGCACTAACCAATCATACCAGAAAACATAGAGAAAATTGAATAATGCTAAAATAATGGGTTATGGACAACATACAAGAAAAAGAAATATAGAAGAAGCCTTATATTTCCAACTAAATAAAAACAAGTTAATCTCGCATGGAAGACATCTGCATAATTGCTTAAAATCATTCAGATAGTTGATTCAAGTCCCGACAAGAGGATAACATTTGGCTTTCTAATAAGAACGTTCATGATGAAATTTCAGCCTTTTCTGTCAACTAACAATCTTTCTGACGAATTTCTTGAAAATAAAATTACAGTGGAACCCCTCTAAATTAGCCACCTTCGTGACTGAGACAAACTGGCCTGATTAGAGGGGTTCCACTGTACATTAAGAATTATGTAAACAAAAAAGGGACTGTGATTGAATGACCGCTTTCAAGGGGTGGCCGCTTAGAGGGGTTCCACTGTAGCATTCAAAACACAGTAAGAAAACCAATTGGTTATTAATATGTCTTATTAAAATTAGTAAGTAGATTTTAGTGACTATTCTTGATAGAAACTTTAATCTGGTCAGCACAGCCTTGCAACATGTAAGTGCATACCCAGTTTTAAGTTCATTGAACAGTTTAATAAATTTAGTTGTAGACCTAATTCAGATCAGAGCGTGGGTGGAAAAGTCAAGAGAAATTGTAAAGGGACAATTGATGTTATCTTGGCGTTGATAAGGACAGAGAGAAGAAATGCGGTTACTTTCTTCATCTTGAGGTAGTTAACGGATTGAAAAGGAGAAATGAGCACAAGGAGTTGTATCTGAAAAATGAATCTGTACAGAGAAAGCAAATACAGTTGAAATCATTGAAGTTATATTAGACTGAGATCGTTAATAAGACAGCCAAGAAACGGCCAAATACGTGCTGTGTTGTGTGTCTTTGAGAAGGAAAATTAAATACCTTCTGTTTTCTTAAGCCATGGGTAGTAAATAGAGGCACAAGTACACGTACGTGTCTTAAAACTGAAACTTTACAGTCAGTTAAGTTTTTTAATATTAGGAATGATAAAATCCTACAAAAAAGAAACAAACTTGAAATAATAATAACCACACCAAACGAAGTATTATGGTGACATTCTGCTGTGTTATATGTGGCAATACTGTTAATAAGTTTTGGACTTATAGCTGCTAGTTGTGAGTCAGGTGCAGAAACAGCACATCTAGAGAAAGCGGGACACTTGTCAAAATGGAAAGAAACTAATAATCAACAAGAGAAGGCAATGGAGGCTGCTTACATCTTATTTAAAAATAACTTAAAACTACAGCGAGAGTCTATAAGTAGTTGCACGTCTGATGAAACGTGAGCGAAGCACTGATTGGTCAGATGGCAATAGTAGACCGATCAATGTGCTGCAAAGCGAAGTGACCGGGAACTTAATCCGGTAAAATTTGTATAAATATCCTTGGATAACTGGCTTCAGTATTTTAACGATCTGCAATTCGTATCACTCCTTACAACTTACCGAAATTAATAAAGACTTCTCTCACATCTAGATGTTCCCCGCTGGTACAGCGGTAAGTCCACGGATATTTAACGCTAAAATCAGGAGTTCGATTCCCCTCGGACTCAGCAGATAACCCAATGTGGCTTTGCTATAAGAAAAAACACGCATCTGGATTTTTTAATCTTGAACCTAAAATTTGAAGAATAATTTCAAGGAATTATAACATCAGCCGCCAACGCAAAAGAAATAGACATTAACGTCTCCCGATCACTAACATCACACTAAACGCGATTAACAACACTGTTTCCAAGCAAAACTATCGCTCGAAACTTCAATTCATAGTAACTCGCAAAAAATAAACAATTTGTTACGTATTATAATGCCCAGGTGGGTTACGGCGTTCGACTTGTCATCGGAGGGTTGCGGGTTCGAATCCTCGTCGCACCAAACATGCTTGCCCTTTCAGCCGTGGGGGCGTTATAATGTTACGTTTAATCCCACTATTCATTGGTAAAAGAGTAGCCCAAGAGTCAGTGGTGGGTGGTGATGACTAGCTGCTTTCCCTCTAGTCTTGTACTGCTAAATTAGGGACGGCTAGCGTAGATAGCCTGCGTGTAGCTTTGCGCGAAATTCAAAAACAAGAAACAAACTTATTATAATTTGTCTCGGACTAACCTCCAATTTATTGTTATGTATTACAATTTCAAATAATTTAAAAGTGAATTTAATTGTAATTTAAATTTACAAGTTAATTGAATGTAGAGATGTATCAAATTATGATGTTTGCCAAAGAGGTTGACATAAACATTTTTCTTAATTCCCAAGAAAGACTCAATCCCCAAGCTGAAACCGCTATAGACCCATAAGCCTGCTGAACACCGTGGGAAAACTAATATAAAAACTTATATCTAGCGGGCTACTACATTACCTATAAACCAACAACATTCATAAGGACTCCATGCAAGCGATTTACCGCTTCTTCGTCTACTATATACAGATTATACACTCAATTTGCCGACCAAATTGAAGTCTGGAGCACTTCACGTGACCCGCTTACCGCTGTATCCAGAGTACAAAACACAATAAATCAATTAGTTATATGGTGTAATACACAGGGAGTTCTTTTCAATCCAATTAAAACACAGCAAATAACATTTCACAGAAAAATAGGTAGACAAACTCACAATATATAACATCCCAGTCACCTTTTGAAGTGCCGCCACATTTTTAAATATAGCATTAAATTCATGCCTATCACTGACCACTCACTATAACATCCTCAAAAAGAGAAGTACAAGGTTAGTACTCCTTCGCCAAATCGGAGATTTAAACAAAGGATGCAGTAGCCATTCCATCACATCTACAAATCCTATATAAGACCTCTTTACGAATACGAACGTCATATTACCTGTAGTATGCCCGAGATAATATATGAAAAGATTCAACGCCACCAGGCCACCGCGATCAAAACTGCATTTCGCCTTCTCAAATATATTGTACGATAACCTCACAAATATACCTGTCATTCAAGATCGCATTTACAGTTTATCCCAAAAATATTACAGTAAAGCTTAAAGCACAAAACAACCAAACAGGGACCTTTTCAACCGTAGCCACCACAGCAGTAGAGCGAGTGGACAAAAAAAAAATGGCCTCCCCATTAAAAATGTGAATTTATATATTTTAACAGATAAAAAAGTAAAGCAATATGTTTTTAGAATGCACTCGACTAGATCTGTTTAAATATGATCTCAAATTCTAATTTCAACACTGTTTTTTTGTAAATACCTGAACTTTTAATTATTTTAATTACATATACTCACAAAAATTGTTCTGTACCAGCAGTAGTTTCTTAGATCTTTTTATTCCAATTAACTTACAAAATGATCAAACAAGTTTCTTTGCAACTGTGGAGTCGTTAAAAGATATCTTTATCTGACGCCGCCAGTAACAATTGACAGACTTCTTCTCGACTTTTCACCATGGGGCACTGTCCGTTTCATTCACAAATACAAGTCCGAACGGACCAATCGACATTGAAAGGAGGCATTCTCCTCCAGCCTAAGAACCCAAGTTACTTTTACTGACCATGGTTTTCAAATTTACCTGTCACCTGGCAACCTAAGAAATAACGCCAGGTGCTTTCTTAACTTCCACCACTTTAGTACAGAAAAACTCCACAGAAAGCCTCGCCAACCCTCTGTGTTCCATTCTCGCCATTCTTCAATAACATCTGCCGTTTACTAGAATACAGTAATTCACAGTTTGAGACAGCCAGCAACATACGAGGTCTTTTCAAAAAATACGCGGACTGACGTCATAAAACAAAATGTACTTTATTTAGAAGTTACAGGTCTGGGACCCCTTCAAAGTACTCTCCTCCCCAACGCACATACTTATCCCAACGGTGTTTCCACTTGTTGAAACAGTCCTGGTACGCTTCTTTTGTAATGTCCTCCAACTCCTTCGTCGCATTTGCCTTAATCTCGGGAATCGTCTCAAATCTTCTTCCTTTTAAGGGTCTTTTGAGTTTGGGGAACAAGAAAAAATCGCAAGGAGCAAGGTCAGGTGAGTGAGTGGGTGGGGAAGAACAGTGATCGAGTGTTTGGCCAGAAACTCACGAGTTCTGAGGGCTGAATTTTGCAGCAACGCGGTGCATCTTCAATTTTTCGGTCAAAATCTCGTAACAAGATCCAACTGATATCCCACACTCTTTAGCAAGCTCCCTGACAGTCAGACGTCGATTTGCCCGCACCAGGGTGTTGATGTTGTCGACGTGTGGGTCGTCAGTTGACGTGGAAGGACGTCCAGGACGCTCATCATCTTCAATGGACTGTCGACCATCCTTAAAACGTTCATGCCACTTGAAACATGCCGTACGCTTCATAGCAACATCACCGTAAGTCGTGTTAAGCATAGCAAAAGTTTCAGTCGCAGATTTTCCAAGTTTAACACAAAATTTCACAGCAAGTCGTTGCTCCTTCAGGTCATTCATTCTGAAATCCGCCAAACGAAAAAATCGCACTTCACTTAAAACCGCGTAGCTAATACACAAATGAAGATATATGCAATCGGAAAATGGCGTTGTAATCAGCTGATCTATGCGAACCTAGCGACACCAAGCGGATTTCCCTGGAACCAACTGGAGCCGCGCAATTCAAACAGTCCGCGTATTTTTTGAACAGCCCTCGTAGAATGGATAAATTCAAACTACCATAAAACTGAAATCCAGCTGCAAGATAATTCAACCCAAACAACATCAACAACAATAAGAAAGAAAAGAATACAGACTCATCCACCACTTACAGACTAGTTCAATCAAAACCACCGAAAAATCATAACAAACTGGTAACTTGAATCATTTAACACCATTTCTGCCCCTCAAGCTCAACTCACCTTCCGCTCCTCCTCGTCAAACTCGCCCATATTGTCACATTTGCCAATTCTTTCACATAGGATTTTGTACATTTTAGGGATTAATTTGGGATGATAGCTCAAAACTTTTGCAAGGCTTCTTTTGAAGATATATTAAACATGCTTGGATTTTGTAAAATCTGATGTACAGATTTACTGATTAGGTGGATATATTTTGATACGAGGTAGATAGATTGTGTGCTTTTTTGACACAGTTTCTTATTAGAGAATTTGTAATAGATGCATTATTGTTATATGGTTGTTAAGGAATCTATAAAAGTAAAAAAAAAAAAACACCAGGAAAACAGATAAAAATAAAAAAATAATCCATTAGCTACATAAATGATATTTATGATTAAAATGAATTTTATAGATGATTAAGCTGTACCAAAAAACCCTTTTCTAACAAAGATATTATCTAACCACTTGTTTTTAAAGACCCTAAACTAAATTTCAATATATTTCTTATAGTAGACTCAAATAATTAAATTCCTAATATTTTGTTTTGAGATAGTTTAAGTATCCAGCCTCGCTTTACCGACAATGATCACTGCGACCTAATTAACAACTTCATAACAAACAACGATGACATTTTAAAACCACAAGTTCATGATTCATCATCACAGACTATACACACAACATCAGTCGACCAATTTCAACCGCCAAAGTTAAATCTCAAATCAAGAAACAAAAGAAAACTGTCCCGGGCGATGACACGATCAGAAATGTAGTATTAAAACGTCTCCATGATATGTATATCCAATACCTTACAACGCTGGAAAATCTATCCATAAAAACAGGCTATTTCCCCACGCACTACAAACGGGCAATCATAATAGTCTGTCTCAAACTGTTCACCGACTCGCAGTATCCAGCAAATTACAGAACTAGTACCCTTCTTATTCCACAGGGTAGCTGTTAGAGACAATTATCGCTAACCGAATCTAATATCACCCCGAATCGAATAATATGATATGTGACATTCGAAACGGGACTAGATGTCATCTATAGACTAACCAAAACTATTTTCCAAGCATTTATTCGTAAATACATGACCGTAGCAACGTTTCTTGATGTCAAGAAAGCCTTCGACAGTGTCTGTCGCAAGGGGCTGATATACAAATTATATCAATTACACTTACCTACCACAATGATCAGATGGAACTTGAGCTTCTTAACTAACCGACAGGCTCGAGTTCACTTCAACCATACACTCTAACGCCCTTGTACGCTCAAAGCTGATATATATTATATATGTAAACGACATACACTCTACCCCACTTCCATACACTCGTGCGTCTCAATATGCTGATGAAGTGGCAATCTGGAGAATATCTTGCGACCCTCATACTGCAGCTAGTAGAGTTCAAACCTTGCTCGAACACATTATGACAAGGTGTAATAGGCAGCGTGTTGCCCTAATCCAGACAAAACACAAGCGATCATTTTGTATAGAGGCTTCAAACGAAAAAAGAGAAAAATTGCAAACATAAAAATTACACAATTAGACATAAACATCAAATTCACTAAGCCTATTAAATGTCTTGGCATTACCTTCAGCAGGTCACTACAGAAATCAGCTAACTTCCATAAAATATGTACTCTGCGACCCAGCGCGTAACCTTTCTTCGACAAATAGGGGGCATTCATAAAGGATGCTCTCCCGACACTATCATCACCATCTACAAAGCATATATTCCACTTATGGAATATGTATGCATAGTTACGTGCTCCATGTCCAGATACCAAAGCAAACTATTAGAAAATATACAGCATCAGGCTATACGTGTTGTTTACAGGCTACCACGATATACTCCGCCTTCTTACCTCGACACTCTAAGCACACTTCCGACGAGTAATCAAAAAAACTCAGAATTTAGCGAAAAAATACTATGATTTAGCCCGCACAAGAAACTCACTTACAAAACAATTTGCAACACTAGTAGAAACATCCGACACATGGCTCATTCACCAGTAACACTTCGTGTCTTAATCATATACGTTTTTCTCTTTCCAGGCCTAAATGCTCTAACTACCACTCCCAAGGGAATGATTAGAGTCCCAGAAGTGAAAGCGGGTTTTCTCGAGGCTCTCCCGTTTCCTCCACAACAAAATCTTGGCATATGATCTATAAGTCCTTCGCCGCTCTGAAGGATTCTTAGTCCTTCATCGGCTGTTGATTTTGTGATTGTCGTCTGTGGGCGAGTGTTGTTTCTTTAGTTTTGGGCGTTGGCTGCTCACCTGTCCATCCTGCGAAACGGGTGGGCGCGCACGACCGCATCACTCATAGTAGTGCGAGCACACACACATCCAGATGTGTTTTTTGTGTTTTTTTTCACGAAGCTTAACCTGAACCAAACATGTGCGGGGTGAAGAGAAAGAAAAAAATTCTGAGCGCCCCGGGTTATATCTGACTCTAAGCATTGGCTTGGGGTTGGACAGTTCAAACCTAGATAACTACCACAGTTTGTTTTTTTCTTCTTCTTCCACACATCTATACGACATATACAGTTAATTTTTCATTGTTTTTCGCCCGCCTACCAGCGACTCAGGAGATTCCACGCCAACAAAACCCCTAGTTATCCTATAGCTCCTCCTTTCTCTTTCACTCTGCCTCCTTCCAAACACTGGTAACGGATTGGCATCTTACCAGTGTTACAATATATATATATAAAACTCTTCTCTAATTTCTTACAATATATTATTGCTATTTCCATGTGTGTTATAACCTGTTATAGGCATTCTCGTGTGTGTTACAATATACTATCGCTATTCCCCTATGTGCTTTATTATGTTATCTATTTTCATGTGTGATTCAGTATGGTTTAGCTATTCTACTATTTGCTAAATTGTTGTCCCTCTTGTCTTGTGTGGTACAATGTTATAACTATTCTTCTCTTTGCTACAATATATTATAGCTATTCTAGTGTTTGCTACAATATGTCATCGCTATTCTTCTATGAGCTATAACGTTATTGTTCTTTCTTGTGAGCTATAATATTATCGATATTTTCCCGAGTACTACAATATCTCAAAACTATTCTCCTTTGTGCTACAACATTATGTTCTAAATATTTTCGCTATAGTCTTACATCTTACAATACCTATTCTATAATTTGTTAAAATATATTAACTATATTCCCGTGTATGCTACATCATATTCAAGCTATTGCTTTTTTAACGCTATAATATGCTGTTGCTATTCTCATACATGTAACAATGTTATCTTTTCGTCACTATGATACAATACGTTATCACTATTTTCATGTTTACTACAATAGGTTATAACTATTATCCTGTGTACTACAATGTTGTTGCTATTTTCTTGTCAAATGTTATAGCTATTATTTTGTGTATTACAATCTTATCGCCATTCTCTTTAGCGCTGAAATATGTTATAACTTTTCTTTCCTATGATACAATACGTTATTACTGTAATCCTCCGTTGTACAATATATTAATAAGGCCCAGCATGATCAGGTGGTTAGGGCGCTCGACTCGTAATCCGAGGGTCGCAGGTTCGAATCCCTATCACACTCAACTCAAAACAGAAAACTAAAAAACAACCTTACAAAAAGAGACATTAATTTCATTAAAAACCTAAAACAAGACAAAAACATTAAAATTCTGAAAGCAGATAAAGGGAACGCTATAGCCATAATGAATGCGAATGAATACATCTAAAAAATGAAAACAAATTTAACACAAAACGCAACTAAACAAAATACTACTAAAAATGAAAAAGCCAACACAATTTCACAAACACTTTATTCCTACCTACGTAAAACCAACTCACGCACACCACAAATATATGGCATCCCCAAACCTCATAAACCAGATTGTCCATTATGACCAATAATGTCAACATATGAATCGTTTAATTACAATCTTGGTAAACACATTGGAGGAGCATTCTCCAAATATGTAACATCTGCCAGCTCATTCATCAAAGACTCCTTTAATCCTTTTAATCTTCTAACCTTAATCAACTTAATCATAAAGCCTTAATGGCCAGTTTCGATTTTATATCCATCTTTAGAGAAGTCCTAACCGCTGAAGCCTGCAAGATAGCCTTAACATTCTACATCGGAGACCCTAACCCATCAATAAACATTCCCAGCAACCAATTAGCAACCCTCATAGAATTCACCACGATGAAGACAAATTTCATGTTCAACAACCACAACTATATACAAACAAATGGCCTAAGTATGGGCAATCCAGTATCACCAGTTCTAGCCAATATTTTTATGACACAAGTTGAAACACAAGCAATTAACACAGCATTATATCCACCTTTATATTGGTACAGATATGTAGACGAAACGATTGTGGGATTCACTTCTACAGAACACACACTTAATTTTTTCAGTCACATTAACTTCACATGTGAACAGGAAGAAAGCAATCAAATATCATTTCTTAACCTCAAAATTACAAAAACCGATACACAATTGAAAATAGGAATCCACCAAAAAATCACCCATACTGGACTATACATTACTTGGGACTCAGCACATGAAACAAAACAAAAACTCAACATACTAAGAAACCAAATAAACACAGCCATAAAACTATGCTCACCAGATAAAAATAACGACGAATTAATCAAAATAAAACAATACTTCATCAACATCAACAAGCTTTCTCCACAAATCATATAAAACATTATACGCACACACCTAGACAGAAAGCAAAATCAACTAACAAAAGTAAAAATACTCCACGATTTAAAAAATCACGAAACCATATATGGCTACATACCATATATTTCCGACATAAACAGACAAATAACCAATATTTGACAAAAACTAGCAACAAAATATGACATTCCAGTTAATACCAAATTTATTCAAAAACCAGGCATAAAACTAAGGTCTATACTATGTAAAAACTACACTGAAAAACACAATACGAACATTATTTACAAAATACAATGTGATAACTGCCACGACTTCTATGTTGGAGAGACAAGTAGAAAATGGAAACCAGATTTAAAGAACACAGAAAGTCACCTTCACACGTTTCGAACACTGCAAATCAAATAAACACAACATAACTATAGAAAACACTCAAATACTAAATAAAGAAACAAACATAAACAAACGCAAAATTAAAGAAACCTTAATTATACAACAACTCAAGCCAAAAATAAACCAATACAAAGGAACACCTTTATACCT
Organism: Tachypleus tridentatus; assembly: GCF_004210375.1. Lineage (NCBI taxonomy): Eukaryota > Metazoa > Arthropoda > Merostomata > Xiphosura > Limulidae > Tachypleus > Tachypleus tridentatus. The sequence continues at coordinate 94,048,627 of NC_134830.1, forward strand.
ATATTAATAAATATATCCAACATCTAAACACGCCCTCTGCATTCCTACACTCAATTACAAAACCGCCTTCAAACATGTAGTCAGTTACTTCTTTCTTTCTTTGTAAACCTGACGATGACCGAAGAAGATCGAAACGTTGTTCGCTCCTCTACTAGTGCCTTCTCTACCCACACCACCCGTTTTTTAATATATATATTAAAAATGAAAGTTTCCTCTCTTTTAGCTTAATCTGTTGCAACATCTTCGTATATTCAGATACGATACAGCATTTATAAAGAGGAAGGAGTAGAAAGTGAAGTGGAATTGAATTATTTGATAATTCATTTAACTTATGCCATCTTGTAATCTCAGCAATAATTTGATTTCATTGTAGTTGTGAAAAAACAGAAGCGTTATTCATGTATGTTACAATGAGTATTGCCAGTAAAATTAAATATTCAGTTTATTTTTAATCTAATGCGTACCTATACGTGAAACACTTATCCCTTGAAGAAACATGAAATGGCATAAAAAGAGTTCTATGGAACATAAATTCTTAGACAGGTGAAGTGCGATTAGCTCTAGCGATGAGCGAAAACATCTGCCTTCAGTAGAGGGCAGCACAGAAAGTGTGTTGTTGACGTACTATATTTACTTTTCAGTTTGGTTTGTTTTGAATTTCGCGCAAAGCTACACGAGGGCTATCTGTGCTAGCCTTCCGTAATTTAACAGTGTAAGACTAAAGGGAAGGCAGCTAGTCATCGATCCCAACGAATAATGGGATTGACCATCACATTATAACGCACCCACGGCTGAAAGGGCGAGCATGTTTGATGTGACAAGGATTCGAACCACCTGCGGCCCCCGGATTACGAGTCAAGTGCCTTAACCAGCTGGCCATGCTGGGCCTATTTACTTATTACTAGAAACTTGCGTAGGGTTAGTAAATGAAGACTTGTTCAGAATATTGATTAATCTTGTTGTTTTGTAATGTGAAAAAAACTACTTACCACATAAAAATATTCTGTTTACATATTCCGTTTTTTTTATTACACTTAGAATATGCATACTATATTTTGTTGTCAATAGAGATTTGTAGAGATGTGTGGGAGGAAATGTGCATACCAAGTACCTTATATTCCGTATATAGAAGCTGTGACTAGAAACGTTTATACCAGTTAAAGTTTGTTCTTTAAACCCCCTTGTGACACATGATTTTCGTGGATACATGTATACCAACTACAATGTATATATGCTACACAGATATGGTGACAAACGGTATTGGTGATGTGTATACTGATTACAGTAAATACTACATAGTTGTGGAGACACATGGTAATGATGGAAATGTGTATATCAACTATAGCATATATTATACAGATTTTCAGTTAGGTGGTGAGGGTGAAAAACTATACGAAATGTAAGGAGCACTACAAAGTTCTTGGGACATAGTGTATTCTCTAATGATCTGTGTAGGAATGGTATAGATTGTAAAGTTCTAAAAATAGGTGGTATGGGTTGGAAGTACTGTTAATACACCAACTGAGAAGTGTAGATATTTTGTAAAGTTTTGGGAATAGGTGGTGCGATTGGAAAGTATTGTCCATACATCAAATGAGAAATGTAGATATTTTGTAAAGAACTAGGAAGTGATTGGGTGAGTGGCAAGTATTGTTGATACATCAAAGGAGAAGAACAGATATTTTGTATAGTTCTGGGAAATGATTGGATGAGTGGCAAGTATTGTTGATATACAAAATAAACAAATAAATATGTATAATGTTCATGAAATTTATCATGTTGTTTACATTTATGTATTTTCAGCAGGTCCATTCTCACTGTAAAAAACTTCGGTAATATTTTTATAGAGGACTGTTTCTTGAGTGTTGAAATCGTGGTTCAACTAAGAAAGTAAAAAAAGAACAGCGTCAAACAAGCATTACGTAAGTACTATATGTAAAACTTTCTTAATCCGTTTCTATAAGCATTTGTTATAAACTAAATTCAGTGATGCTATTCATAATAAGTATCTTGAAAAATATTTTTGTTTTGAATGTTTAAAACTTTTTGCAAGATATTCATTATCCATTCAAAAACTATAAAGCCACTATTCATAATAAATACCAACGTGAATTGTAAAGTAACACTTAACTATATAGATAAGTAATTAGATGGAATATTAACCTAAAATGCTGTTGGCTGTGCGATATAATCAATATTCATATTAAATATTCCAGTAACTTTTATAGTAACAGTTCACTGTATGATTAGTAATTAGAAGAAATATTAACCTCATTAAATATAGAACATGTGATATGAAGACAGTATTCATACTAAATATTTGAGTGACTTGTGTAATAACAGTTTCTCAGCATGAATAAGTATTTCGATAATGTATTAACGTCATTAGATGTTGACTGTGTATTTAAAGTCACTTAACTGGTGTGGGTTGTTTGATTCCCCTGGAATAATGGACTTCACTGAATTGTTTGAATTAACTGACGCCTTGGACTTTAGTGGCCTTTTCTGAGATTACTCTTTAGTGGCACGTTAGACTGGACTGGACTTTTGAAATTTGCTGGAATATTTTACTTTACTAAAGTGTATAACATAATTTGAACATTGGACTTCACTGGAATGTTATTGGATCTTACATGAGTGTTAGGCGTTGACTGCAATTTTAGGCTTGAGAAAGTTGTTGGACTTCAATAGAGTCCTGAATTTGATAGAATGTTTCACTTTACCGGTATTTAAAACTCTACTGGATTGTTAGACCTCAATGTGATGTTGGACTTTGTTGGAGTTTTGGACTATAAATACATTCATAATATAGAAAACCAAGTGCATTATTACGCTACTACTGAACCATAGCACTTAATATGTTTAACTTTAACTCGAGCTTGGATAATGTGTAGTTTGTTTGTTTGTGGTTAAGCATAAAGCCACAGTTTCTAGCATTGTAAGTCTCCGCAGACATACCACTGTATCATTGGGAGCAATGTGTAGTTAATCAATTGAGATTGCATAACCTTAAAATATGTAAACCTTTCTAAATTATTACATTTATTCTTCATGTTTTTTACCTTAAATTCTGCAATCCACAAATGTTTGGGTTGCTGGAAATGTTTTGTACGATGTTTCCAGTTTTCTTCTAACAAACAGAGATGTATCGAATGGTATGGTCTTTGTATTCTACGAGACTAACTGTAACTTTGGATTGCCATACACTTGTTTGGCAGCAAATTAAGAGCTATATATTCAGGAGGCTGTTCTTCTTATCCTTTTTAATAATTTACGTCACAGTTTGTTTGTGTAAGTAAAAGTATTATCAACTTTAGTCTTGTTGCTCACAAACTATCTCAAAATGTGTTTTTAAAACATTCCCATTACAATTCGATAGAGTATTAAATATAGTCACTTTGGAAATTATTTCGAACTGAGCCTGAAATGCTATCTATGGTGCCTCTTTATCACAGTTTGTTGGTTTTTCAATCAGGCGATGATGTAAAATTTGCCTGTTAAATTCTAGTACCTACTGTACTAGAGGTCCTACAGTAACAGATGACAGAATATTAGTGGTAATGGGTGTAAACCAAATACATTTTTGTATTTCATATTTAGAAATAGGTTATGTCTCAGATTGGAATTCATGTCAGATGCAGAAAGAGACATGGCTGGTAAAAGTTTTGCATTCATCAATTCGTTTTCCAGATAGTTTTATTCTGTTACTGATGCTCTTTGTCCTTAATGATTGCTTTTGTGTTTCTTCAATTTTATCATTTCATACTTTATTGTTTTTCTCCATTTTAATCTAATTGTTGTAGTCATTCTTTGGTCCTCTAGTTGTTTCATCATTCTTGTTTCTAATCGAAATTAGAGTTGTTCTTAATTATTCTTTAAATATTTATCTTTTACTTTGTTACTTTAACTTTTCTTTTAGGGTTTTGACTTGTTCCTCTGATTTTTTGCTTTTCTTCTTGCCTTTTTTTTCAATTTCTTTCTCTTTCTTTATGATATATTTTTTTAATATTTTGTCCTGTTCTTTTAATTTTTTTCTTTCTTTGTTTTTAGTCTCCTGTTTTTATTCTTATATTTCGTTTTAAATTTTCTTTATCTTTCTCCTTTTTCCCCTTTTAATTTCCTGTTTCCTTCTTCTTCTCCTTCCTTTAATTACTTCATATTTTCTATCTGTTAAAATTTTGATGTGTTTTCTTGATCTGGCTGCTATTCTAGTTGTTCTATTTTTACCAAAACAAATAATCTCACTTCGCATCCGAGTCGCGCTAAACATGCTCGCTCTCCCAGCCGTGGGAGCGTTATAATGTGACAGTCAATCCCACTTTTTGTTGGTAAAAGAGTAGCCCAAGAGTTGGCGGTGGGTGGTGATGACTAGCTGCCTTCCCTCTAGTCTTACACTGCAAAATTAGGGACGGCTAGCACAGATAGCCCTCGAGTAGCTTTGTGCGAAAATTCAAATCAAACAAACAAACAAACTCACTTCTCAGAGCAATTTTGTAACGTGTTCTAGCATTTCTCTCATTCAGTTTTATTTTTACTCAATGTAGCAACACAAAAATTAGCTTGTTTCTTTAACGTCTGCTGCAAGCTATTATCACTTGTACACAGTTGTAGGCCTAATTTCATAAATGTTTTCTCTTTTAACTAAAATTTACTCACAAATGATACTACGACGAATACAGAAATGAACTTTCTTATACAGTTTCATGGATAATCAATCAAATAATTGAATATATGTAATAATTAAATATAACTTCTGAATACTTCACTAACTTGCCAATCATTATTCAATGCTTCACTGATTCTTGAATTTTCTAGTAAACTATTGTTTCTAGATATATCAAAAACTACACTGATCATAAGTGCTCATGAACATTTTGGGTTACTTTTCTAAATCTATTATTATCATCATACTTTTAGCAAACGACTAAATTAACACATTGAAAATATAACTTACAACAAAATAAAATGTCATAATATATTAATCACATTACATTTGCTACGTCTTAGTACCACGATATTTTCATTCAATACCAGGGTTCATCATGCTAGTTATGACATGAAAACATAGTGTTGATACAGTCACTATTTATTTCGTAAACTTTCATAAGCAATGATTGTTATTATGAGGGCACCTTGAGTAAGTGATTTGTAATTATTATCAGTTCTGTTTAAATCATTTATAAGTTACATCTTTTGGGTGAGGATTAATAACACATCATTATTTATTTATTATTATCATATTTAATTTAAATTTTGCTATCATTCAGAAGAACTAGCAAACAAACAATGCAGTTTTCTTGTTAGAGTTTCTTCTGTAATATCACTAACTAGTATTAATTGATATGTGTGAAAGGAAACCTTTGATTACGACTCTTCACTTTACAAAACATTTTTCTGGTGATTTACTTTTAAAACGTGTAATAAATTTTACAAACTAAACATAGTGTATCTTAATCACTGCAAAGTTTTCTTTACTTGCGTCTTCTATGGTGAAGGTTTTCTCCATTGAATGTTTTTCAAAAAGGCATTCACATATTACTTGTCCTCTAAAGATAATTTTATACGATTGTAATAAGCGCAACCAGGTAATTATAAACCACTTACAACTTACACGCTTAGCTAATTCTTTTACAAATTTGATTTCAATGTTTCTTTGTTAAATCAGACCTCTGCTATTTAAAATCAAGTAAGTTACAAAACTGGTTATTTTGCTAGAAATAGCTAATGGTGATTCCATTAATTTTGTTTGTAAAAACTTCTGAGTATCCTGCCATGAAGAACCAATTTAATTGCTGGGAGTTTTTATTTGATGAAGAGCTGATGCAGTTTTCTGAGCTGAAGATGTTTGTAATTTGTATGACCTTTCACCCATTACAACCAATGCATTGAACATTTGGGATGTCGCTGAGTCAGTTGATTAGCTGGCATTCAAATCTATTGCAGCCAAACCACCTCAGATGGAACTGATCAACACCCCAGCACCCTTTGTTGGAAAGGGCAGTGAAACCACTAGTAGATCAGTCAGTCACCATCTCCACTCCAGTTACAAATAACTTACCACTGAACTAGCCATTGTTTCAAATAATCACAACCATAATGAAGAAAGAGAACAGGCAATGTTAAAACATTTTACTGCATAATGAAAAAGATATCAAATGTGCATCAACTTCCGGTGAAGCCATTACACCCAGAGGCCAAAGAAGACCTTCTCCAAGTTGAAGTTACAATGAGATGTGGCCATATGCTAGTACGAAAACAAAGGGACATTCATCATTATTAACGTTACCAGTGGCTTCACTGAACTTGACAGTCAAGCACACTACTCAGAACCATAGCAAACCATCGAAAAAATTATAGTTACCAGTCAAAAACCACCACTGTTGACCAATACAACATTCATAGTAAATAAGGGGAGATTCCACTTCAACAGCCAGCCTAGAACATCGAGGAGGATCAATGGCTGTCAATACCATTGAAATGCGGAATGCTAAAGGCCAAATAACCTCCAGTAATGAGGCCCTGTACGCTTAGTGACCCACAACTCTCACTGTTGTTCCAACATTTTACTAATTTAAGTTTTAAAGATACATAAACAGGAAATAAACATAAAATATACATAGGACTGGGCCATGTATAGCTAGAAATAAGGTCATCTTTGATGGCAATAAATCCCACCTTCCTGATTTTGGGCCATATTAGACCAAGCTAGCTGGACCTTTGCTTTGGTGAAAGCAGTGTCCTGGGAAATCATAAATGGAGAGAAGACCTAGAAAACCTAGTGTCAGAACTCAAAAAATTATAACTGAAGTTGAATGTTGTGCTGAAAACTAATGCAATTACATATTTTGCATCTTCGTATTTGTTTTTTGTTTTTATTTTGCGCAAAGCTACACGAGGACTATCTGTGCTAGTAGTCCCTAATTTATCAGTGTAAGACTGTAGAGAAGGCAGTTAATCATCACTGCCCACCGCCAACTCTTAGGATACTCATTTACCAATGAATAGTGGGAAAAACCATCACATTATGACACCCCCACGCCTGAAAGAGGGAGCACATTTGGTGTGAAGGGGATTCGGGCTCACAACTCTCAGGTTAATAGTCGAGCGCCCTAACCACCTTGCCATGCCAGGACTTCTTCGTGTTTAATTTTAACAATGTTATATTATAAATATACATCGCTGAATTATGCTTTACTTCTTAGAATTTATTTTTCCCTTTCTTTTCTTTTTAGGAGTATTTATTTTTAATTTTATCAAGGTAAAGTCAGTAATTATTTCATTCAGAATGGTAATGCATTTTTTCGTGGATTTTACGTATTTCTTATAGCTTTTGTCTATATATCAATGTTAAAGGTTTTCTTTTCCAATGTGTGCACTGTTGAAATTGAGAGAGCTATTTCATGTAACTTTGAAGAGTGTATTTTTCCAAATGATGTGCGAATTTTTAAAATTTTCTTTTGTATTTTAATTCAAAATTAGGCAGTTTATTTTTAAATTTATATACAGTAACACATAGGTTAGGCAGTTCTGCTATGCTTTGCTCATTTTTGTATTATTTAAATCGGTGTACCTTATATATATATATATACACACACACACACACATATGTGTGTGTTTGGATGTGTAATACAATATTCTCCTTGATATATGTGAAAATATCGATGTTTTATTGTGTATTAAGTTTAACAGTTTATTGCACTATGTCATTGTTTGAAAAATGTATTTTTGTATTGATAGCAATGATTTTTTTAAAAGAGTATTTAGTATTAACATAATGATAATCTATTTAAATGATTTTTGTAAATTGTCTCATTGTTAAATGTTTTGCATTAGTGTATGTGTGTTATTAATCTTAAGGAGTTTCGTTTTTAAACCATGCATTATTCTCTTTAAAGGGTGTTTTGTTAATTGCAATTATAACACTGATATTTTTGTTCATTTTTTGGTATGCAATGTGCTTCTTTATTTTTATATGATATTTATTTGTTCAAGAGCTATTGTGCACTGTATTTTTCATTATGTACTATATCATATTTTTAATATTTAAAGAGTTAGATGTAAGTTGTGTTACATTCATTGTTTAAGGATTGTTTTTTTTAAGTTGCATTTTTTTTCAAGGACGTGACGATTCTTGTGAACTGTTAGAGGGTTAATTCTGAAACATCACATATTAAAAATTATTGCTTTAAAATTAAAACTAATTGTCAGCTTAGAATAAGTATGAAGTAGAAAACACAAAAAATGTGTTTTCGTCTGTTTGTTTCTTGGATATCGCACATATTGTTATATTAACTATAAGTGATAGAGTACAGGGGGACAGCAAGTCGTCATTTCCTACTGTCAAGTCTTAAACTACTCTTTCATCAATGCAAATTGGGATTGAACATCACATTATAACTTAACCATAGCTGAAAGAGCACCAACATGTTTGATGACGGCATTCGAATCTTCGACTTGCAGATAGCGAGTTAAACGCCTTAACTACAAGGAAATTCCAGATTAAAGCGTGGTATTTTAATATACCATGTGTTTCTACATTATTTTACCATTATAGTATTTATTCTTTGTTCTGAATATGTGTAGGTTTCATAATATATGTGGTTGAGGAAGCTGTTAAGTCGGTTTCATTTCAAGTCATCTTATTCTTTTGTTCTTAAAAGCAGGTAATATCTGTTACAGCCCAGAAAAAACATGGCTTATTGTAATACATTGTGTAAGAATGTTGACAGTAGTGCACTTCAGTACTTTTAACATGAATTAGAATTTTGTCCTATTATACCTTTTAACAATTCTCATCTGTACGGTTACACATCGGTATTCGGTATACCTGCAAAATGTGTAGTTTACAATTCTAAGAAATGGTTATATTAAAATTAAATGATCAACAGTGTGACATTATATTCATTAAAAAGTGCTATGTAATTACATAACTGTATAGTATAAAGTGTTCAGACAAGTTCATGCACAATGTACTTATGCATATTGTTGCATTACTTGCCTTAATATGTATTATAATTATAATTATTATATGTATTATAATTATATAGAATGATAACGTGATTTTCATTGTTAAAGACTGAACTTACATGGAAGTGAGGGCCTTCTATCTGCGGGAAACCAAAACCCATCATGAGCAATATTTCCTTTACGTAAAGAGTGTCATTTCCAACTGTCGACCCTTGTCCCAGAATTCATTTATCACAGTTATTAAAAAACTTTCTAATATCGGCACTTTTTGTGCACTATAAAGTCCTGTCAAGAAGGTAGTTTTTATAGCAAAGATTTAACACTGAGTTAATTTTTTTTTAATCAAAAGAAGTTTTTGAATGATGATTGAGTATTTACAAGAAACGTGGTTTTAAGAGAACTCGTAGAATAATATAGTTAACGTGACATAATAACTGGAACTGATCCAGCGTAACTCACGAAATTCGGAGGAATCGAGCGTGACCGACTGACACTTGACTTTTATCTTTATGATCACCTTTTTCGAAATAATCTTAAAGTATAACAAGATTTGCGTATTTTCATTTTGATGAAACACGAATTTTTAAATGTACTTTATTTAACAGTAAACATAAATGTTGACCACTTATTATTAATTTTACTTTTATGGCCTTTAGTCTTCGTGTGATGAAGTAAGAAGGCCTTTCCAGCGTTATCTACACTCAATTGGAAGCGGCAGAGCCTACTGTATTGTATCCGTAATCAGAGCACCAGTCTCTGATTTTGATTTTGTTAGCATGCAGTACTTCCAACCACTGTATTTTGAAAGTGGTAGTCTTCCCACCAGACTTTATGGTCTACTATTCTACTCCACTATCTATGAAGCAAATGGAATTCACTATACTCTCTGAAAATGAAAATCAAGGTTAACATTCACGCATTCCATACTGAATACAGTGGTACCTCGGTTCTCGAATTCAATCCCATGCTTTACTATTAGCCCTCCACATGACATTTAGTTTAATTCTCAGGACATTATTTTTCTTAAAAACCCTCGGGTTCTCAGAATGGTACACAAGCAAAGGCTTAAGTTTTAAGACTCCATTTGCATAACTACATAACAACAGAGTTAGCCTGTCCTTCATTGGCTTGTGTTCTAGCAGTGACTTCTCCTTAGTGATGCAGGTCTTCTGTGGCATTTTCTTCCAAAAGAGGCCTGTTTCATCATAGTTGAACACTTGTTGGGGAATAAAATCCTCAGCTTCTACATAGTCCTTAAATTCCCTAACAAATTTATCAGCAGCGTATTTGTTAGAACTGGCACCCTCCCCATGTCTCACCACACTATGTATGTCACTTCTCTTCCTAAATTTTTCAAACCACCCCCTACTAGCCTTAAAGGCATCACTTGTATCGGCACTCGTTCCAGGGGTGTTTTTCAGGAGGTCAGCATGCACTGCTTTGCTTTCTCACAAATGATAGTCTCAGAAATGCTATCATCAGCTAACTGTTTTTCGTTTACCCAAATCAACAACAGTTTTTTTACCTCTTCCATTGTTTGTGATCTTTGTTTCGAAAGCACTGTCACTCCTTTTCCAACATTAGCTCCTTTGATGACCTCTTTATTTTTCAGTATGGTGCAGACTGTAGACTTCGCCATACCAAACTATGTAGCAAGATCAGACACGCGAACACCACTCTCATACTTCGCTATGATAACTTTTTCACCTCTATTGTGGCTTTAACAACTTTTCTTTTTGGTTTGCTGCTTTCATTATCCTTCTTTGATCCCATGGTGGCTTATTTAATCAGAATATTTAGAAAAACAACAAGAAAAACGAGAACGTTCACAGCAGATTTTAGCGGGGGCATTGTCTGAGCGACAGATGCGGGTAAAATGTTTTGGGCAAGCTTGCCGGGGGCTGAAAATGGTCGAAGGGTCGTTCGGGTCATCAGTCGGGTTATTTTGGGGGTTCGGGCCACGACAGCTTGGTTCGGGAACCGAGTTTATGTTCGACAACCGAGACATTTTTTCTCAAACAATATGTTCGAAAACCGAATTGTTCGAGAAGGGAGTCGTTCGAGAACCGAGGTACCACTGTATTCCTTTTTCATAAAATATGTTCCATAAAGAAGGAGTTTTTATACAAATATCATCGCGTTTTATTTTATAAATTTCTTTCTGAAACAGCCCACGAGTTGAATAAATTTACTTATCACTCTAGAAAACTAATTTGTTAAATACAAATAGTGACTGTAAAAATAACTTCTTATTTGTGAATAATGTAATGACTACTGCATATATCTGTGATACCTACACCTTGCTGTAACTAATATATGAGACAATTTAATACAAAATATTTTTATGTGTTGACATATATATATATGTGCAAATTCTGTTTTTGAGAGACTCTTTTAATTAAACCAGAAAAAGATCTGTGGTCTTGTTAAGTGTATACTTTGCAAACAAGAAAGAAAGGATAAAAATTATCATTAACGTTCAGTTTTGAAAAAGTAAGAGCACTCACTTCCTAAGATGAAATATTACTTTGAAATTGCGAATTAAATTTTAAATTAAATCAAAATATTCTTGAGAGGAGTAACCAGGCGCGCATACGCAATAGATACGTGAAAGTTTACATTTGATCTACTGCACCTCAGCTGACTGAGCTGCGATAATGGCTCTAATTGGTATTCACGCTTGTTTCGACATCAGCTCCTGGCCAAAAATAAACATTCTAATTGAGATTTTAATTTTTAAAATTAAAATTTACAGTTACCAGTGATAATATGTTTATGAAATTATTAATAAATATACTATTTCCACACTCACAAAGTAAATTATTAAATTAATTTAAATTTTTACAATTAATTATTAATATGGAGTTTTAATTTGTGGTTTCTCCATCTCATAGCTTGGTGAATCATTAACTTTTAATTGATATTTTACAAAATCTAAAACTAGATGTTTTGCAATATCGTTTTGAAAATTAATTTTTAATTATTTTGACTAATGTCTTTATTTTAGGAAGATTAAGTTGATAAATATTTTAAAAAAATAAATATTGAGGTTCGATCCCCCTTGGTGGACACAGCAGATAAAAAAAAACAAATTAAATACTGACAGTTGTTTCGGTTTAAATTATCCATCCCCTAAGGAAACAGAGATAACCGGAGTTGCTCAGAAAGATGAACTTTCTCTTTGTTCCACTTTTGATTTGTGAGTTTGATCGAGCGACACGAAAACAACAACAACATGACATTAAATGAGATCATCCTGATAGTTATGATATTGGGTTCGAGATCATGAGTAGGCGTAAAAGACGACATACCGGCACCGGGCACACGCTATGCGTGAATATCACAAAATCAACGGCCCATATATGACTTAGAGTCCATCAAGGCGGCTGTTGGTGTGAAAGTGCATGCTTCTACAATCAGAAAGAGACTGCACAAGTTTAACTTGCATGGGAGGTGTGCATGGAGGAAACCTTTGCTCTCTAAGAGAAACATCAAGGCCAGACTGAAGTTTGCCAGAGAGAATGTAGACAAAGACCAGGACTTCTGGAGTAATGTTCTTTGGACAGATGAGTCCAAAATTGAATTATTTGGACACCAGAACAGAGAACATGTTTGGTATAAACCAAATACAGCATTCCAGGAAAAGAACCTCATACCAACTGTGAAGCACGTTTTTTTTTTAAAGGGTTTAGGAATTGGAAGAATGCTACTTTAGATTTTTCAAAGCAAGAAAACAGCGATTGCCATAGAAATGCTATGCAATGCATGATAGTGCTTCTACAAGCAGATGGAGATATTGGGAAGCAGCTTTTTTAAAATAAATGCTGAAAACAAAAGAAACAGTAGTCACATCTTTCCGAAAAATTTGCAAAAATATCTGAATTTTAGCTCTCCAAAATATTGGTTTGCAAGGGGATAATTATGAAAGTGACAGTAACTTTGTTTAAATTCTAAAGCTTAGGGGTGAACATGATCTTACTGTCAAGCAGGGGTTGGAAAATAACCCAACAAAACAATAAGTGTACCAGTCCAGATGTTCGAAATAAAGTTCTGGAGATTGTATTATTGAAAATATTAAGAAAGTTAGCATTACACGTTAAAAAATACTTTTCTTTTATATCATGAGAGATGAATATATGGATGTATCTAATAATGATCAGTTTGCTATCTATTTTCACTGGGCGGGTGATGATTTAGCTGTTCACAAAGTCTTTTTTTCTGGTTTATATCAAGTCGCAAACATATTTGAGCCAAATCTAACTCCAAAGTGCCCTATGTTCAGATTTCCCATCACGATGGACAGAACGAGGTGAAAGCCTGCAAAGTGTTATCACTAATTATTCTGCATTATAAGAAACTTTGGATGCCAGAAATTAGATCTAACATAATTGGTATCTAAACCCAGATAAAATGTTTCGATTATTTTTTGGTGTTTCTCTTGGTGAAAAGATCCTAAAACAAGCAGATGACCTCTGAAGAACCATGCGACATAAATGCCTTTCTAAAACTGAAGCTAAATGTGCTGCTACAATTACAGTAAAGAGTTGAAGAGAAATAATTACTTAGATTTTTCCTAGCAACTTGTTTCATCTTTGGCTTCAAAACACAATGTAGGAGGTCCAGTTTTGCCAAGGCAGAGGAAATACCTAGACGTTATGAAGAAAAAAATTGTTGAAGCAGAATTTCCATCTTCTCTTAATATTTTTATTTTATTTTTACAAAATGATGTATTTTGATGTAATCCCTCTAGGGATTGCTGTTACTAGCAGCAAATGTGAATAAATTTGTAGAAAAATGAAGCTTATCTGAGACTGATAAGTTAAACTGATTTCTAGAGGCTTAATGGCAACTAGAAGTGCTTTCTGCACATTTCAAAAATAAATATGATGATGTTTTGTTTAGTGATATTAAAGAGTATCTCACAAACCTGTTATCTGCTAAAAAACGTACATTACTCAGAAATAGTAATATTTTTAAAAGTAATTTTAATTTTGCTCCCAATGCAATACATAAACGAACGTTTTCGGCAATGAGGAGAGTTAAATGCTACATGCGAACAACCATGACACAGAAAAGATATATTAATTTTATGGTTTTTCATGTGTGCAAGACATTAAATAAATCTTTAAATTTAATAACAGTAGCAGATCCATTTGTTAAAAGTGAATATATGCTTACGATTTTTGATACATTTTGTAGGTCAGGTCTTATGTAAATTTTTATTTGTATACTTCAAATAATAATAGGTTATTCACCATGTGCATAGTTTTTATTTATGCTCTTGTTAACTAAATGAATATCTATGTATCTATATAATGCAGTTGATATTTGTTGTCTTTTATTGTGAGTTGGAAATCTCTATTGGGATTTTGGCTTAAAAAGCATGGTAAGTTTTGTTACAAGATCCAACCTCCGTGGAATCACTTTCAAAATTTTTCTGAGGATATGTTTTCAGACCCTGTAGCTCCTATGGATTCAAACAAAAGAGCTTCCGACAGTCCTACGTAAAATGAGACACAGTAAGAAAACATATTTTATAATGCTGATCAGAAAATTCAGTGCTTTAAACATACTAATGTATATCACAAGTTCTACCAGAACACAAATTGGTAAAGATAAGAGTTATGGTGTTACAAATATAACACTTAGAAATTGTACTTAAAAAAAACAACAACAAAAAACACCTCTATAGTTTGAATGACACTAATTATACATTATAAAATGGTGTAAACACATATTTTAGCATTTAAACCTGTTCAGGAATGGATCCGGTTCTTTGTAACGAAGTTTAGCTAGACCATTATGAGCAATACTTATAAATTTACATCTCGCCATAGTAATGGTGAATATGGAAGAGGGTTCAGACCTCCTGGGCTACTCCTCTATATCGATACCACTTGGACAGAAATGTTAAAAAGTTCTCAATTTATTTTAAAGGTTTAAGGGGCACAAATACCTAGATTCTCATAATCTATAACTTGTAATTTTTATTAATCTGTTGTTGGAATGATTATTCTATTTGTTACTTAAGGTTAAAGTATTTTGTTCAAGAGAGAAGTTTATAATCATTCAAAAGAAACATTGATACGGAAGTTATATTTAAATGATATCATGAACCTTTCCTACTGGTAGATCTGGTCCACTGATGTTAACGATACACACAGTAGATTAACTGGTTTATATAAAAAAATACAGTGACTCACGATAGTCATTGCCAGAATTGTTTCTATACTTGGATTCATTGGACTTGCTTCCTTGAATCTTTGCTTCGTCCTCTTTGATTCACACAACAAGTCATCGTCCGTTCCATCCACTGCATTGGATATGCAACATTTTTTAAACCTTTAATGACGTTCGGAGGTAGCTTCTTGTAAAATAGCTAACAAAACGGAAGGTGCACAAATATAATGCGTAGTGATATTTTGATAAAGTGCTTGGAGGAAGAAAAAAAAGCGCTATATTCGGGCAAATATGATATATAATAAGATTTAATGTTTGTGTGTGTGCCACGTAACTTTTTCTAAATCACTGGTCACACCGACCTTTAAGTGGTATCAAACAAACCAAGGTTTGTCCAAAGAAAACATTTTCACCTAACCTCTTGGGGAACCCTTTCATTCTTTGAAAACCCCTTCTTCTAACCTACTGAACTAATCAACTTCTAAGTTGTGTTACTTGTTCTCTATCCACCACGGGTATCCAAACCCAGTTTCTAGCTGTGTGTGAGTCTAGAGACATACTGCTGTGCCACTGGGGAGCATGTTTTATGAAAGCTCTGGCGTATTGTTGGGCCATCTAAAATTTCAAGAACCTTAACGTTTATAAACCGAAGTGCCCGAGAAACAGTTTATATATTACTGTTTCGCTACAACTGGTATACTATAAACCTCGAAAGTTATAACTGTGATAAACGCTTTTAATTTGGAAACTACAGATATTTGACCAAGAACGTTTGTGGATTTTAGACATTACAAACTATTTAACTTTAGCATATTCACATTGGACATTATTAAGTTGTTCAGAAATAAACGTCGTTTTTGAACTGCGAAGTTTGGAAAAGTATAAGCCAGTGTTGTAAAACATGCTTTAATCAAAGTAAGCACCATTTGCTTCAACACACTTTTGCCAACATTTAACGACGTTGTTTATGCCCCTGCTGTAGAAATCAGTTTTTTCTATGAACTTTTTGATAGCTTCTTCTGCAGCTGCCTGTTTTGAAAGCGTTTATTGTTCAAAAAGTTATCAAAGTGCTTGAAAAAATGAAAATCTGTAGGGTAAAGGTCTCGAAACAAGGTGGATTAGGCAGAACCTTGATTCTCAATTCGTTCAATTTTTGAAGCGTCATCCTTTACAGGTCTCATAACGCCGATTATGTTGATCTTCAGTCAGCTCATGCAGAACCCACTTATCCAATTTTTCATCTTTCCAATTGCACACAGGTGGTTGGCAATGCTTGATTTGCTTGTGCCTAGCTCTTCTATAAGCTCACGTACTGTTGTAGAAGGGTCTGTCTCAACTGCTTTTCTTAATGTGTTTACATCTAAGGATGGCTTCCTTCCACGACCTTCGTGGTCTTCAAGACTTTTATCTCCATGTCGAAACCTTTGGAACCAACGCTGAACAGTATGTTCAGTAACAGAATGCCTGTTTGATGTTCCGTGTAGCTTCGGTAGCTTTTCGTCCAAGCTTGAAGTCATAGAGGAAAATCAGATGAAACCCTTGAGGGTTGCGAAACTTACTCTGAGTAGAGTTGAAACAGCAAACAATTAAGACACCTTGTAAGCGATAAACGTTGGCTTAAACCAATCAATCAACAATAAGTTAATCAATATACAGCTTCTAAATGTCAGCGAGAGAATTCCGACATTTATTTCTGGACAACCTAACAGTAGTTTTTACGAAGGCATTATATAACTTCAGTAGATTAATTTCGGCCCTCAGTATTTCTATGATGATACTGTGTGACTTCAGCTATGAAACATTCATGGGTGGAGAGCTAGCCAAAATATCAAGGAAATTACGGATTGGATAATTTGGTTTTTAATTTCGCGCGAAGCTACACGAGGGTTATCTGCGCTAGCCGTCCCTAAATTAGCTTTGTTTGGGAATTTCGCACAAAGCTACTCGAGGGCTATCTGTGCTAGCCGTCCCTAATTTAGCAGTGTAAGACTAGAGGGAAGGCAGCTAGTCATCACCACCCACCGCCAACTCTTGGGCTACTCTTTTACCAACGAATAGTGGGATTGACCGTCACATTATACACCCCCACGGCTGGGAGGGCGAGCATGTTCAGCACGACGCGGGCGCGAACCCGCGACCCTCGGATTACGAGTCGCACGCCTTACGCGCTAGGCCATGCCGGGCCAAAAGAACCTAAATTAGCAGTGTAAGACTAGAGGGAAGGCAGCTAGTCATCACCATCCACCACCAAGTTTAGAGTAACTTGAATTAAATACACATAAAAACCCTTTGTTCTGTACATTTCTGGCCCATTTCATAAAGGTTCATTAAATCAAAAGTGTACAGATGGCACTAGGTATCCAGTCAAAGAATAGTTTTGAATAATTTTGCAAAATTCGTCATCCATGTTTTTTGGTTTATTTGTGTGTTTTTTTCACCACCTAACTTGAGAGTGAATAGATTTTAGTTGGAATGGTTTATAACAGAAAACAAAAAGTTGAAAACTATATTTGTTTATATATCTGAGTAGAAAATATAATGTGGCTAACAATAATTTTATGCTTGAAATTAATGTCTTTGTTTTATTATTGTATGGTCTAAAAGAAATCATTTAATAATAATGTGGTTTATATTGGACTTTAATAAATATCAGTACAATAATAAACGTACCAGAGGTTATACCAGCAAATGAGTAGGATAAATTACAGAGAAAGTTTTAGAAGTAGAACTATATAATGTACTGAAGTCGAGCAAAAACAGACCAATTTGATGCAAATGTAAGTCTGTGTTAGACACTCGAAGATAATTTTATAAAGTTTAGCTTAAAAAAAAAAGGAGTTACTGTTTTAAACTTCCATTTTTACTTCAGTATTTTTAATACTGAACCTACTGTTTCATCTTTATATGAAATGAGCTTTAATTTATAAGTAGTAAAAACATGAAAAAAATCAGTTTTCTGAATTCATGACATACAGATGGTGCAAGTAGCTAGAAATACTATCATTCTGTACAAATCTGCTTTGTTACAGCATCAAGAGATAGGGTATAAGTATAGACAAGCTTTTGAATAATATAATTTTTTTTATTACTCCCTTGTAAAAAAATACACTAATCTTCCACCACAAAGTACAAAAAATACATTTCTTTCTGTATTAGTCAGTCATTGACTAGAGCTTCCAGTTCAATTGATTACTTGAGTATATGCTTTGGAAAAATTAAGATTTATAATAATCAATTCTGTAACACAGCATCCTGAAAGTAGTTATTTTTAATATAAAACATCATATTGATAAAAAAAAATTTACACTCTCTCAATGTCCATAATATAAACATCTTCCTGTAAAAGAAATACTAATAAAACAATTCTATCTGAAGAAAGGATATTACTATAATAGAAATTTTTTCCTAAGATTTCTCATATAATTTACAGGTTTATTGAGGTAAGAGTTTATCTGCTAACTGTTCTGAGGTTTAACCCTATGGGCACTAGTGGGGACAAAAATGTGTATGCCATGATCTTTTTCAGAGTGTCATCCAACATGGCATTATGTATTTTATGTTAGTTATCAACTATTCATTCATTTTACTTTACACATTGCTGACTTTGTAGAAGAGAGTAAATACAAGATACAGATATGCCGAAAAATGTTTGATATGCATTTCAGAGGTTAGAGTTATGCAAATACAATATGCAAACCTTGTGATGGACAAGTTTTTTTTCATGTAAACATCACCTTACCACTCCGATTTATCATCATTTATTCATAGACATATTTTGAACATAAATATTTGTACAAATATTCTTGTTTTGGCACTATGTATAATGTTGTAATAATAGATAACAAACACTTTAAATTCAGGCCAATCTATCATTTCCAAAAAGTAAGTTTTACAGGTTTCAAAATTTCAACATCATCATCAGAAGTGAAACTGTTAATTATAAGTGTCATATTTATACCACTTTAAGTAAAATATATGATCTATATGCAAGTTTATCATTTTTGCATAATTTTTTGAGAAAGTCCTGCCACATTCTTACATAGATGTTTGTTGGACATTCATCTCTGTTTAGTAATTTCTGATTCTTTCTATACTTTATCATTTCCAAGACTTATGAATATTATTAGCTCTAATATATTTTGGTTGAGCCAATAATACTATTTTTTCCTCATAATATCTATTTTGATTTTTGTACATGTTTTGTTGTGTCCAAATTTTAATTTTTTTAAATTTTTTACACATTCCAATAATCAAAATTTTAGATGTTTTGCCTGTCCAATATAAATACTTCCACATTCATGTTTAATTTTATAAATCCCAGCTTTTTCTGTTAACTGCATATTATGTTATTAGTGCCTAAACATTTATATTATTTATCAGTTTAAATATACAGTAAACTATTTGTTATTTTTAAGCACTTTATACAAACTAATAGTTAAACCTAGAAGATATGGCAGAATTAAATATTCTTTTTTAATTTTATCATAACTAGGTTTTAAAAGTAATAATTTGAACCATTATCACAACATTAATGAATTTCTTAACTGCTCTATCTACAATGTTAAATCTTCTTTTGACTGCTATACATTTCATTAACAACTCATTTTTAAGTCCTCTTATTTTGTATGTCTTCAAAATTCTCTCAGTATACGAGTAAAATACACATTTTTTGTGTTTTAGTATTGCATGATTCCTTGTGTGATGAAATAAGAACAGAAAAAAGTTCCTAAAAAATAGATGTTTCTAAATTGTCTTGTTCATTTATTTTTATCAATACATCTAGGAAGAGCAAGCTATTATTTTTGTCAGTTTCATAGAAGACTGTATGATCCATATATCATGCAAACTCTGTTAATGCTTTATTACCATATTTCCACACCAAGAATGTGTCAAGTGCAAATATGAGGCTTATATTTTGCACCATTTATAGTTTTTGTTACAAAAGTCACATAACAATGGTGAAAGTGATTTTTGTTTATAAAAATTATTATTAACCTGACAATACATAAAACAACACATTCTCTACTAGTATCTTAACAGTAATTCTTAGGGTTCACACTGCTAAAAAGTGGAATTTGATATTCATTCTTAACTAGAGGTGGATTAAGGTGGGGGCTATTGGAGCTTAATTTCCAAGCCAAGGCTCATAAAAGACCCATTATAAAAAATAGACCCAACTTCACTTTTATTTATGAAAATGCTTTATAAAAAATAATTCAACAAAGTCTTCTTATTTTTGAATAAGACAGAGTTTGTGTATGATGTAGATAAGCCTACCATGCAATGTAGAGTGCAAGCATTTGATTGATTTGCCTCCAAACAGTGTAACTATGTATAGCCCCCCTCTGACTTAGTACATATGATACAATTTGCAATACAAATGTGCTAGGTCTAAGTTAGGCTAAACCTGATAATGCTAACTGAATGATAGGCCTTGACCAATTAATATCTCTTCATTCAACATTTTTATGACACTGTCAGCCAGAATGTTTCACTACAGCTTGTACCTAATACTATTTCTTATCACATAATAAACAGTAGGCCTAGAATATAACTTGACCTAAGTTGCTAGACTAAAATGAAGATGACTACATCTTTTGATTATTTATCCTTGAAAGCTTTGATTTTTGTTCAAGACAAATAGTTCAACCATTGATAACAAGGTGTTTAACAGTATTTTAAACTTTTAGGATATATTGTGTGACTTGTGTTTTTTAATAGAATATGGAAATTGTTATCCATAATTACTTGTAAGCCTATCTACACTAGCCTACTTATCAGCTGTAAATAATTCACTGACAACTTGAAAAGCATCGTTAATTTGAGGGTATAGAATACAAGTCATTATAGTATAAAATTTCAAACTCTTGAGTTAATTACATAAAAAGGATATATAGTTATTTGCTATGAAACTATTAGGTAGTTCATTCATATATACATCTTTCTCTCACACACACATATATAAGTATGCTTACATATACATGTTATTCATTAAGTGTTCAAATAATATATTATACAGATGTGGGAACAGGAGTAGTTGGGGAAAGCTAAAGTCAAAGAAAGAAGAAACAAATTAGAAAAAATAACAGCTAAAATTAGAAGACTAACTAATTTATGGGCTTCATTCTCTAGTATCAAAACCATCACCAACCAAAACAATGGAAATAACATTACAGACACTAAATCTCTGGCAGTTGATTACCGTTAACCTCGTCATATGAAATTGAGCCCTTTTCCTCAATCAGAAAGTGCAAAAAACATAACTGCCACCTAAGTTTGTGGAAACAATCATGTAGAGACTGCAACTCTTGATACTGATGATTCTCAACCTCATTAAATTAAACTGAGCACCCACAAACAGGAAGAAACTAATTATTGCAATGGCAGTAAAGACACTGGGACATGGACACAAGTTTCTATTGAAACAAAAGATTTTGTTTGTACTTTGGAAATTAACTCTTGCCAGTATATCAATGTAAAAAATGATATCAGACTTCAAGATTGTCTTGAGCAGTCTTATGACAATGCTTCCAATGTGAGTGGAAAATATTTTGGTATGCAAGCCTTGATTAAAGAGAAGAACCTCCTAGCTCACTATGTTCCCTGCTGTGCTCATTCATTCAGTTTAGTTAAACTTGTTATAGACTGCTGTATTGAAGTTTATTTTTTTACCTTTGTGCAGAAGATTTAGCTGAAAAAAAGCTTTTGCACAAAGGTAAAAAATAAACTTCAATACAGCAGTCCATTTGCTTGTGTAAAAACCTGCACAATGTACTTGAAAACCTAGGGTTCCTGAGAATAATGCTTCAAAAAGAACCAGGAAGACAGTAGTTTAACTAAAAACAGGTGACATAATCTGCTGGGCAAACTATATGAGTACTAGTGTTGTCTAAGTATGTACAACTGTGCATTTGTTTGTTTGTGTGTATGTGTGTTATTGAGCTTGTATGCCTGTAGTTTCTTTCTGAAATTAATCTATTCCTTTCTGTATCTTTAAAGTTAGTTTTTAACTCTTTTTGATAGTAATTCATGATATGTATTTGTTGGGTTATATTTTAGTTTTCATATGTATCATCATTTCTTAGCTCTTCCATACCTTTAACATTGTCATATTTATTAAGAACTAGAATTTATCCTCCTTAATCAGCTTTAGAAATAACACCATCTTTATTATCTCCTAATGATTTTCTAATTTTTATATCTATACCACAGGACCGATCCCCAAACCTTTGGTTTTAATCCAAGTTGCATTTTGCCAACAAGGTACAATACAATAAATTGACACTAACTAAAAAGTCATTACTTAAACATCAACATTTTTTTTAGTAATCCAATACTATTTCTTCTGTGTTCTATATTCATAAAAAATATACAACTGGAACCCAGTACAATAGAACTATGGAATAACAATTAACAAAATCTTCACATTTCTCTATAAGTATTATTTAAAATCAAAACTTAGTTTGTTTTCAACTCTGAAACAAGTTAATGACCTAATTTACATAAAAAAACAATCTTCAGTTGTATATAACTTGCAGTTCTGAAAAAAAGTGTCTAATTTTTACTTTTTTTAAGGCAAACTTTATAGCTTTGCTTAAATTTAGCTCACTGGTAATTGGTTTTTTGTATTTTTATATCTTAGATATGACAAATTATCACAAGTCTGTTTATGCTAAATAGTATGCATGTGATCTTGTCACAAGTTATAAATTAAATGTCTTCAGAAGCAGTGAATTATCTAAAATATATAAAAACTTGAATGAATAAAAAAGTTAGTGATAACACTGAAATCAAAATTACCTCTGTACAAGAAACTTCATGGTATTAATACAGTTTTATGTAAATTATATTACATAATACCTAACATAAATGCACACTTTCTTAAATGGGGAAAAAAATAAAAACATTGAAAGGGAATCTGATTAACTCAGAACACACCTAATAAAGAAGATTCTAAGAAATGAGATTTTTATTTTTGACATGTTATTTGAAAAAGGAGCATCACAGTTTATATTTTTAGCAAGATGTCTGCTTATACTCTCTTTCTCGGAATTGATGAAATGACTCTGGTGATGGTACAGGTTTGTAAGTCTTCTTCATGATGAGTGGTTTGTTCTTAATGGATGGTTTGAATGTTGAAATCCCACTAGTGGTAACGATTTTTGAATCTGCAACCTCTTCATCACTGTTACTACCACTTGACTTGGATTCAAGAATGTGCCTTGGATATGTTGCCTTTACAGTGTCAACTTTTGACTTTCCAGGTTTGCGAGGGACTTCAGGCGGAATTTTGCTAATCTCTGTTTCAGATGTTGTCTGACATTTGGTAGGACATCTTGAGATGGGAAATGTGCTAGGTTTGGCATGTAAATGTTTCTTTTGAAACATGGGAGAAGAAGTTGGTGTTAGTTCAGGGTTGATGCTTGCACTGCATTTGACTGTTGGAAAAGTCTGGGTCTGAGCATCATTTGAAAGAGGTTGAGTTGGAACTGAATCAATGCTTTTGAACATTGTACTTTTCTTCATTGTGCACTGGTTTGACTTAGCAAAACAATCTGCTGTGGTCATCTCTAGCCCATCTGAACTTTCAGAGTTAGAATGAGAAAGAAGTACATGGTTGTCATTACTCATCTTGGACGTGGGGATGGGGCTTGAATGGTTCACTGGAAGGTCCATCACTAAATCAGGGGTATCTTTGCACGATGAAGAAAGAATTTTATCCTCACAAGTAAATTTCCTCCGAGAACCTTTTTCTTTCTCTAGTGTGTCTATGTTAGAAAAAACTGAGGCTAAGGCTTTGTTTAAGTCTCGTGCAAGTTCACCATCTGACTTTTCATCTTTTAAATCATATGATGCCAAATCCTTTACTTCCAGTACATCTTCCATGACATCATGAACACTATCCAAATGCATAACTTTGTTATGTTCTAAATGACTAGTTAATGTACCAGGGCTAAGTCTGTGTTGTTGCTTAATTTCACTTTGAGACTGTATTGACACACAACTATGCCATGAGCTAGTTGAGGCCTTTGTTACGCTTGTCTCTCTGGAAAAGACAAGAGCATCTGATGAAGAACTAATAGTCCTCTCTTCAGGGATCCTTTGTTCAACATTGGCTTTAGGACTTGCATTAAACACTGATACAGAATCACTGCTACTATGGCGTTTCTCACTTCCATCTTGGCTAAGTCGTTCTTTATCCTCATCCCTAAAAGTAATAATTTGCACAGTTTTCACAGTCCACCACTATGGCTCAAATAAATGTATTAGCAATGTTAACAATACACATGCGTGAACTGAGATAAACCATAATCCTTGTTTAAGAAAATATTACACAATTTACTAAAACTACACATGATCATAGTTTATCATCATCAAAGTATTTTAGAAGCTCAGTGATACATTTTTCCATAACTGCTGTTAGCACTAGTTAAAGTGAATACTAATTTTATTGTCCACTTTTTATCCTTGCATTATAAATTGAAACTCTATTATTAATGAATAATATTATACTAAAACTATTATATGCAGAAAATTAGATTAAAGGGATGTGTAAATATCAGTACTTTCCCATTAACAGGTGATTATTCAATCACTTACCCAATTTTTAATAAGATATACTTATCAGGAATCAGTCCTTCTTGCCCATTAAAACTTCCTTTCCACCAGTCATTAGAAACTTGAGCATACAGTAACAGTGTGTCCCCTTGCTTGAAGGACAATTCTCGATTGGAACGAGCTGTGAAACTGTGTTGTGCTACACCCTCAAGAACATCAGTCTCTAGAGTAAAGAAGGTACAGTTTCAAGACCTTTAATATTACATATTGGTAGGAAAATTAATACAGTTAATAAACATACTGAAACTTATCTATACAGTTAGATAAAAAAGGAGCACTTACTTCCAAAGACTGTTAGAGATATATCTTTCTCCTTAAAGACAACATCTGTAGTAGGAAAATATACAAGATAAACTGAGTTTGTTTACAGATATTGTAACTTTTTTTGCATAAATATGGCACACAATAACAGTTAAAAGAATCAGTTTTGTTACTAAGTGCAGTTGCACAAAAGGTAATCTTTTTCTTATTATTTTGCTTAAAGATATTCTAATTTGAAGAACTCTACATTTACACTTAATGTAGTTTAATGGTAACTGTAAAATATTGTCTTCAACTCACCATCTTCAACTGGAGCTGTATCATCCTCATCCAACTGATCACCTCCTTGTTCAGGGGGTGAGTCTCCCATGTCACTGAATACAACAAAACGTCCTGTTAATATTAATTATTTAAACTGAAAGCCAATTTGCTGACAACTTCAACCAATAATATTCATACTTTTTTATTCAGCTGGCAATGGCAACAGATTATTTTTAAGTTTTATCTACTGTAATTCAAGAACATTTACTTGCATAAACATGTTTGTTATATATTATACCCTCACTGAATATGAGAAAGAAATGAAACTGCAACTTATTAAGCCAAGACTCAATGCTTATAATTTCTTAACTGGAAAATTATGATCCCCCAAACAGTAATAGATAAAATAAATAATTGAAAAAATGAGACTAATTCAGTTATACTATTCTTTACTTTGTTGCATGTCAATCAAATTTAGGTATTTTGCTCAAAAGAAGAATTCATAACTATTCCAAAAAATACTGGAAAGTTATTTCAAATGATATTATTAACCCTTCTTAAATGTAAGTAATTTGGTGTTTAGCAAACATTAATTAATGTTATTATTTGTCCTAATTTGGTGTGTTTAACTTAATATCACACAGGCTAGAGTAATTAATTTGTATTCCAGCACATAAAAACAAATTCACTGGTTCACTACAGTTTAAGCATGTATATTGCAAGCTGTTGTCACAATTCCATATTAAAATATATACTATAAGAGAAGTAGTAATATACCATGATACAGTGTAATGACAGAATCTAGCTAAAAATAAAGAACTTGAATTTACTTTTCATCTGGAACATTGGTACTGATGTACTTTTCATAGATGATCCCTCCATCATTTGGAAAGATCTCTTCCTGATAGATAATGATATTCTTAATGAGTTCATTTATGATACTCTGATACTGAACTTGATCCTTGTCTTCCGGAATAGGCAAAAGTGAGGGACCAAAGCAGATGGCTAGATTGTAGGGATCCATCATATTTTCATCACTGAACTCTGAGAGGCTGCATTAAATTTAAAAGTAAGATACTAAAAGAAAATAACTTGTAAATCTCAAACGTAAATAAAACCTAGATAATGTGTGCATCGAGCTAAAAAATAATTTTCTTTCAATACAGAAATTGTTAATTTAGGCAACAAAAAAAACAAAAAACTATTTATTCTGCGTTAGTCACATTTCAGGAAGTTTCACCTTTTGTCTAAAGCTTTGTACAAGAGCAAATTAAAACAAGACCAGTTTTCTAACAGGAGTTTCTTGTATAGATAATTCCAATAGTATACATATAAATTAAAATTAAACAATGCTTATATGGTCATAAATAATGTTCAGATTTATTTTGTTCTCCCACATATATGATAACCTAAACTCATATTTTTATTGAACTCAATTTTTCTTGTGTTCATAATAAGGTATCTAATTTATCACCAAATATTTCAAAAAAATTTTTGTACTGTAATAGTTCCTCACTAAACTATCATTAACTATTCAAAGAACATTTTGAATATTCATGCATTTAGGTGCTTTATCTCCAAATAAAATTGAGGAAAAGGAAACTTACTGGTTTATAAATGCAAAAAGGTAACGTAGTACAATAAAAACTGATCGAGGAAGAGTAGAAACAACATCTTGAACTCTTTTGATGAATTCTTGTTTTGATTCCACTTCTAAATGATAACAAACAAAACTAGTATGGTTACAAAAAAAAATTATTGTAACTGTAAATGAATATTTATTTAAATCCGATACAAAGTATTAGAAATCAGTAATAAATATCCTTACTGTTAAACTTTTAATTTTTATTACTAATGTTCTTTAACACACTTACGGCTTATTTCCACAAACTGTTCGAAGAAGAAAATGGGAAACAAAGGTTCCCGCAGTTCTCGTAGATAAAGCTTCAGGAGCCCCGCCACAGAGTTGATGTCACTGGCATCAGTGATATCTGCTAGTGGATTCTCCCCTAGAATTTGAACCCTTTACTTAGTTTTTTTAGTTAGTTTCAATAATTTATGAATTAAAAGCTATTACTTTTAAAGCCATTTTACATAATAAAATGTGAATAATGGAAGTTCGTTTGGTTAGTTGAATCATATTTGTAGGTATGGTTAGAAACATCACATTGACTTCCTACTTATGTGCTACAGAAGCATATACATACACATACACACATAGAACTAAAGATCTAGTTCTATGTTCACATGGCCATATATAATATTCATATTTATTTTATCCTTCCAAGTACATGATAACTTGAACTCATATTTTTATTGAGCTCAATATGTCTACAGAAGATTATACTCAACAGTCAAGAATGTATTTCCAGTGATATTATCAAGGGTGATATAGATAAGGGCAATATAGATGTGGAATATTGAGCTTGAGCACCTACATCTCACTCTCCTAATTTTTATATATTTTAATTATTTTATTATTAGTAGTATTTAATTTTAATTATTATTTATTTTTATGAATTTCTTCATGTGAGATTGGCAAACAAAGGTTAAAACTGATAGATGGTGTATCTGCACCACAATGTGGGTCATCATACTTCCACAGCCACCTTTAAAATCTAGGGTACATTTTATATCCCATATTATAGCCTGCACCCTGGGTATCCTTTTGATTTTGTGCAGCATCTTTTATTTTTGTTTGTGTCTGCTTCTGTTTATTATATACACACACACACACAAACAAAAGCATTTGAGATGTGATGGATTTGAAGTCCATCTCTTGAGCTAATCTAAGAAGGTTGAAACATTGTTGTGTACTTTATTTTATCAAAGTTTTAATACCCATACTAGCTGTCATTAGAATAGATAAAAAATTACAATACCTAAAGTTTGACAAAGCTCACTTTTATATGAGAATGTAATGATCAAAAATAAATATGTATCTGCCTAAAACTTAATACCTGCCTAAAAACGACAAGATTCAATTTCATGTGATAACATAACCAAGAAAACATATGCATGTATTTGAAAATCAAAAATACACATTTGAAGTTTAAAAATTAAAAAAATGTCACTTACATCTTTGCACTACCAAGAACTATTACCTCATTTCATAACTGCTATAGAATTCTCTGTGCATACCTTAAGTTGAAATAGTGTATTGTGTCAGTATAGGACTTAACTGTTATAATGCTGTAGGCCTTAATCAATAGGATAGCAACACAACCTCCATGTGCAGTAATCTAGCAGATGATTACAAGTTTATTCTTTCCTTGACATTGCTTGGGTTCAGAGATGTTTTTAACTGTGCTTTTTGAGAGTCTAGTCACTTTGATTTAATGCTTTTATTTATTTAGTGCTACGTTACTTTTTTACTCATTGCACTTTTGTTCCTTCCATCTCATACAAACTTTATTTTCTTTAGCCACCACAATTCTTCTTTGTGCTACCCAAGCATAGTAATCTTGTGAGGCTAACCTTCTTCCTGTTTCTTGTCTTATCACTTCTACTCACCTTTCACTCTCTCACCTAATATGCTATTAAGACAGTTGGTGGTCAGTCTTCCTTGGAACTGATTCTTGGCTCTTTAACCTTTAATGCCTGTCTTCTTTCCTCTTGTATGCTTATAGTCTCCCTTCAGTTGTAACCCCAAGGTTGTGCAAGTTTTTCTTACTTTATTTCTTCTTTCTCCTCATCCTTTCACC